>NC_047169.1:14724540-15053915 GCF_009819705.1 Hippoglossus hippoglossus
GCCAAATTTATTTTCAGCATGTAACGCTGAAGACACACACACACACACTGATGTGAGCCATGAGACAAACCCCCCTCTTGACCTTTCAGCAGAATGAAGGCAGCCACAAACTCTTTCTTACACCACATCACAGCTCTGGACACAGTCCCAGCTGGAGGTGTTGATAGTGGAGGCTCACTGGCTCAAAATCAATGCATGTTCCCTGGCAGCTCTTCAAACTCTTTTTATGCATAAACTGTGCCCATTTTGTGTTGCCTCAAATCAGATCAATTGCTATTCTTGTTGAGACTGTTTGAAACACCGGGACCCATACATGTAGATTTTTCATTAATTTGGTAATAAATGTGATTTTTAAAACCAGCATTTATGTATTTCTTTAAAGAAAAGTCATATAACTTAGTTTACGGCTCAAAAAAAAACATTTAAGTGCATTATCAGCTCGGCTCAGCATATCTGCCCACTCGACTCCTGGAGTCAAGAAGAGCTCGGCTGACGTCTTTATAGAATAGATCTTCATGTACTGTCGCAGGACTCCATATGAAAGTATTCCAGCTATCTGATGTTTGTGTGATTCAGTCCGTGTGAAAGCTGTAGCGGCACAGACGTCTCAGGTGATGTGTGACACAGTTTGATGAGGAAGGCAGGAGTTAAGGAAGAGGAGTATAAAGTAAAAATAGAACACACACACACACACACACACACACACACACACACACACACACACACACACACACACACACACACACACACACACACACACACACACACACACACACACACACAGAGATGATTTGTGTGCTCTCATATAAGCTCTCCTACTATCTCCACTTCAGACTATTGACAGAGCCCAGTCCATTTAATTATGAAGACCAACTTTGGCAAGTACACCCACAACCAAACTGGTACCCAAACAATCAAGTGTAAAATCGTAAAATGTAAAAACGGAATATTTTCTCCCAGGGAGTCGACCTCCTTGAATTGATTAGGGAAGTATCGTGCTCATAATCAGAGCGATATTTAGCACATTACAATGTAAAAAAACATAGAAGAAATATAAAGATTTTGGTCTATACACAAAAATGTCTTTCACCCTGTTGACAGTGTAAACTTTGAAGAATTAGGATCATGTTGAAGAAAACAAATCCTGAGATTTGAGGATATATTCATAATACTAATAGAATGAAGTTGGAAATTAAAAAGTATTACTATTATTAGAAAAAACAAATAGGAAATATCCAGCAAGGAGAACCCATGCTTCGTCGAGTTCAACTCCTTCGTAGATCCAAAATCTTGAACCAATTTAAGAAACTACACAACACCTGAGAATTTGTCAGATGTAACCAACTTTATAAAATCTCACACTACCAAAAGATTGTATTTCTTTGCAACTCTGTGGGGGTTCTTTCTTCAGAATGGACAGTTTCTTGTGCAATCTTTTCAAATTCCTGATACTTTTGATAACATGATGTTGATAAGCAAAAATATGATGGTATTTTGATATTGGTGAAAACTACGCTTCATATTCCTCTTCTGATGCCTAGAAATAGCTCCAAACACATGCATAATTTTATTCTTTTGAGTAATATTCTGCCAACACGATAATTCTGCGGTATTTTATATATAAACTACTGTATACTTATGTATGTTGCAGGGACTAACAGAACCATAGTGATCTTGGGTTATATAAATTATTTATAGGTGTTTGTGTCTGTTAATTGATTTTCAAGCTTGGTTTTACTTTTACTATTCATGTGTTTATGATAAACTGTATTGTAAGGTGTCCTTGGGTGTCTAGAAGAATGCGATACATTGTATTATTGTTATTATTATCACCATTATACCAATATGATTGCATAGTTAAAATGAGCATTTAAGAATTACTTAAAGGAGTGTATTGTGAATATAAGAGATGGACTGACACATTGTTGATGGCGGTTTGTTGGGGTGGGAATTCCAAGATTAACATTTTTAATCCATATTTGGCAAATCAATCTGCCACCTGCATCTCAGGAGTGATGCCAAAAAGTAGTTTAGGAAGATAATTTGTTCAGACTGGCATGAAGCCAGCCTGGTTTCAACCACACAGTAGTAACACACTCAGCCGTATTGTCAAGTATGACCTGTAAACAAAGTAGAATTGTAATCTGGCAACTATATCAGCTTCTCAGTAATGCTGCTCTTTTCAACACACAGGTGCTCATCGACAAAACACTGGTAAACTAAGCACAGTTAATCACATATTATTTGTCCATTTGTATTTTTAGCAACATAATCACCTGTTTTCAACCCAACACCTCCAATACAGCCACCAGAGACTCATTTGCCAAGTTTACAAAGAGATACAATTTTGTGAAACAAGTTGGGATCAAAAGGCATATAAAGTCCGGATGTAGCAATTTAATGAGTTTGTTATTTTCCACCTTAGAAAACTGCACCTCTGGTTAGTTATTTAATTCAAGGTCGAACAACTTCGACAGTCATTTTATTTGTTTTTACTCGCAACTGGGCCACATGTGACTTCCCTTTTCAAAGGCTTTTCAACTTTTGTACTGATTCTGAATGTTAGTTTCTAAAGAAAGCACCTCCGATCCAAATTCGCACCTGTCGCATGACAGCGAGGTCACCAACCCTGTTATTAGCTAAGCCCCCGACACTGTAATCACCACAGAAATGCAACTCTCCATTCAAAAAGCTATTCAGATAAATGCATACAGTATGTATAAAGAGTAGAGCACTATAATGCATTTCCCTTGTTTATTTGCCTTTTTAATGGTTTCATTTGCATCTAAGTGTTCAACGGTGCTTTGTTTCTGCAGCAAATTACCAGCCACTCATCCTCATCACTGACGGACATTTTAGCCAATGGTGCTGGCTGTAGACGTAGAGCCGCTCAATGGCCCCTTCCACCCTGACTGATCACCTGACATTTAGAAATAATCAAAGGGAAGGAAACAATGAGACAGAGGGCCTTTTTTTTTCTAAACCAGACCATTATTCCTAGGCTGGCAGCTAGCAAATTAGGATGCACTTACATGACAGCAGCAGGGAGAGCACACAACACAGAATTTTGTTTCAGCTGAAAAACATATCTGTGGTGAGTGATTGGTCCATTTAGCTTCAGAGTCACAGGGATCAGCGCCAACCGCAAAGAGGGTTCAGTAAAGCTTAAAATTGAGAAGTGAGGCCTAACGGGACGGCTTCAACCATCATTAAGACAAAGATAGAGCTGTTACCAACCAAGCAAGAAGGATAGACGACTCTTTCCTAAATGGCTCAGTGCTCGACCTATCCAGTGTATCTCCCTTGATTGATCAGAAGGGTCACTGGGAATGTGGCCAGACCCTGCAACGTCCAAATCAGGTGTTGAGCTGGTCAACATATATTTTATCTGCATCCATTTATATACATTAGTGGCGTTCATGCCCACATGCAGTCAGTCTTTCCAAGTTCTAACTTACTAAAGTTTACAAAGCAAAAAGCTAATAACTACATAGGCCTAGTGTTCTTGGCAAAATGTGACTTGATTTTTTGGGTGTCCATTTTGATATTATTATGCTAAAGACATGTAAAATGGCTGCGAATCCCTCTAAATGAGCTAAAAAACAGACCAAAACACAGTCACTGTACTTTTTCTCGTCCTGGACTCTTAGTTTGAAGAAGAATGCAACTAAACTAAGTTAGGGAACTGGTGGCCCCTTCTACATGTGTAGCATGCAGACTTGCATACTAAATATTGTTAGACATATTCTCATCTTACTCGCACTGGTTTTATTCAAAACAGCTAGGCTAAATATCATAAGAATTAGTACAAACCAATGAAGAGAACGATGGAAGAGTTTATACCTTGTACAAATTAGAAGTGAAGCATCTCCCTATACTGCTATGTCATATCTAATAAAAGATTCCCTACACTCTTGCCAGTATCATGTTTGTGGACTTCCCCACCAGAGGAGTAAGGAGCCTGGATCTGCTTTGTGCTAAAACATTTTTTTTTACATTTGACCTATTACTCTCTCCTGCAAACATAACAAAGCAATTTGTCAGGGATCATTAAAGTGTTTCACTAAAACATGAGGTGATTGTATTCTGAAGCAGCTTCTGTAATGAAATATTTTGTGTATTTCAGCTCATTTTTACAATAGATTAAAAGGAACTGAATAACAGCATTAATGTTCAGAAACAGAATTAATTGAGAATGATGGCTTGTGTTGAAACTAGGTTAAAGTTACTATACATGTAGAGATGCAGCAAGTAAGCAAGTGATACGTTGTAGAACATCCGCTCACAAGTACCTCTTGTATCCTAGCTAGTGATAACTTTTGCATTATATTCTCTTTTTCATTATATTAACTTGCAAACCTTAGTACGTTTTCTAAACAGACAGTTTCCCCGTGGTTGTTCTTGCTGCCTTCCATGTCCTCAAACAACATTTCAGTGACAGATGCAAATGCACTTTTCTGTTGTGTAAGTTTGTGTCATGATAACAAAGAACCTATGAATCAGAAAGGTTGTAGAGGAAGGAGATCTACAGAGTATAGAAATTAATGACAGAAAATGAGGCCACCAATAGCAAATCTGCATTCCTTAAAACCACGATTACTGCCTCATGGTAAACACCGTTACCAAATACAAGCACAGAAGCAACACTAAACCTTTAAATCCACAGGCGAAATACATCACACATGCATGTACACATATAGTACATATGTACATATTATACATGTATACTGTATTTCCTTGAACAAAAACTGACGGTCAATCAAGCTGGGTCTCCAATAGTCAGGGGAAGCAAACAAATAAAGGTTGCACCAAAACAAGGTCCTGTTTCATTGTCACACAACACGTGTATTCATTTTGCTTTGATGTCTTTAATTAAGTTCATCACTCTGCTGAAATGCTGGAGGCCTCTTAATTTGAAATTGTTACAGGAAGGGTTTCAATTAAGAGTGACATGTAGAAATTTTAACAGGACAAATGGGAGCTAATCAAACCCAAACAGTTATACTTGACAAACAAGGGGAATCAGATATAAAGATCTGCCTTCAATACAAGCCTGTTACCTTCTGCAGTTGAGATAAATAAGGATTTTTTTAATACCTGAAAGTCTAGACCGAGGTCTGAACAAAGGTTCATTTCCAATAACAACACCTCAAACAAATCGAAACCTGTTTCAGTTTGATTGGGCCCAAAAACACCTAACACAGAATTTTGTTAACCAAATAAAGTAAAGCCCCCTTAGATCTATTTGAGGAAATACAGTATAGTCACACAAGTATAACAGCAGACTGTCAACTGTAGTGCAACACCTCAACACACTGAAGTGATTTTTCATAAAAAGCAGACATGTCATCATTTATCAAGACTTATGGCCACGCCTAACAGATGAGGACGTGTGTGTGTGTGTGTGTGTGTGTGTGTGTGTGTGTGTGTGTGTGTGTGTGTGTGTGTGTGTGTGTGTGTGTGTGAGTGAGTGAGTGAGTGAGTGAGTGCATGTGGCAAGCACACCCTCTGCCCAGTGGTCGTAGCTATTACCTTTAAATTCTGAACCTTGATTTCAGAGTGCAGATACAAACTGAGAGTGTTTTGACGTGGAGCCTGAACACTGAACTTTCACATACACAACAACCACAACAACAAAGAGTGAGGCGGACACGCCCATCAACTCCCTGTGACAACTCCACACACTGGACCAACAGTAGCTTTCCATCCACAGACCTCTCTGCCAGTACTCATGAAGAAATGTGGGTTTGTTTTAACAGCAGCTTCTCTACTCTACTCAAACATGTGTCCATCACAACAACACACACACTTCCTGATCTCTGATCTGTTTTTTTATTTTTATTTTAAGAAAAGTACAGCATGAAACACAACTCGTCGAGATTTACTTTCTGTTTCTCGTTGTTGTGCTTCCTTGAATTTAAGAGTTTGAGCCCAGGACCTCCTGTTGCGTTCTTCACGTGTGAAAGACGATCGCCAGAGAAAGTCCAGTCCCAAGTCTTCTTCTCCTTCTTTATTCGGTTTATTGGCAGGTGACAACCAACGTCAAGGTGCATTACCGCCCTCTACTGTGTGTTTCAATATCCTACTTCCTCTTCTTCCCCATTCGGTAGCGTATCTCTTATTACCCTTGATATTTGATAGCTTTTCCTTCGTTCAGTTGCGTGGTGGGTGACAACCTCCTGTGTTGGAGTGTATATCAGAGTTATCTAGCTCATATTAAATCAGTTTGTCAAACCTGTCTCCCTCAGCTAATGGAACATACTCCCTATTCCAAAGGTAACTACTATTTCCAAGCTTAGTTCTTCCTCTCTGCTTTGCACTTTTCCTCTTGAGCTTTTCTCGTTCTCGAACACACTTATTAAAGTGAAGCATTACATGCTCCACTGACTCTTCTATAAAATATTTTGTGCGGGGGGGTTCAACACACAGTGGAAGGCGGTAATGCACCTTGACGTTGGTTGCTACCCGCCAATAAACCAAACAGAGAAGAAGAAGAGGCTCGGACATCCGCCGCAATTCATGACTGAAAACGCCCTTAAAATAACAATGTCTTTGAACAAGAGGCCGGGCTTTCTATTAGAGTGACAATCTTTTTGTGGCTTTGCTCTTCAACATTATTTGAGATCTTTAAAATTGTCTTTGGTTCTTTATCATGTCTCTGATGTGTCTATATGACTTATGGTTGGAAGAAGATACCCTTCATGTTCCATATCAAGGGCGTTTTGTACTACCTTGGTCAGCAGCGCTAAGTGGAAAGAAACGGATCAAATAGACCTAAACCCAGATATGGAGGAGACTGCAATACAGACATTCACCATGGATACATCTAATGCATTGGAGCTTCCCAGCATGACAGTTGAAATTATTCGCATGCAGATTGAGGATCTTTATACCAAGTTGACTGCGGAGCAGTGGGAACTGTTAAAATCAGAAACACCAGACAACGTCACAAAGTTTCTGTTGGCAGAACTTCTTCTGAACATGACTTTGTCTGTGTCCTCAGACCTGATCACAGCACATGGACACAATGACTTTCCCTTGACTGCGGAGAGTATCCAGTCCAGTCTGGGAGACGCTCTCCGTCAGAGTTTAGCACCGGGCAGCTTAAAAAAGTCTGTGAGTTTGGATCAACTCACTGAGTTGGTTGCAGAGGAGATGACAGAGAGGGTCAATTCCCACTGGTCTGAGCGCTCCACCAGCGGATGCTCCACCAGCGGATGCTCCACCAGCGGATGCTCCACCAGACTGCCACAGTGTCACCAGACCACAGCCAACAAACTTGAGAAAATGGTCAATTGTGTTTGCAAAGTGTTGAAGAAATCTGCCGGCGACATCGAGGGCTTGTTCAAGCCGAAACTACGCAGTCAAAAGACATTTGAGCTGATAAACGAGTTCCCTAGGGGGAAACCAACCTCTTCACGCACTGACTCTTCATCACGCAGTTCTCGCTCTGACAGACGAACATCCTCAGAATCATCAGTCCGCAGCAGTGACTATAGGACAAGTGAGGCCGTCCAGGAAATCATCGGGAAGGAGGTGAGCGACATCATCGAGCCCCTTGTGGACGAAATGTCAGAATCTGACCTGAGTGGGCTGATATCTGAATCTTCTCTGGAGTTTAAAGCTGCTGCAGATGAAATCTATCAGATAATTAGTGAAGAGGAGAGCGTCAGATCATCTGATTCGAGTAGAGGCTCCAAATCCTCAAAGAGCCACAAGAAGTTTTGGAAAGGAGTGGGGAAGAGGATCAAGAAGCTTTTTGCAAAGTTTTTGGCGGTAGCATCGATGCTCAAGATGGGGACACAAGTCAGGAAGAAGTTCAGTAAGGAGACCCAAGTCCCGAGCAGTGAGTCAGTCAAGTCTCTGATGGATAGTGTGGAGTCTCTGCTTCTGACAGAGACCAAGGACAGAGTTTCACCTGCAAACGCCCCCGTCCTTACCGATGTCCTCTATACGTACATCACAACTGACATTTTAGTGGCGAGTCCAGCTGAAGTGACGAAAGTGTCTGTTCCTAAGTCCCACAGAAAGATGTACGCGGACATAAAGGAGAGAGTGATCAATTTCCTGCCATTGATGAACTGGTGGTTCTCAAAACAGGCCGGTGATTACACCAAGAGGGTGACCTCCGCTTTAATGGAGATTGAGCCCATCGTAGGATCTCCGGTCTCAGAGATCAACAGTGCAACGGAACGGGCAGAGCCCCGCAAAAAGATGTATGTCAATCTCGTCATTGACCAGTTCGTCACTCGAGTGTATGCAAAGTCCAAAGTGAACTTGTGTGACGAATCAATACACCTCACTCAATACCTGTTTGAAAAAACATGGGCCGAAGTCCAAGACATTGACTTAGACATGTCCCCAGATATAATCAATGTCCTCCACAAGGCCGTGTTCAAGGACCTGTGTAAGATGTGGGACTGTCCAGAAACGCTGCTGCTTTCCATTTATCGAAAAGAACCAGAGGTCGAGAAAAGAATCGCCGCCTCTATGGAAAGCCACATGTCCAAAAAACCCGGAAGAATGTCCAGATTCTTCTCCTCTTTGAGCAGATTCTTTAAACGGTAGAAATGCTATTGCTTTAAATGAGGACGCGCATATACGTGTCTTCTACTGAAGGGGTGTGGATTCACTCTGGGAGCTCCAGTTTACCACATCCAAACAAAAAAAAAAGTCTGCATGAAATGTTTTCTGTAACCATTTTCTGTCACAACTGTTAAAAAAGAATAAAAAATAAGAAGATGAGTCGCAGAGGTTGTCCTCTTGGTGTGAAAGCAGCCAGTGTGTGAGGAGGACCATGCAGGAAAGAGGGGGGGAGAAGGGGGGGTCCTGCTTCATTAGAACCGAGCTTTGGTCCCATGAGCTCTTTTCACATCTCATAGCATGAAGTCGTGTGTGTGTGTGTGTGCGTGCGTGCAGCCGGGGTGCGACATTAAATAAGGTCTCCTGGTCTGCCATCCAGCTCTGAATTAATGAGCTATTCGACTGGTGATGACTTAGGTATCATTTTTGGCATTAACAGCCCACACCCACGCAATCAGACGAGTGTGTATTAAGGTGTGGATCCTGTTGACATCTGAGTGGGGTTGGTGATAATGATGATGATGATGTCAAACTGACATCCTGTAAGGCAAATGGCTTGGAGACATGAGAGAGGGCACGTGTTTCACAGAATTAAAGGGACAGCCCACTAAAACTGTGGTATGAATCAAAGCATTATATTCGCATGACAGCAATTACTTTTTCTTTTGAAATAAAAGAGAATATTGTCCGTCTTTTATGACTGTATACATGCAAGGTAAAGTTGAATAAAAACCTACGGGTGAGCTTTTAAGTACAATTGAGAAAGTGCTGCACATACTGAAAATACATACTGTACATGTGAACCCCAAATTGCCCCTTCTCATAGAGAGAGTGCTGCACATAGATGCACTGTATGAATGTGTGTGTGACTGGGTTCATGTAAAACTGTACTGTAAAGCGCTGTGAGTGGTCATCAGGACTAGAAAAGGGCTATATAAATACAGACCATTTGTACATCTAGCACTTTGTCTCTAAGTCCCAACTGTGATGACATCAGGAGCAATTTAGGGGTTCAGTGTTTTGCCCGAGAACATACGAGCCAGGAGTCAAACCCCTGATGCTCTGATAATTGGACAACCCGCTTTAGTGCCACAGCCTTAAGTTATTTTCATTACAGGTTTTGTTATTATAAAACAGGAGACTGAAGTAAAAACTTTGTGAGCATTTGAGTTCTCCCAGTGAAGCCCAATCACATCCAAAACTAAACCAGTTTGTAGGCATCAGAAATGCCAACAATCAATAAATCACGAAATCCAATCACCAATACACTACTAAACAAAGTGTTTTACGATATTTGTGCGACTGGAAAAAATCTTAGAAGACGAGATAACCACATATTCATCATCAGATATTTAAAAAAATTACGTGTCTCCTAAAGACCGCATTATGGGTTCTATGAAGGCTTACTGCTGCTAGGCTTTTGTGAGTTTGTACAAGTCCATCTGGGAAACCCTGTTTACAGCCATCCCCCTCTGTAGAAATAGAAAGGGGTCCTAAATGATCAGTGGAGCAGCTGAGAACGGCCCTTGTCACAGGTGATATTCGCTTCAATGAGGTCGATTTCTTCCTGTAATTGTGCAAACATCCCTCCCCTTAGCGAATGTGCAAAAATGGACAGATAACAAAGGAGTGAATGGTCCTGTGAGACCTGATTGTACACTAATGTTGACAAGAGTTGCTAAGGCTGATGGTTGATTACTTTGTACCTGCCAACAGGATGGATATGCTGAGATGAGACGTGGCCATTGTCAGGCTAAAAGAATACAGAGTCCATCCCTGCATCCTCCTCGTAGAAAGATGCCATCAACAACAATCGAGAAAATGTCACTGTTTCACAATATTCTTACAGAAAGCTACTATACTGCACGTGGTAAAAACACGTGTTTGACAGGAGTAAAGAAAACAAATGATCATGACATATAGCAATTAATACAGACACAGAGACTATTAAAACACACTATAATTGAACCATATGGTCCCCCCCTTACGCACCACTCATTCGAATTGATTGGAGCCCTTCTTTTTAAAATGTCATCGAGAAAGCACGAAAAGAAAAGAGATTGTAAGAATTAAGTCCAAAGTGGAAATTTGCAACAGCCTCGACTTGGAGCCAAATTTCACAGCACCCCAGACACGACTTGGATCTGTGTGGTGCCAGGTTTTTCAACAAACATTTAAATGGGTAGGAGACAACCCTGAACCAGCAGAGAAAAAGATGCGAAAAGGAGAACAACACATAAATGAAAAGCGCAGATTGAAGGTCTGGAAATTCTATTGAAAAAGATGCTGCTGTCAAGGGGCTATATAGCTTTGATCTGCCTCTTAAAAAGCTTTTCAATACATGTTGCAATCAGACGGTCGGACAGCGATTTGAAGACCAAGCCTGAAAAAACATGAAACAGTGAAATCAAAGGATGTCCAGCCTGTTAGCAAACACACAATTGAAATGAACCAAACACACGACAGGCACCAGGTCGACAAGGGTAATTAGAGGAATGCCGGTTGGAATAATTAATGCTTTTAATGAGAGTGTGCATGGCAACAGATCGTGGGGGTCCAGCACCCAACCCACTCAAGTGTCTATCTCTTCCTCATGAATACACTCTTTTATCTTCACTTCATGTGTCATATGTTCCACACAGGAAGAAACATGCAAGAGTGTTTACAGGGGATCCTACATACAGTGCCTTGCATAAGTATTCACCCCCTTTGGACTTTTCTACATTTTGTCATGGTATAACCACAGATTAAAATTTATTTCATCGTGAGTTTATGTAATGGACCAACACAAAATAGTGCATCATTTGGAAGTGGGGGGAAATATTACATGGATTTCACAATTATTTACAAATAAAAATCTGAAAAGTGTTGAGTGCATATGTATTCACCCCCTTTACTGTGAAACCCCTAACAAAGATCTGGTGCGACCAATTGCATTCACAAGTCACATTTGCAAGTCACATAATTAGTAAATAGGGTCCACCTGTCTGCAATTTAATCTCAGTATAAATACACCTGTTCTGTGACGGACTCAGAGTTTGTTGGAGATCATTACTGAACAAACAGCATCATGAAGAGCAAGGAGCTCACCAAACAGGTCAGGGATAAAGTTGTGGAGAAATATGAAGCAGGGTTAGGTTATAAAAAAATATCCAGAGCTTTGAACATCTCTCTGAGCACCATAAAATCCATCATAAGAAAATGGAAAGAATATGGCACAACCGCAAACCTACCAAGAGGAGGCCGTCCACCCAAACTGAAGAGTCGGACAAGGAGAAAATTAATCAGAGAAGCAACCAGGAGGCCCATGGTTACTCTGGAGGAGTTGCAGAGATCCACAGCTGAGGTGGGAGAATCTGTCCACAGGACAACTATTAGTCGTCTACTCCACAAATCTGGCCTTTATGGAAGAGTGGCAAGAAGAAAGCCATTGTTGAAAGGGATCCATAAAAAATCCCGTTTGGAGTTTGCCAGAAGCCATGTGGGAGACACAGCAAACATGTGGAAGAAGGTGCTCTGGTCAGATGAGACCAAAATTGAACTTTTTGGCCTCAATGCAAAACGCTATGTGTGGCGAAAACCCAACACTGCCCATCACCCTGAGCACACCATCCCAACAGTGAAATATGGTGGTGGTAGCATCATGCTGTGGGGGTGCTTCTCTTCAGCAGGTACAGGGAAACTGGTCAGAATAGAGGGAAAGATGGATGGAGCCAAATACAGGGAAATCCTTGAAGAAAATCTGATGCAGTCTGCAAAAGACTTGAGACTGGGGCAGAGGTTCATCTTCCAGCAGGACAATGACCCTAAACATACAGCCAGAGCTACAAAGGAATGGTTTGGATTAAAGAATGTTAATGTCTTAAAATGGCCCAGTCAAAGCCCAGACCTCAATCCAATAGAGAATCTATGGCAAGACTTGAAGATTGCGGTTCACAGACAGTCTCCATCCAATCTGACTGAGCTTCATCTTTTTTGCCAAGAAGAATGGACAAACCTTTCCATCTCTAGATGTGCAAAGCTGGTAGAGACATACCCCAAAAGACTTGCAGCTGTAATTGCAGCGAAAGGGGGTTCTACCAAGTATTGACACAGGGGGGTGAATACTTATGCACCCAACAGATGTCAACTTTTTTGTTCTCATTATTGTTTGTGTCACAATAAAATTTATTTTGCACCTCCAAAGTACTATGCATGTTTTGTTGATCAAACGGGAAAAAGTTTATTTAAGTCTATTTGAATTCCAGTTAGTAACAGTACATAATGGGAAAAAGTCCAAGGGGGGTGAATACTTATGCAAGGCACTGTATGTTATTAAAGGTCGTGCTAAATTGAAAGATTGTGGAGCTTCATGATGCACCCTTTAAGGTAATACAGAAGACTACAGTTCACTGTGTGTGTGAGTGTCTGAGGGCTTATCAGGACTAGAATGCGGTCTTGTAAAGCCCGCTGACATGTGGCATTTATCACCTCTGTACTAAGCTTTCAGAAATTCCTTTCTCAGAGAATTGGCCATTTTGTCTGATCAAAGATAACAGCTTTCAGAAAGGGGGCATGGGGCAAGTATTCCTTGAGCAAAGAGGCCTTGAGGACAGCTTTGATCAGACAAAGCAGTGCCATGAGCATCTACTGAGAGGATCTATGCATGTGTACATGAGTGTGTGTGTGTGTGTGTGTGTGTGTGGCAGTGGAAAAGTAGAAAAGGCAAGCAAAGAGGCTTATAGGAGTGTTGAGCCACCCCTCTACTGCCAACTACTTTACAACGTAAAAACATGCACTGGGAGCTAAGTTTTGATACCAAAATGGTATATCTGGAGCTAAGTAGCTGCTTGCTGCTGGCTAGAATAACAATTCTGTCCAGATGTCGCTGTGCTTTAATCTCTCAGCTGTCTGGAAGTAAACACTTTTGCATAAACAGTGTACTGAATTGACAGCAATGTTCCTGGGTGAAATATTTGTGACAGGAAAATAACTCATGACTGCCAACACCTTGAATCTAATGAAGCACTTAATAATGCTGAATGTCAACCACAGGCATGGCAGATGTTAACTGTTTGACCAGGACAAATGTGAAAGTGTCCTTTAAAGATTGCTTGTTTTGGTTGCATATGAATTATCTTTTTCCGCTTCCCACATCATGTTGCAGTTGCAGCAGGCTAAGCAGAGCGTTTCAGACATCTTTCTCTCCAGCCACAATTCTGAGCTCCTCCTGGAGGATCCCAGGTGTTCCTAGACCAGATGGGATATGTAGTCTTTCCAGCAATTTCTGGGTCTACCCCTGGGTCTCCTCCCAGTTGGTTGTGTCGAGAAAAAATGGAAGGGGCCCAGGGGGCAACCTGCCAAATCACCTCAACTGTCTCCTTTTGAATGAGCAGCGGCTCTACTCCAACCTCTTGGCCTCTTGTGTCTGCGGCATCATTCTTCTGATCACTACCCAGAGTTCATGACCATAAGTGACAGTCTGAATGTAGATTGACTGGTAAACCGTAAGCTCTTCCTTGTGGCTCATCGCACTCTTTCCAACAATGGTCTGGTACAGTGCCGCACTGATCAGCCTGTCTCTCTCCCACTCCATCTTCCCATCACTCATAGACAAGACCCTGAGATACTTAAACCCCTTAACTCGGAGCAGTAATTCACCCCTGACCCAGAGAGAGCAATCAACCATTTTCAAAGGTCACAGTCTGATGGAGCCAACAGAACAACATCGTCTGCAAAATCTAGGACACAATTCTCAGGCTCCAAAACTGGACACTCTCCTCACCATGGATGCACAATAAAACCCTGTTCATAAAAAGACCCCAAACCGGATAGGTAACATGGGGCAGCTTTGGGTCCAGCACCCAATGGGAACATGTTTGACTTTGTGCCAAGGACAGACACAGCTCTCACTTTGATTATATGAGAACCAGGTACCCAGCATGTGAAGTATAAATGTATTATTCAAGAAGCTATGAAATAGGTTGGACAGAGGAAATAATGGTAAATGGAATGAACTCATTCATGTTATCTCATTTTGCATGTCCATTCTTTGGCCATTTACGGGATTATAATTTTAATAAGGGGTCTACTCTTGGTTTACATGTTGTCTTATTTCATCCTCTGTCTGCTCTGACAGGTCAGCACACCCCTGGTACTGTTCAACCTCTTATAGAGTGTGTCTGATGTACCAGTTTGTACCAAACTAGCAAGTGGATGGACATGTTGGTTGGTAATGGAAATGCTTTGCAAACTCTGCATTTTCAAAGCGTTTGCAGTGGGAGAGAAGGGATCTCTTTGCCACTGACTTTGACCTTTGTAACTTAACAGATCTTAGTCTTACCCCTTAGTCCACATTGATTGAGCATTTTGTGTGTAATTCCGTGTTTTATGTGGAATTGCCTGCGGCGGTCAGCTTGGAAAGTGGCTTTTAAAGTCTTAAAGTGGCTATAATCAATTTTTTAAGAACTATGCATCACAGAAATAGACATAGTGTCAACACTAAAGGCAGAGCTAAAAGGGAGAGAATATTAGACTTGCATCCTACAGATGACCAGAAACCCATTGACCACGATGCTACAGAACTGCTGAATCTATACATAAGGAACTATTTTGCTTGAAAGCTCCCCATCCTATTGCAGGTAAAACGTGTTCTTGTTTTGTCTTGTGTGCATTAGGAGTGTGCCATCTGATACAGCAGCAGCAGACAAATTAAGAGCAGTGATTTTATATCAACTTTTATATGAGCTGTGAATCATCATACATAAAAATAGTCAGAAGTCACATTGCCATTTGGTTATTTACTTCTCGCTGAAATATGTAATCAGTAAGAAGTTGTTGATGGCAAAGCTCAGTGGGAAAAAAGTGTTAAGTCAGGAAGGGATTTGATAGAAAATACTGACATAGAATCGGAGTGATGGATGATGTTCCCTTGGTATCTCAGTGCTCAGTCAGCTTTAGGATTGACAGTGTTTGTGGTCTGATTGAAAATTGAAAAATAAGCCCAAGCACCTCCCTCACCGCGCTGTAACTTCTACTGGAATTGTGACAACACTTACTCCTCGACTCATTTAGCCCGAGTGGCATTATTTCACCCTGGTACATATCTAATACTAAATAACTGTTTCTTCGCATGTGTTGTGAATATAACTATTGTTATATGACAACAAAGTTTTGGTCACCACTGGAGTGTTAAAACAATTTGCAGGGCAATCTATGTTGTAGCATTGCATATTTTATTGTTTTGTTTGTTGTTTGGTGAATTAAAGGGTAAGCTCTCTGCACAACAGTCCAACGCTGGAGGACTATGGTTTTCAAATGATATTTCCATGGTGACAAGGTCCCTCAGTAATGTGATCGCAAATACAGAGATTGTAACAAGGGTTATGGAGAAGCCATCACCTTGTTTCTACACACGAACCAAAAACACACACATATACAGACTTAGTCAGAACATCTTAAGATGCCTGTCTGATTTTATATCTCAATCTGAAGTGGCTTCAGCCCAAAGTCTGTGTCTCTCACACACACACACACACACACACACACACACACACACACACACACACACACACACACACACACACACACACACACACACACACACACACACACACACACACACACACACACACACACACACACACACACACACACACACACACACACACACACACACACACCAGACCCATAGACAGGGATCCGCTTGGGGCAACTGAGTTTGGAAGGTGACATTTCAAAAGGGAATGATTATTCATAGGTAAGCCGACCAGCAGCCAGCACAGTAGGAAAAACACGCACCCCTGCACACACGCACGCACACACACAATGACCAGTGTGCCTTTTGTCATGTGATATTCAGTATGGAGCATGAGCTCTGTGTCCATGTGGTGCATAAATGAGGTGGAGAATTGCTGTCGGCTGCATGAATCATGGGACTTCGCTGGACCCCCACAACCTCCAAAGCCTGTCAGGCTCCAGCCACTGGGAAAACACTGCTGTTTCAGTACATACACAAAGTGACGCACACACATTCACTGCAGCCACTGGAAATCAGCTACAACACCCACAGTGAGCAAATCGTTCACAATGCGTATTATCCGTGAAGGCTGCCGATGTTGCAAGGTTGAAGAATGCCCCGGTCGACACATCTGTTCATCTGCATGTAGTACACGGGGGTAATGAGAAATTAATTGTATTTATTGATGAACGTGCTCCCAACAAAACACCGTGGGGCATTTACAACCACTGAGAACAACAGAAAAACAACAAGGTATTTGGACAAAACCTTCCAACATGGCAACACTGCTGCATGTATGGATATGGGAATTTTGGTGTTGGAAAACTGATGAATGATGTTTATGATGTATGTCAATCTAAAAATGAATATGACCTCTGTACTGGGGTGCACCACCAATGTCAGGACTCAAGCTTTAGAGGCTCTTACGGGGGTTAAGTAGCATTGTGTCATCTGAGGGACAAAGCACATATCAGAGGGTGCATTTCGATTAAACCTACATGTTGACGCTGGGAAATAGGACAGAGGCCGACATCTATCTCGACACTGTGATAAGACCTGATGACACGCTTTGACGGGCAGGTGCAAGTGACCTGAAACTAAATGTATATTGCTGATGTTTCCCTTCAGTCCCATCACATTATGACTACTAAATTTGTATTTATATCATATTTTTCCTTTATCATGTTGACTGAATGAGTACACATGGATGAACTGATAGCAGCAACAGTCAGCTGTGGAAAACAGGCATCACTTTTACATAAACGTATTTATGTGCATTAAAACAGGTGGATGGAAATGACCTGATCAAGTCCCTTCCTTTTAAATCTGCCCATATTTAACAAAAATTTGTCTCATTCAGAAACACACCTCTTGTAGATGTAACGTGAAAGTTATTTGCTTCCCGACGACCATTAGGCTGAGGAGGAAAATAAAGAAATTCAAATCTTCCTGAAGTCATTTTAGTTAATGAAGTACATTTTTCAATAACATTAAAATGATCAAAAATAGATGCAGCAGAACCAGGTGGTAAAACCCGGTGCCTACAATAACCACACGCAACTCTACAAAAATCCCTTGAAGATATTTACCAGACTTCACAGAGCTTCCTCTGGAAACACAAAACATTTAAAAAAAACATTTTTCACATATGCAGTAAACACAATCTAATTTGTGAAATTGGTTCCGCTTCAACCTCCAACCTGATGTAAGAGTCAATGTTGACAGAAATGAAAAATAGAATAAAAACAAGACTTAACATTGGAGACAGCTCTTAGGGAGTAAAGAACTGATGTTTGACACTGAACCTGCAACGTTTCTGATAAATTAATGAGTAAACAGAAAGATGGACAACGGGTCACCACTTATTCCCACTATCCAGATATGAAGCCACAGTAAAAAGTATGACAGCTGCATCTTGCGCTTTTGGAGCCTGAGTCTGTGTAGTAGTCAGGGGATGGAGTGGAAGTAACAAGGTTCCGCCAATACATGATCTTGACCTAGGGTGAGTCAGTCTCAAGTTTCAGATTTCCTGGAAAAATGAACTCTTGGACATATCAGTGTGATAAGAACGACTAAAAATGACAGAACTCTTTAAGAAAAATGTGTTCTTGTCTGCTAACATGCAGGAGACCTATACTGTAGCCAGGCTCCAGGTGCTGATCAAGAGGCTTTGGCTTGACTTTTTGGTTGCAGTCATGTTGTTCATCTTTAAATATAGTATATGGCTAACACCAACGACGGCTAAAGAACAAAAACCTATGAACAGAACCGTGAATATAATAAACACAAGTTGGCATAAACGACAAATGTAATAAATTCAGTCGTCTGCATATTACATTAATCTGTGTCATTCTGCATTAACTTAAACCTCAAGTCAAGTGGCACTAAATCACATTTTCATTTCTTTCAAACAGAATTAGATTAATTTACAGTTCAAACACAGGTTTGAAGCATTGCCTGTTTTATTTTTTTCATGTGGAGCTAATGCTCCTTGTTACAGGTTTTACTATCAAACACCCACACACGAGTTATCATTGTTCCCACACAAACACAGGATGTATTTAACAGCCTCGGTTTGACACCACAGGAACTTGTTCTTCAATATTCAAGCCGGGAAATTCTTATCTCATATATCAAATATTAGAATGAGATAAAGTTTAAAATAATTTCATAAATCTACAGGTGGCGGCATCTCTCTCGTATTTCTTCATACCTGCACATCGTCATTCAATACAGCTTCTATAATTTCCGTTTCTCCTCCTGAAACCATTAACTAATGTATTAAATTTACAGGTAGCAAGGTTTCTTAATAATTCTGACGAAATGGCCCCGCACTTTATTATGATGAAAGTTTTTATTGCCACTTAAGAGGTATTTTAATTGTGTTGTTGCCTCTGAAAACGAATCTTTATTAGCATAATTTGATATGATAGCCTGTTGTCCTTAATGGATTCCCTCAGGATTGGCAATATAACTGAGGAGAGGAACGAGGCAAGTCAACTCTTCTTTGTCTCCCTCACTCTCTCCCTGTCACACACACACACACACCGTTGCACACACACATGAGCACACAGCAGGAGAAAAGAGCTGCTGCCTAATGACGTGAGCACACTGAGAGGTGGTCTTGATGTGAGGCAAAGGGCCATTACTAATGCATTGACTAGAATCATCCTCTGCTGACGCACCCTCTCACCCCGACAGCGGCAGGACACATTTCAATAAGCCTTGACATTTTTTTTCTCTCTTTCTGTCCAACAGGCCCACACACCTGGAAGCCCAAATCGCCCGTCTTTTTTAATTATGTCATCATGCATTCAAGATCGCGCCAATAATTGGAGAAGGTTATGACACAATTTGGGAAGCTCAGATTTCCAAGATAATAAAGAGAAGCATCTGTGTGATGAAGAGGATTACTCTAGTTTGCAGAGCAGACAAAAGTGTGAGCAAACCACAAATGATTTCATCGAGGTGCTTTCTCACTGAGAAAAATAAGGATCTGGCAGATGATGTGCAGGGAATGGAGGCTGAGCTGTGAAGGGGGCTGTTTGATGGACCAGCAGGCCTGAGAATAAACTGCAGTAAAGCCAACCTCCACTTTGAAACCATGGTAAAGCCAGCGCAGTATAGCTTGACCATGTTTTTCATAGGGGAGGCAGACCTTAGAGGGTTGAGTGCAGCTGCAGTGGAGTGGGGAGGAGCTGGTTATGGAGAGGTGATCATAAAGCTCAAAGAAATAAAGTCTAATCTGAGAAAATCTCAAATCCTATCCTAATTGATTTAATTCATTATGATTGGGGCTTTACATTGCATTTTAGTTTCTGATTTAGTCATTAATTAGTAACTTTAATCTAAAAAAATCCTCAATTTATTCCTTCTAGATTCCTTGTTTTTTTGTTCTCTCTTATATCTATTGAGTTTTTTTTGTACATTATTGGTTCCCTTCCCCAGCTCATTAATTTTAGTTTTTACCGACAATGGCCCTAAATATTGATCAGACTTCAGTCATAATTATGGTGTTTATCTATTTTCTCAAAATTCACGCACAAAAAAGAGATATTTTGTCTTGCTGAGCTGCAGTCGTGTACACGGAGCAGAAACACTCTCTTGAGACCGGATACTGTCCTGTGCACTGGTCATATGCGTGGGTGTGGTTTTTACGTGTGCAAATTTTGCCAAGAAATAAACGCTGTACTTATTTATAAACCTGCACATTATCTTAAGGAACAATTGTGTTGACTACAAAACTGTCACAAAAGAGTGAAAATGACCATTGATGCAAACTTAATATGCAGCAGTATGCTTTAACGTTTTTATCATACAGTTAGACAGTGACTGTAAAAGAGGTTGACGACATTTCATGCCTATCTGCTGCTGTCATACCATTTCATTTTCTGAAAAAGTAAATTACAATATTTGACCAACCAGATTTTTACTTGACAGCCACAAAAGCAGATTTTGGCAGCACAACTAATTACTATGAGCTA
The DNA here is from genome assembly GCF_009819705.1 of Hippoglossus hippoglossus. Classification (NCBI taxonomy): domain Eukaryota; kingdom Metazoa; phylum Chordata; class Actinopteri; order Pleuronectiformes; family Pleuronectidae; genus Hippoglossus; species Hippoglossus hippoglossus. The sequence goes on from NC_047169.1 coordinate 14,745,106, forward strand.
TAGTCATTACGTTTGCCAACATGAAATGGGCACAACACAGTCAATGTGATCGGTTGAATCCAAGATGTTAACGGTCTGAAGCATTTGCAGAAATCAATACTCAATCGAAGCCTGTATGACTGGAGAGAGAACTGTGACTTACTGGCATCTTTAAGGCTCAGTAATCAGCCTGCGGAACAGGAAGTCCCAGGCGCTGATTGTATAATTAGCTGCTGCCATAGCAAATCAGATGCTAATTACATGCAGGCTGAGAGCAAACTGAGTGAAAGGGGGCGCGCATTCTTGTCCATAAATGTGGACCACACTCACAGATGGTGCTGTTCTTGAACACACCTGCGTGCACACAAAAGCAGATGCATGCACACGAAACAATGGGGGCAGCCTGTGGAAAAAGGTGCAACATGTACTAAGAGGCAGATGTTGCCACTAACTTCTAACTTCTGATCCGGGAACAATTCAACGTAACATTTTATGGCTTTTGCTTTGATTTTCAGTTTCTCACTGTTTTACACAAATCAGTATATCAACACATTAAAGTGGAACTCCACTGAGTTTACACATTGGTAATTGGTGTTGGGGAGTGATTCTGCACATGTGGAGAAAAAAAAGTGTTCAACCCTTTTGTAGCTCGAGAGAGAGTCTGATAATTTGCCTCAAGTGATGTCATCGTGGGTTTGTTCTGAAGACCAGAGGTTTGAGGGTGTTTTTACACCTATAAAGTCTGGAATGGTCTGACCATGGGGTCAGAACCAAGGTTCATGTCTTTGGTACATGATTGACATTTGATTCGATTAGTTTTGTTTCCCATTGTCACTTAGGAAGTGTAATGGAAATTTACTTAATAACTTCTTAGTTTATGCTTACAGCAGACATTTCCATCTAGGGTACAGCTCGACATAAACTTTATGGTGCGCCCACTGTCTAGCATGTGAGCCCATTGTCTATTCATGTCAGAAGTTGATCCTGAGGTCACCTGAATTCTATAGTGGCCTTTGCTTTACTCTGTGGTTGGACTGTGTTTGTCCTTTGTTCGAAGAACTCAGATGACTGACACAACACCCTAACAATACATGATACTATTTCCTCTCCAACACATTTAGGATGCAGCCTATAAATCACACCTCTACAGACGATATGTTCCAGACACAGAACAACACATTCACCCCCCCCCCACCCCCCCCGTGTGTTTTGGGGTCAGGAGGTAACCCACACAGAGTCACTTAAATATGAGCCCAGACACTTCACTTTTCATCTCACTTGCAACCTCCACCTTGCCTGTGTGATCCTCTCTGCAGAAAGCTTTTACAAATAAACTTACAAAGACAACTTGTCTTAGAACCTTGTTTGTTGACCAATTTCCACCACAGAAGCAGACTATGGAACTTTGAATGAACTACGTACGTGCTGCCATCATAACCTACGTGGGCTGCTTCTACCTATACTTGACATTGATTGGTTTGTAGACAGGCGTGTGTCTGACATCGACATGTTGTCAGTTTGGCTATTGTATTCGCAAACTTTTAAGTGCCAATAAGAATGAACCAGTTCACTTTGTTAGATGGCTTCAACATGTAATATTTAAATTATGGTTTTACTACCAGTAAAAAAACATCCTCACCCTTGAAATATTATTTTGTCGGAAGACTACAAGCAATCCTGTAAGTAATTTTGCTCCGTTGGTCTGGACCGTGGTCTGAGCAACCTTTCACACCTGTTAATTTAGTTCAGACTAGACTGAACTAAAAAAGTAAGAAGGTCCAGATAAGACAAGGTGACAGCACCTTGAAAATTAAAAGATAATCAAGGAGTGTAGTATACCAGATGTCTGCAGCCCCTTCCACATTTCTGCTTGAGGCTAGGGGCTCCAGGCTACATTAGCTGCTACTTGCATAATGAATCTGTACAGTTGAGTGACTTGATTTGAGTTGCACTGAGGGCAACATAGGAACCAGGTTTTGACAAGGACGGAGAATAAACGGGATAAAAATATCTCAGGCGGCGCTTCATGGATTTAGATAATTTAACTGTATGTCCATCAATGTCATCGGAGTGTTATGATGAATTAGCGCTCTGTAAAGATTAGCACAATTTGACAATTACACCCATAATAGATATTGTCTGATGGAACAGGCATGTTTCTATTTTAACTGCCTCCACCAGCCATAAAGCAGCTCACACATATATCCCATAACTTCCATTTACTGGAAGAAAAAAAATATGTGATATGATTAAATGATATCAAAGAAGATGGAAATCAGCTCCGGCAGGGTTGAGATTAGGGCTTGGGGAGGCAAAGCTCAGTTCCAGAGGGCCCAATTTAACCTCTGAATGCACTAAATAAATCTCTAATGCCGGATCAGCAGGGATATTCTGGTAGGTTTCATGACCTCGGTGGTGTCAACAAAGTGCACAGTGGTGTGAAATTTTCAAATAGCTGTACTTAATAAATTTGTGGCGTTGCCCTGTGTGTTGCAACTTTAGCAAAACACTGCTTGTACCTTGGGAAAAATTAAAACGCTCACCAGCTGATAATGATAGAGATAAACCTTATGTGAAAAATGAGCCTGCACAGAGAGATATGAATCAAAATTTAGATTTTCAAAACGCGTACTGCTAATGAAACCATGGAATAAGAAAGCTCAAATGAAATAAGTATTAATAGTAAGTAAAATGTGTTTTTTGCGCCATTAACAATTCTACTGGTGTGACACCACAGACTAACTGATGGTCTTGACTGTGAAATAAAAAAAATTCAAGTCCCCGTAATTGTTACAGCATGTACTTTTGTTAAATGCTATTATACAGCTCCTTGACGTGCCGAAAGTGGAGGAAAAGAAATAAGAAGGTGGGGATGTGGTGACGAAATAAGACCAGAATAGATCCATCAGAGAGGAAGTGAAACAGGTGGCACACCCGATCGATATAAAGACACAGCAACAGCGAATAACACACACAAGTCAAGAGTCACGCACACACACAATGAACGGATTAGCTCACCATGACTAGGCAGGTAGTCAATGCATGACTTTACAATACTTTGGTGATATTTTAATCCCCGTCTTGTCAGTCCATGAGTTTTGCCAAATCCGAATACCCCAGGCACTAGCAGCAGGGCATTAAACCAGAAAAATCTATGTTTGATCTTTTTCAACACAGATTTAATTCTTAAATCCTACCCTTAAAGTAAAAAAGGGTTATAGATTTATTTCTGTTTGTTTGATATTAGACATGTACTTAAAATGATAATTTGTTAAATTGTATTCCCAGCTCAAATAAATGAAAGATCCCAAAGTTGTAGCTATACCTTTCCTTCAAGTAAGATCGGAGGTGTAGGTTTTTGGACATACATTAGCATGGTGGTGCACATAGTGGGGGGGGGGGGGGGGGGGGGGGAGGTAAATGGAGTTAGAGCCCCACCAAGAATCACAAGTTGACACAAAAGCTCATGTCTGCTTTCCTTTATCTATCAAACATTCTCATCAAGAACTGAGCATGAGACAGTGGAAGCAGAGGCATCAGGACACGCTACACTGACTCCTCTCATGCTGCTCACCCCCGGCAGTGTTTGCCAGATGGCAGCCAGAGGAGGGAACCTAGTACAGAGCCTTGACAAAGTGTTCCTCAACAAAAATAGAAATAAAAGATGATCTCTTAGCGCTGGTATGACTCCTGTTTGGACTATTGTGCAGATAAAGATTCATAATTTTGTTGGAATGTTCTGTGGTCCCGGTTTGTGTTGCTAGTTTCTCAAGATGTCAGTTTTCCAAAGCATACGAAGGTGACTCTTTTTCTGTTTGCACTTGGATTTGATCTTGGATTTGATCTTATCCAGAAACATATACAAAAAACATATTAAAGGGATAGTTCACCCAGAAATTGAAATGCACTCATTGTCAACTCACCACTATGCCGATGGAGGAGTGAGTGAAGTGTCTGCAAGCCCCGCTATTAACATTCCACTCGAAACAAGATCATTTACACTGTGTTTTTAGCCTGGTGTGAAATTTAAAAACAGTGTAAATGACCTCGTTTCGAGTGGAAATTACATGACATTTTGTGGCCTGGTGGGGCATGACCTAAGAAAAACCTAATATAATTTTGGACCTGATTCCACTTAATGTATAAATATACATAACCAGATAGGGCATTAGCCTTGGCCGAGGTATGCTCTCTTCAAGTGCCCTTCTAGTTTATTTATATGTTTACTAGGACCCCAGAACAAACTCCCAACTGCCTGCATTCACGTAGTTCTGTCATTCAAAGCCTTTCATGATTTACCTTTTAATTCACCCATTCCCACCAATGGCAGGAATCTACCATGCAAGGGACAGTCCCAACCACTGGAAGCAGCACTGAGGTTCAGGAGGCGATAGGTTTCAAACTGACAATCCCCGCAGGTGGTTGTCGGCTGGGTGGTCTGCTCTGCTCTGACCTGGCCAGCCTGTCTCCTCACTCTCCAACAAATCCACAGTGGTGTTCAGTCTTCCCGGAACAAGTAGCACTGCTCAGAGGGTGTATTATAACCTTCTGTGTTATAAACGTAATGATGGCTGAAGCTCTTGGCAAGACATCATGCCCACTCACCCGCTACCAGCAAAAAACTATGTTCAGCAGCAGAGAAAACAACTCTAGACAGCATATTGCAAGAGTCATGTTGAGCTATGGCTCCTTGGGTTGCTTTGTCAAAACTGAAAAAAGTGATTGATTTCTACATTTTGACCTGAGGAGCAAAAACACATTCTGTCCTCAGGACACTGGAGGCAGACCACAACACATTCTTTCCACTGTGAATTAATAACAAAACTTTAGCCACAATCAATGTTCCTGATGGTGGATGATCCAAAAAGGATTCTCCTTTTTAGTCTGCGTTTTCTGATGCTATAAAATGCCTTTGAGGAACACTCAGCATCCCCGTGTCTCCCTTTTACTCTAAACACTGACTGAGATAGCGTATCAGTGTTTCAACAGCGCCATTCATTAAACATTCGCACGCAGAAAGAGGAGCTCCACAGCCCAGCCAGACGGCTCAGATAAGGAAGACATTACTTATTCACAGGGCAACATAAATCTCCATAAAACCCAGTAGGGTAGAAAGTACAGGGAGGGAGAGAGAGAAAGAGAGAGAGACAACATGTACTCATTAAACGGTCACTGTGCTCCATGATGCACCACGCTGGAAGCCGCGACACCGATGATGTATGAAGGGGCAGCAGAGTGTAATGGCAATCCAGAGATGTAATTACGCTGGCTTCGCTTCAAAAAGACAGGTGGAAGAGTGAGTCAAAGAGCAAGAGCCCGAGAGAACTTTCCTGAATGAAACTGCATACGCATGGGAAAAAGATGAAAGCCTCCTGACAAACCAAAAGGAACAAGAGTAAATCAATGGCTTATGAAAAGAATGAAGATGAAATAAATAACAAAAAATGAGCAGAGAGTAAAAGAAAGGGCTTTGAATTTGTTTTGATACTGTTGCCTATGTTTGTACATATGAGAAAGCTTTGAGTAACTTTGAGTTATTAGAGGTACCAGGTTTATGACAGGTGCACTCAAGAGGTTCTGTTTTTCTTGGGTACGAACACCCAAAGGTGTACGTGTGTGAGCACCTGTGCATGAGTGTGCATAAGCATTGGGGAGAAACACAGAAGAGCGTGAGCTTCCATAAATAAGAAAGACCTTAAAAGTTCCAGGAAAACAGAATACATCAGGACAGCGTCAAGTCTTCAAACAAAAATATACACCAGAGTTTCTGCGGATTTCAACAAGTTAAATTTCAGACCATAATGAATGAAATTTGAGACTTATATCTAGTACGACATATATTAAGGGATCCGAGTGGCAGAATTACGAACATTTTCCCATAAGTCAAGATAAGGTGAAGTTGCCTGGTAGAGAACAAACCTTGATATGCCATATTATCTCAGAGACAGGCCTTCCTACAGCCAAGTTGAGTTTGCTGAGATGAATAAGAGACAAACGTAAGCACATTTAAAACTTAGTATACGTTTTTAAGGACTAAAATTCAGATTATGTAATTTGTTTGCCTTTAGCCTCTTTAAGACCACGCAGAAACCCTGTAGACGATTAGTAATTGCCCAACAGAAATGCACATGTAATCATAAGGTGACATCCAATCAGCAGGACATCAGCATTGGTAAGTGCCTTCCAAAACCATTAGAAATCACTGCTGCTCTGTTCTCTTATTTGACAAAGCTGTTTGGTTGGTTCAAGGCACAAAAATCGCTTGGTAAGACATAGTGAAGGATCATGGTGAGTTTAAATTAGTATTTTGACTCCATTTAAACTAAAATTGTACTTACTGACAGACTACGTGAAAATGTCTCCGCCATGATCAGAAATATTTGGCTCACCAAAACTGGGCAGTTGAAGACTTGAGAAAAGAACATTGCCTGGTTTGATAAATCTCCATTTCTGCTGAGGCATGCAGATGGTGGGGTCAGAATTTAGGCATGATCAATGGTGGTGGGATGGCTTGCTGGCAGACTTTGGGCCCCTTAATACCAATCAATCATCCCGGATATCCACAACCTTTGAGAGCTGACCATCTGCATCCCTTTATAGCCATTAACTATCTTCTAATGGCTAATTCCAACATGATAATGCACCATGTCTATTCAAAATCATGTCATAAACATGACCTTGACTTAGTGGCCTTTCCAATAGAACACCTTTGGGATGTGGTAAAACAGAGACATTTACAACATGTTGTGGAATCCATAGCCACGAAGACCTGAGGCCATTTTGAGAGCAAAGGGAGGGATTAGCTGGAAATAGAAAGGTATCCTGATAGTGTGAGTTTATGTGGTAGATGCTATTATTTTTCTTGGGAGGATTTGAGTACATTGTCGTATGTGTCAAATGAAAACAAGAGGGTAAACAAGCAAGACACTAGTGTAATAAATTATTCAGTCAAGGCTGTTTGCTCTCGTATCAAATCGAATCCACTTGATGTGATTTTGAAAGTTGGCTTGGCCCAAAACTGGGCCAAACCAACTATGTCCAGTTCCTCTATTTTTTTCCAGTTATATAAACCTTGCCTTTTATAACTTTAGTGTCTGCTGCAGTGTAGCTTTGACTGTCAGAATCCCCCCACAGGTGCTGGGATAGGTTGTGTGCAGCTTGGTATGTAGAGCAGGGATTACAAGTCTCATTCCCACTGGGGCCACTCACGTTTAATATGCATACACTCAAAATAAAATACTACAAGGCCGTTTGGGGAACAGAGCTCACCACGCACGATTTGATTTAACAGTAAGTCAGGCATACCAGCCATTTAGCTACCTGCAGCGTCTCTTAGCAGTCAAAATCTATCTTGGTGTAAAGACTGAGTCAGCCATTTGATAGTGTGCAGTCAAGGAGGGAGAGAAGAAGTATGCTAAAAGTCCAGAAAGTGATAGTGGATTACTCCCTTCAGGTCACAGGGTTGTCAGGCTTGCTTAGGATAAATTCAGTATTTTAAATATACCCATTATTCATTTGCCATGCAGTTATTCTGATTCTTTGGTTATTTAATGTTCCACCGATTTTCTCACTCTGAACTCAAAGTGGTGCTCCCATCCCAAATGAGCTGACATTAACCTCATTGGAAAAAATGTTATTCGGCTATTGATATGGTTAATTAGTTATCTGTATTCAGATCACAGAGAGTATCCCCAAAGCAGTCAGGAGCAGAAAGAAACGGTAAAAGGAAGAAAGAGAGGGAACAAGCAGTACTGAGCCATAAATGATGATGATTTAAATCATGAATTAAGAGGGAAATACAATAAAACTGTCACTTATTTTTTGTATCATCGTACACAGCTTTATGTTGGACAACAGTAACAGAGGCTGTAAACATTACAAACACTGTAATGTTTGAAAATTACAAGTTGAGAACTAACTGGGATGGAGGCAGTGTAATATGAAGGGCAAAAATAAGTTTGCACTGAAAAAGGAAATGTCTGTATTTCTACATTCTACATTTTTTAACTTGTAAAGCACCTAGTAAAAGTGTTTTTTGAATGGTAATAAAGTTTATTTCTCTTATTATTATTATTTGATATTTATCTCTATAATTATTAATTCATTTATTTTGTAATTTCTAAATTTATTTACTTATTTCTACATTTGCATTTTTTCTGTATTTGTATGTTAATTTGGTGGGCGGGCTTAACTCAGTCTATAGCCTGATTGGTTATAGCGGTGTGGTCATCGAATTTATGACTTCTGACTTGCGTTGGCTGGTATATGGGAGCTTGTGGCGGGCAGTAGGCTTGACTGACAGTCATCACAAGTCCAGCACTGCAAGTTCACATTTTAGAACTCAAACAACACCACACCGTGAAGCACTTGAACACAACACTGAGACATTTGTTCAGTGAATCTGTGAGTTGCGTTCAGATCGGGTGATGCAACATGGCTCCGACTCCAGTTCAGCCAGAGATGTGCTGCCTAAAAAGGGAATTGAAAAGTAACTCATAGGGATCTTAAAAGATAAATAATGAAACTGACATATCTGCAACGTTTTTTTCTTCAGGCCATACAAAAAGAAGAGGAAAGCTGAAACTTATTCACATAACAGAAAACTTCATTCCACGCTTGTAAGCACAACTCTGAAAAAAATGTCAGACTTGCACTGCACAGAGAAGTTCATGAAGATAAACCACCAGCTTTATTCTGCAAGGGATAAAGTAAAACAGGATGCTGCTCTTGACCTAAAGTTATAAAAAATACACACAAAAAACAAGCAATCTCTGCTTTGTATAAAATTACTAATGTAGGTGCATTTTTATAACTATGAGTAAGTTGCGATGGTTCATTAACTTTTTAAATGTTACACATAGATTATTATTGTAGCTGTTTATTTGTGTACTCTTAGGAATACATTTCCATATCTATACGTCTCTGGGCTCTATTAATTCAGCTACTGGGGGGTCTCATCAAAACTGTAACAAAAGACCTAGTTTGATGACATTGTGAAGCAGCGTGGAATCATGGGAGTTGCTGTCTTCACTAGCATTGCTGATAGAAAAATCTACCAGATTCGCCTCAGGCGAAAATCATGACTACAGATGAGGTCATGTATTAAGTTTTATTCATGTTACTTAGCAAAAGGTAAATACATAATGACGACTCATTTCGAGTGACCAATACAAACAGTGGAAGGGGGAAAAAATTAAACTGGCTTACAATTATAGAACAGAAATTATAGCAGACACAAGCAAAGCCACGGGATATGACGCAGTTACAAATCAATCAAAAATGAAGGGTACTTTTACCTTGAATAAAATTGTAAATTTCTCTGGGTTTGAACATTGTTAGAAACATTTTGGATGTTGTAAGTACACAAGTAGGCTTAACAAAATATTAAACAGTCTAGTAGTTTTGAGACATTTTAACGAACTGTTAAACATTATATCTTACAATATTGATTATTAGAATCACTTCGTTTAGGACTGTACTGTTCCAAACCAACTGGGAGGAAGAGTGAACTGTTTATTGTTTGGTGCATTATTTAATCAAGTTCAGCAAGGTATTTGAATACCCAACACAAAATGACATTCCTTCAGAGAAAGGAGACAAAAATGTTCCACCATGAAACGACAAACATTAACGCAGAAACTGACAATCGTTTGTCTCAGCCAATCACTGCCAATCAAAGGCCGGGAAATCATACCCAGGTTGGAGTGTTCAATCACATGCAGGGAGGTTAGAAAAAAACAACAGGCCAGGAATATTCAATCAGGAACCATATTTCCTTCATTATGCAGTTACATAATAGTGCAAAGTGAACAAGCAGAAGGATGACTTCCATCATATCTTATTATGGATGCAAAATATTGTAATAAAAGTCAGTGAAGCTATTTTCTGTGGAGGTGTAATGGGGTGCAGTGCTCTGGCAGAACAAGAATAGGACAACCTGGACCCTCTAAAATGGATGGAACCTGTTCAGCAGCAAATGTGGGAGGGAAGCAACAAGGGAAGGTAATAACGCCATGTCTATTCAACACTCTTCTCCAATTAGTTTCTGTGAGAGAGCAAGGTGAACAGACAAGAGACATTCATGTGCACCTCTGAAGGTCCCAGTTATAAAGTGCTTGCTCTGACTTCCATGTGTTCGTGTGCTTGGTCGGAATGTGGAAAAAAAACATGGAAGCTCTAAAAAAAAAAATCGGTATAATTTATGTGTTCAGAGGATTTAAACCATACCTTGACTCCTCCGATGTTAGCATTATAATGAAAAAGGATCAGGTGTGACAGACATATAAATGATTTAAAATGTGCACCTTAGTCATTAAATGGTCAGGATTGGCTAAAAAGTCTGGGGTTAGGTGCTTGTGAGAGATGGAGATGCAGCTTGTAAGTGACAACAGTGAAATATTTGACAAGTTCAATTTCTAATTTGATTATTGGTACACCAAGTGAACGCACTAAGAGTTTGTGTGTGTTCGGTAAAGGTGGCTTCCCAGGTTGCTGTAATGATTGGGACGTTATAGGGACAAAAAGCAAGACATCATAGTGTAAATCATTACATTTTAAGGTGAAGACAAGTTTTAAGGTTTCATTTAAGATAAGAGTAATGGTTTGGCAAGTAGTAACGTGGTTAAGGTTAGATTAAATCTTCAGGAAATCAATGTTAGTATATCCTCTTAAGTCACAGAGACACGATTCTGTTTGTGTGTGTGTGTCTCTCTCTAATGGCCCTCATTAGAACATGTAGAATGCTAACCAATTGTGAAATAAGATCGCATTAAAAAAGGGAGAAATTCTACATATGCCCTGCTGTGGAATAACAAACATACTCCTGCTCAGAAGAACATGAAAAATTATAATAATGGTCCATCACACATAACAGTTTCACAAAATGACAAACACAAACCTCTTGTTCTTAACTGTTATGTATCTGTTATGAGCAGGGTATGAATCTGGTAGATGAGCAAGACTCGCTCTTTGCAGAACATCATCATCATCATCATCATCATCATCATAATCAGAGGAACCCTCGGGCCTTCTAGTGGCCGCAGAAGGTTGGACTAAAAATACACTGAAAGCAGTCAGGACCTGGGTCACAACACAGGAGTCTTGCTGACAGCTCCATTTGAGTGGGTTAACATCCTTATGTTAGGGAGGTCACACTGAAGACTTGATTGCCTTACGCCCGGCCTCACTGGCTGTGTGAGTGGCGCTTGGGTGAAGTGGAATATCCGGCCTTTCATTTTGGCACCCATGTTATCAGGTAAGAGCGTCCACACTGCCTGCCATCTCGAAAATGATCTTTCACCACAGATTCAATGTTAATCTGTCGAATATGTCACAAATATAAGTATTCGTGAGACTTCCTGTATCCTTTTCAAAGTAAAACCACACCCGCGATTCTGTAAAATGAATCAATTAATTTCTTTTAAAACGTTTTTTATTGTTATTGCAGGACAGGAAGATGGCTTCATATCGTGGAGTCCTGGCATTTAGTTGTGTATATATATATCTCACTTGAGGAAATACAGTGAGCATACCAGTAACCTCACATCGCAGCTCCATTGCAGACACACTTTAGTTTAGGGAAATTTATGCCCAACGTTACGGACATATACAGAAGGGGCCTGAGACTTCTGTCTGTACTCAGCATTCATTTTGTGGGATACAGACTACACAAATGAAACGGAGCAGTACCACCGGCATTCGTGGGGTTAGGGTAGCCAACAGTTGAAGCAAGACAACCATAAGACATGAAGACATGAGGACTTTTTGAGGAAGGACTACGCAAGTTGGTAAGAAACTACAGGCTGATGTTACTCTAGCCAAACATGGTGACAAACATGCCGCCTCTTTCCTAAAAAGGTACATTATGACGACCACGGTCACCATGTTTGTTGTTGTCGGAAACTCTTAACTCTGCGTTGCCCTCTAGTGGATATATTGATTAAAAAACTACGCCAACATCAAGGATGCAGGGAAGTATGGTGGCAATGATGGTTACATCGTTTGAAATGGAGAAATCTTTTTTTCATAAGTAACGGCAACATAAATTAGCTTGAAAAAAGAATTTAATCTTCATCTCATCAGTCAGAAGCAACTGATGGAGAAAAAGGCCTCAGAGTAAAATGAGATGGCTGAAAACAAGCTTACTACTTTACAATGCGAATGTCCCAGTTACAGCGTCCCAGCTGCTGAGCCGATCATCCGAGGTAACCATGACAAAACATTCCCGTCAGTCACTCCTGTAAGACAGCAACACCCCCCGACACAGCAAACAGTGAAGATGTCATGTGTTTGCCGTGCTCTGGTTATTGTTACCGCTTTCCACTTGGCTAACTGCCCCCTGCAAACTGTGGACAGGAAAATCCCCGATCTGGTGATATACTGTATACCATGATGCAATGCTCCCATTGCAGGCTGCCAACACATTTTCTTTTCCCCCGATCACTATTTGTTGTTACAGTGATGGATGCATAGTGGGACAAAGAACATAATACGGTGAGAAAGTAGCACCCTGTTTCATTCAAGTCTGTGCAGATAAATCAGGGTCTCTGCAAATATCTGCGAACATAGAATCAGCTTCACGTGAGAAGTGAGAATTTGAAAAATGGAAATTGGGTCTCGGGTTCTTTATTTGTCTCCCACCTCTGTTTCTTTGCTCTCTCCACCATCACTTTCACTCCATCTATTATACCAAGGTGCAGCACTCTCGCTTCCTGAAAATACTTAATCCCATAGGAGCTTGACCCTGATCAGCCCTCCTCTTCATGACTTCAAAATGAAAGCCAGAAACTACGGTTGTTTGCAAGAAAGTACAATCAAAGAGACTTCTATTGCACTGCAGTTCTATTTTTCTCTCAACAACAAAAATACACACAAAAAATTACAGAAAAACAAGAATATTTGTGGGAGAACGCAGAGTGAGTGGTACTGCTGTTGAGATAAATTGTGTAACTGTTTGAGGATAAAATTGGTTCATCAAAACACACCTTCACTGCCCTCATTTTCAAGCAAACAAGACAATTCATAGTTTCCATGTCCACCAGTCTGCTTATTCACCAAAGTCCACTAATGGGAAGCATGACCCCTATGCGGACGTCCACATGCAGCCCGAAACTTTTGACAATGTAAAACATATCCACCTACAAAAATGGAATGGAATATGGGACCAAGTTCGCCTGAGTGGAATGCCAGACTGACTCAGACCCTCATTTTCGTATGAATGGAACTGTGGTTATGTACATGTGACTGGAATGAGAACTAAGCTCTCAGCGTACTGGAAAGGCAGAAAGTGCAGTCAACCCTTTAACCTGGTCTCATTGATTGTCATGTTACATTACTATAATTTCTGAAACTAAATGCAATATTTATACCAGAGAAATGCTCAAAAATCTATAAAACCATATCTGCTGTGAGCCTATCTTATCAAATCCAATACAAGGACCAATTGTTCAACAATTACTTTGCTGGGTGTGGAGAATTCAGGCTTTAAATATTGCAGCAAATATTTAGGTTTTGTCGCACAATGCACTGATATTAACACATCTGAAGATGTTAACTCAATGCCCTTTGGATCCCGTTAGCATGAGGGGTAGAAGACAGCTGTGTGGGAAGAAAGAGGGAAATAGGAAAGCTGATAAAATGTCTAATTGGAACCATTATACAGTGTCTTGGTTACCTGGCTTTCATCACTTTTACAGCTCTCTTAGCTCTACCCTGCCTTTCTCACTCTTTCTTTCTCCCTTTCTCCCTCGTTACCTTATCACCGCCATCCTTCTCTCCCTGTCAACCCCAGGTCTCCCTCTCTGTCCATCTTGCCCTTCCTCCATCGCTCTCCTCATTCAGCTGCAGTGTTTGTTGAGGAACCAGTAAAAGTGGCACCAGCAGCTGTCCAAACACTGATGGCCCCCTGCTGTGTGTGTGCGTGTGTGTGTGTGTGTGTGTGTGTGTGTGTGTGTGTGTGATTGTTCCCAGTTGATTTCATGTTAGCTGTTATCATAGCCCAACATTTCTACTGTTGTCACCATGGCACCCAGAAAGGAAAGGGTACACAAAGAAGGTGGAAGACGGAGAGAATTAGGAACCAGAAGATGAAGGGAGTCACAGGAAAAGCGTGATGTGCTGAAGGAGCTTTTTTGGAAAGTAATGGAAAAGGCAAAAGGTATGAAGGATGAAACAACTTGAATAAAAACAGGGTAATTGGGGACATGAAAACAATAAGAGTCAGAAACTAGATCACTGTCACACAAGACCAAATAACAGAAAGGCAACTGCAATTAAAGGATTCACTTGAGATGAACATGTTCAGTAACAGTCAAGTTCCCAAAACAATTCCCTGGTCATTGTAGAGTAAAACTCCTTTAAATACGTAAAAAAAATGTAACTGAACTAGACAGAAATAAGAATAGAAACCTAAAATAAATTGATGAATTCTCATCCACTCACCATGTCAGACTAAATAAGCATATTTTAGCATATCAACTTAAATAGTTCAGTGTCAGTCGGAAAGTTCTCTCACTAAGACATTTGCTTCAGGCCCTTTATGCAATTCACAGTCCAGGATGATCCTCTGTGGTACCTGACTGGGAACCATCACTCTCTTTGAAATATTCATCCATCTCAAAGACTGTCTAGTTTTGACTTCCTACCATCTATGTCAAGACTGCTAAATTTAAACAATGTTTTTTTTAGCATCTATGACTTCACATCAATCCAAGACTAGTTACTGCCACAGTTCAGCTTTATGCTGCCATCTGTATAACCTTTTTCAGTATTAATAGCTTATGTATTTTTGCCTGCAGATTTTTCGAAGACAATTTTCTGAGCTTTCTGCACTTTGCTCTGGAGTGACATTGTGAATGAATCTAGGCCACAGATGGAGTGGAACAGGCAGCCTTAAATTATGCTATTCATACCCATCTCCCTGAGAACAGGTGACGTTCTTCAGGCCTGAGTGGGCAATTAAAGAACAAGTTTGACAAGTACCAGTGTGAACAAATCTCAGAGGAAAAAGTGAGAGCAAGTAGGGTGACAATATGAAAATATTTTTTGGAAAAGGCTCAGTGCGTCTGTCTTGGATTCTCACCATCCCCTCTGAGCAGTGTATATTTATGAAAGGTATACTTATGATCAAAGTACGTTCTCCACACTAATAGATTATTACAATCACAAAAACAAAGGGAGCATCCAAAAGTAAGTGTATAAACAGTGGAGGTGTCAAAATTCCTCAAAGCTTTTTGCTCTATAATTTATGGGTCACACATTTAAAAACACTGCACTTGCAGTTCACCTTCCACACACAAAAAGAGACGGCCAGAGGACATCAGGGTTAAAGTGAAGTTAACCCTAACCTTAAGTTAATTTTAACCGTTAAGTTTAAGTTAAATGTTTAGAGATGCATCGATGCATCGTTGTGCATTTGAATCGTTGACTTCTGAATCTTAATCGAATGCACCATCAATCTACAGAATTGATGAGAATAGTGTTACAGATGTATAAATGTGGGTGTGTACTCACAAGAACCCTTGGAATCATTCGGGTGAATTGTCCCCGCCTGCAGCCATGACATGGTGGCAATGGCTGCAATGTAATCTTATGGGGCAGCTGCGATTCCCCTTTAACCACTCTGTTACAAGGTACATCTGAGCTGAGATTAAAGGCCATGTGGTAATTCTGATGTCCAGGAATAAACTGTGTTGGCTGTGAATCAATTTATATGCAGATATTTACTATATCACCAGTTTAATTTAGAAGACGTGAGGACTTACAAAACTTTGTAAGGTTTGCTGAGCACAGCGCCCTCTGCAGCCGCATGTGGGGATTCATTCCACTGGGCTCCACATCCAGGCAGTTAAGCAGTTTTTACATATGGAAAACACAGCTTATCAATGTGTTGACTGGAGAGCTGACTGCGAGTCACACTCACTGAAATGAATCACAACTGACCGGTGGACTGGAATCAGAAATGCTGTTGCTGTAAAACTTGTCAAACTGAAGTTTTCTAGCAAAATATATATATATATTTTTTAAATTACTTCTTAGTCTTTTGAACTGATCTACACATAGCCATTACTCTAGAACTAGCCTGGTTCCTGCAGTTAAAGCCACTATTCAGTTAGGCTCGCAGAAGATCGTAACCGCTCATCAAAGCTACACAGTGTGAAAACAGGTGTTCTGGGCGCAAATTGGGGATGAAATTGGCACCAGTGTTGCTTTTATTGACCTCATATACACATAAACACATAACCTCTGACCAGCATGCTCTTTTAACTTTAAGAAATTTAAACTGCTATTCATCACAAATGGCTGAAATACTTCAAGAATGCCTTGTGTGTCTATCACTATGCATAAGACCTTTTTCTGAGTAAGTTCATGGCCATCCCCTCTGCCTCAGACTAACACAGAGAGTGAAGAGACTGAACTGCTGCATGGGTGGATCTAGGCCAGGAGGGTCATCTTCCCAATTAGCCCCTGCTGAGTTGAGAGAGACGAGAAATGACTGCGCTGAGTCCTCACAGCATCTAGTACAACCAAGCAGATTCTCAGTGCAGCTGTTAGTGAGCATCTGATTGTTTCGAAGCAGAAAGTGTCTCTTGTTTTGGTCCGACACAAGATAAAGGATCATCATTACCTCTTCAGTGGCAAATATGTCTTTGCAGCTGTGTCAACAGCAACAAGCAGCGACAAGTCCGAGCATGTGACAGTGACAGAGGACTCGGACTAGCACAAGCTAATAAGTAGAGAGGCAGACTGAAAGGTGAACAGAGCATCGACTATTTCAAGGATGCAAACAAATCCCAAATATTGTTTGATTATTGCATATTCAAAAGTAAACTATGATCCTACCCACGGACCCCTATGCAGGCTTCAGTGTGCAGACCCAAATTTGGGACCGCTCCAGGTACAATATATCCACCTACTGATTTTAGTTTAAACAGAACGCTGGGCATTTACATGTGACTTTTTTTGTGTGATAAAGAAAAGTTTATCTACTGAGCAAGGTTTAATTGTTCAATAATTTCAAACGATTATTAATTAACTGACTTGAATGATGTTTTAATATATATTTGGGACTATGTAGATCATAACTGACTAGTGCTTGTTTGTCTTGTTGGTGATGTTATTACTGTGTGCAGTGGGATATTGATATTGATTTAACATTGATGCTCTTTGTTTTCTTTTCTTTTCATATGTATTTGGAACTATAGTGTGACAGGGAAAAATGTACATATGCACACACACATAAGGAATGGAAAATTCAGCTCACAACACAATGCATCTCTAAAATATTCAAACCTCGTGATGTGAATTGGAGCAGAAAGGTTATTACACCCTGATCAACCAGACGTTATCAGCAACAAGCAGTAATCTTTTATTAAGCTTCGAAAGTCGTGGTTGACAAAAAGATGTGTGTGTGTTGTGTTTATTCGAGTGTGTGTCATCTTATATGAGTGTGCATGACGGTGATGTGTCAGCCGCTACTACATATGTAATTTGTGTCATTGCCACTGTCCTGGCGTGACTGCAGGAGCTTAAGGCAACAGCTGTTCTCTGCTGCTCCGACTGTAGTGGCTGCGTCACATTTCTGTCAGTCTCAGTCACGTCTCTCCCTGCTTTTTGTAATTCAAGGTTTGTGCTCTAAATATCAATCAAACCTTGGATAAGTTCCTAATTCACTTGCCATGAACCAAAATGCACTACATTTAATTGCAGGGCTCCAAATATATTCTTGGTAAAATAAACAATAGTGACCTTGATTAATTCCTCAAAGCGAAATGAATCATAAATGGCACTAATTGTAGAGCATTTAAATCGAGGTAGGAAGTCCAAACGTGGTCGAGTCCAAGACTTAGTTCATAGCTTGTATCAACACGCTTGATCCAATAACAAGTGGACAGCTCTACAACGCTTCCACACATGCATAAAGTGACCACTTGAGGCGCACAGCTCTTCAATGATATAACATTTTGCTCATTCGAATTGTAAATAACTAGAAAATCAATATGTGGAGAATATGTCCCCTTCTCACTCAGAAGTCGGTGCAGGTTCTGGTCCAGGCTCTGGTCATCTCACACCTAGACTATTGGAACTCCCTCCTGGCAGGTCTACCTGCTAGTGCCATCCGACCTCTGCAGCTCATCCAGAATGCAGCAGCTCGACTGGTCTTTAACCTACCTAAATTCACGCCAGTACTCCACTCCTCCGCTCCTTTCACTGGTTACCAGTGGCTGCCCGCCTCCGTTACAAAACACTTGCGTATCGAGCTGCGACCGGATCGGGTCCAGTCTACATCCAGGACATGGTCAAACGTTACACCCCAGCCCGTCCACTCCGCTCTGCATCTGCCAATCGGCTTGTTGCTCCCTCACTGCGAGCTAACCACTCAACAAAATCACGACTGTTTGCTGTCCTGGCTCCTCAATGGAGGAACGAGCTCCCCAATGACATCAGGACAGCAGAAAGTCTATACATCTTCCGCCGCAAACTAAAGACACATCTCTTCCGACTACACCTTGGATAAAAAAAAGAAAAGTAGCACTTTAGTAGCACTTATATGGCACTTACATATAGCACTTTGTAGTTTGGCTTTCTTGAAGAAAATTGTACTTGCTTGATTCTTGTTGTTCTGGGTTTGTACTCATGGTTGAATGCACTTATTGTAAGTCGCTTTGGATAAAAGCATCAGCTAAATGTAATGTTATGTAATGTGGCAGTTAATGTTGATATTGTAAATGGTAAATGGATCGTATTTACAAAGAACATTTCTAGTATTATTGTGGTTTGAATGGCGTTATCCACATTCACTCATTCAGACACATTCATTCAGAGCTACTGTATGCAGTGCTTTTTCTATCACACACCATTCACACTTCCCACAGTCGTCAGGGGCTTTTCAGTATCTTGCCCAAGAACACTTTGGCATGCGCATTGGAGAAGCTGGGGATTGAACCACTGACATTTTGATTAGTTGATGACTGGCTCTATCTCCTGAGCCACAGCCGCACCATTGTAGTGGTAGCCAAAATTAAGTCAAAAAGACATTGCGATGAAAAATTACTTTACATTCATTAAGAAACTGCAGCGAGCCAGAGGATGTCGGCAATGTGGCCGAGGACACATTTGCATTCACAAAGCTAAAAGACTATGGCCACATGCTTCCCAGACTACCAATGAATGTGGGCAGAGTGACTGGATCTCAAATGCGTCCGTACGCATCTTGGGTGAATTAAAAGACTAAAAAGATGATTAAAAGATTCAAAGAATTAGAAGTACTTCAAGCTGTCTGCTTGTGATCTAATCACCTGAGGTGAATATTCATTCCAGATACGAACAAGTCAAGACCAATTCTAAAAGATTTTAATAGTAAGCAATAGCAGCAATACATCATGTTACCACTGAGGATATATTTTCACTGAAATCCTGCTCACATATAACATCACTAACCTCTATTCCTAGGTCTGTGTGTACATACAATACATCTTAAATCTAAACTTTCTAAATCTGAATTGTTTTCACCAACGCCCCGGTCACATATCCTTGCAAAGACAGAGTTATTACTTTAAACCGAGAGGAGTTTGGGGCCGTGTGCAATAAGCTGCGGATGCTTGCGTTACTTGGTTTCAAGTTGGTTTACACTTGATAGAAAAAAAGTAGTACATTTTAGAGTGCCACTGGCATAATATCTGATGACTCTCTCTCACACACACACACAGACACACACAGAGGAAAGAGAGCTATCTGGTCATTTGTCAAGACCAAAGACTCAACAAGCAAGACAGTCAAAACATCCCAGAGTCTGAGATGAAAAACTCAAATTTACTGAGACTGGACTTGAGACAGAGACCATTCTTTACTTCAGCCCCGGCAGCATCTACATGTTGAGCAGTCGCATAATGCTCACTTACTTCAACAATGAAGTTGAATGCTTAATTTAATTAAATTCAAATACTTCATTTGAAGTTTTTATCTCTTTCAGAACCTGTCAAAGACAGTTTCTGTTATAATTTTGGGTAGTAAAAGTGTCTAGATCCTTGATTACCTATTATTTCCCTATCAAAGGCCCTACATGTAGGGCCATGTAATTATGTTCTAATCATAGTAAGAAGAATGGAATGGAGGTTTGGGTGATGTCTCAAATTATCCAAAGTTCAGTATTCAGTAGTTCTTTTATTTATTTATTTATTTTTGCTTTAATTAATTTGACATTTAATATGACAATAATTGGACAATAATTAAAACCAAAATAATTCGCAAATGATGTAAATGTGTATTTAGTCCTAGGGATGAAACGGTTAACGGTTTCACGATTAACCACGTTGAAATTCCAGACGGTTAGTATTACCATGTGAAATTTAAATGATCATTAAAACAACGGTGAAAAAGCTCATGGTGAAAACAACCAGCATCCCCCACTGTGAGCAATGGTGTCCCAGACACAGGCGCACTGGCACAGAATTTGATTTGGGGGCCCCCACTGCCTCGGAGCCATCAATTCTATTGACCATTGTCAATGTTTGTCACACACTGTAAATCGAACATACCCATTGTCACTTTTATTAGTTGTAGCTGTGTTGCTTGTAGGTGGATAAAGTCCGTAGAAACTGCAGAGCGCCTCACTCGGACATTTGAGTTCACACATGCACCTCCTCCGAAGAAAATACAGAGGAACAGCAGAGTCCAGTGCATAATAATGGTATAACCCAGGATATGTTTTCTCTAGTTTACCTAATTACAGATGTTCTTTAAATCCATCACGTGCAAACTATCGGAAGGTAATGCTGAGCAGCTGCACAAAGTAGAACACAGCTACTGCAGAGCTCGTTGCTTAAAAGGTCAAATGTTCCGCTGTCAGAGCTGGTGTCAGCACTGTGACAGCGGCAGCAGGACTAACACAGTAGTACTAACTTGCCAGTCCATTAACATTATATTGCGTATTTGTGTGATTGCCGGCATTCATTGATTTAAAATAATCCTAATATATAATCTATCTTTCTTGTGGGGCATTTCAAGGGCTCTCGGGGGCCCTCTGGTGGCAACAGGGTCCCGAAGCAACCGCTTGGTTGGTTTATGCCTCTGGCCGGCTCTGTTTGTCTGATTCACTCAAGAGTTCATAAGACACGTATTGAAACACAATGAAAAAAAGTCTAACATTTTGCGGGTAGGCTGTTAACCTGCCACACAAGACAAGACGTGACATGCACAGCCAGGGCATCAGGGTTAAAGTGACTGGAATGATCCAGATTGGTGATCCGACATCATCAATCATCGTTAAGAACTAAATAAATGTGATCGTCATTTTGAATTATGAGTGACAGAGACGAGCAGACACACACACACTGCAGACAGGAGAGAAGCTAACACTCTACCATGATCATATGGTTGATACTGTCCAGCATAAACCAAAGTTAGCAAGTCTACATTATGAGACGGGGGGTCTACACACTAGACAGGTCACCTGCTCGCCTACCACCAAAAACACTCTTTTGTTGTTCAATATATTCTTACTGTATGTGTGAGGTTCTTACCAGCAGGGGCATGGCCAGGTCAGCAAAAAACACAAAGGCCGCCCCAAGTGTGAATCCCACAGCCACAGGTATGAAAGCAAAAGATCCGTACTTCCCAGAATCCTCGGCCATGTTGATCGCTGGCGCAAGCAACGACCAATAGGAAGCAGCCAACATTACCTGAAGGAAGCAAAAGTAGAGAGAGAGAGAGGGCATTGAGAAAACATACAGAATTCTTGTGCAGTTCAAATAAAAAAGAACAGTGAATTTTTTTCAGTTGTAGTTGACCTTGACCCTACTCCTAACCTCCTGCCCACCCCTGTCATTTTGAACTGTGGATGTTGTGCAAAAATTACCCATTACCCCCATCATGGTCTATTCGAGGTACATGTAAGCACACAGAATATCTGCAGCTTCTGTTGTTTATCACTGAAAACATGCCAATTGTTATTCTCTTTGTGTTCTGGCTGATCCTCTCACATTGATTCCCAACACGTTATCAGCGCTGGAAACGTGAAACAAGAGTCGGTGTTCAGCCCTGCCAATCAAAAGCAATCATGCAGTCGTTTTGGGCTGCAGCACTCAAACGTGATGTACCACTGACATCAAACCCACTCAGCTTTTGTCAGTCACACAGATGGAGTATAACATCACCAGAGTTGATTGCAGTTCATTTGGCATGGCTGTAAATAAAACTCTTGGAGCTGGAACATGCATTATGGTAAACACTGCAGTTTGACTCCTGTCATTGCCTCTTAGCCTTGTCAGAGCCTGGCAGCTGCAATTGGCCGTCATTTCTTCCATTTACAAAATGATGCCCCCAAAAAGATTATTTTTAATATGGATCAGGATTGTGAACGCAGTAAAAAAAAAATCTGGTTATGATAACTACAGAACTACTATAAAATATTAATAGTGTAATATAATATATATATATATTATTAAGAGACTACAAAGAGCGGCAAAAGAGCTCTGACTGATAAGACTTAGCCACTACACCTTCTGCTAAATGTTGACCATGTCGGGTAAAACATGATTCTGACTAGAGCTGTCTTATATGACCAAATTCTCGGAATAAAGATAACGTTCATTTAATCTGCAGATAACGATACACAGCACAGTGAAATTCAACTAATAATTAGTAGAGATTTTCTTTAAAAATCTGCATATCAGAAAAAAATATATAAAAAAAAATATAAAACTTATTTAATTAGTTGTATACTATAACCCTGTATACTAAACACACAACCCCAATACTCCAAACAGACATGGAGAGGCCCTGAGCATCAACAGGGCTCACTGCTGCTTTCTTAAGTGAGGTAGGTTGGAAATGAGAAGGACTTGAACTGAGTGTAAATCCACCCAATCCGTGTGTCAGCTGATTCTTTTTTATGTTTTTATGGAAATGCTCTGAAAAACAAAATTATGAGTGAAACCGATTACTGTGGCCTTGGAGTTGAATAAAATCTTGACCAATTCTTCAAAGCCGGACCAAATTGAATCACTGGCTATGTAGGCATAATTGTGCTACTTATAATAAAAGGAGCAGCCTGATGAATAATTACAAAGCAGGTTTTCATTTTCAATTATTCTGCTTCACTTAGCTTCTTATTATAGCAGGCAGTTTCATCCAGGCGATGTGGTTGGTCAATAACAGCAACTGTTCCCCATGATTCCACATCAATTTAGTGTATTTAACTCGCTTTCCATGCTCTTATATTCACTTGGAAACTCGATAGAGACTTGGCCTCACACCTAGCCAGCAACACAACCCACAATTACAGAAAAAAGGACACTCGTGAGGGAGATTATTTTTAACTTCCAGCCCAGCTCTCTACCAATCAAGGGTGCAATTCTGCAATCTGGTGGACATTGTGCCCCACTGTGCCAACTGAGTCAAAATGGGGAGCTGTCTACATGTAACTTCCCACCAATTAAGAGTGCTCATGATAAGCAGTTTGACACGGTGCTGTTACAGCTGCCAAGCCTCAAAAGTGCACAGAATATACATGAACTCTGCCTTTGCTTGTGTGGGATTTCACGTTTTTGGTCTTTTATCATCATTAAGGACTGGAACATGTGTAATTTATGTGTTTCGATGATTGATATAGTTAAAATTAGAACGATTTTAGTTTTTCATTTTCTTTGTGACATGAAAACAATCTCCAAAGCTGCTCAATGTAGCTTCATACAAAAAAGCCCAAGCTCATTTTTTTTAACACCATATAAGAGAATAGTGACACTGTTGCTACCCCAACATCAGATTCTCCATTTGTTTGTGCGGCCACAGACATCCGGAAATGTAGAGCAGGTTTTCAGACCTACTGAATTCTGCACACAGTCCCTGAGAAAAACTAAAAATAGAAAAAAAACATTTTGATCTTAGAACATAAGGAATAGAAAGATAAGGAAAATATCATCTACTTTTGTACCATCCCCCTTCTTGTTCAGTGGCTTTACTACCAATACCTTTTTTCCCTGACACTATTTCAACAATGTGCTTCTGATCTTCCTTCCTTCACGTCTTCTCGTTCTCATTTGCATTTCCTGCAGTCAACCCCCAGGTCAATTTCACAATCTCCCCTCTCACTCATTAAGCCTGCATTCAAAGTCTCCAGGCTATTGAATCACCTGTCTACCACTGATGCCAGCACACAATTACTGCCCTGTTATTTCAATCAGGGTCAAATTATAATAGTGTTTTTGGACTCATGTTAGATTGAGTTATGGAGCATTCTGCTTTATTCTTATTATCATATGAACAAGTGAACAGAGCTGGAATCTATCTGCATATGCATGGATCGGCTAAGCGTAATAATTTGGGGAAAGGACTGACCAAAAACTGCAATTTAGACTAAATGTATTTATCGTACGAACCACATTACTGCATTTACATTATTTGATATTCTGAGCATGTTGTCTTATACAAACTGTGAACAATGTGTGGAAATCTTTCACTTGGTGTAGACATTCATTTCCAGTTTTCATGTTGTGTGACCTTCAGGTTGAATTTAAAGCTTTTAATTTGTCCCAGACGCTCACAATTAATGACATTCTTATCAGTCTCACCTGGACATTGTTCGTGGTTTTGTGTTAATTAGCAAATGTTAGCCGGACAATCATTCAAAAGAGGTTCTAGTATTCCTGTGGGCTTGCAAATTGTAAAAAAAACTAATGAAAAAGTAACTTTACCAAACAAAGAACCAAATAAATTGGATTAAACCCACAAATGCTTCAAATTCACCTTGGCGTCCAAAATATACTGGATCACTGGGTCTTTAAATTGAATGTTGCATAAAGGTTAAAGTCCTAAAAACAGCAATTCACATAAGGTGCAATGACAGAAAGAATAGAAGGAATACATGCTCGATTCAAATCCAACTCTTCTTCTTTCCTAACGATAAAACAGAAAGATTTAATAGGCCTAATACAGCAATGAGTGCATAGTTGTTTCTTTGTTGGCTTGTGGATTCCAGGGCTTTTACTTTTTATTCAAACTAATTTGAATATATTTGAACAAATTTCGTGTCATGTCAAATAAAATCATTGAATTTTAGAAAAAATGAAAAATTGAGTACCCAACTTTTGAGGCTACGAACTGAATAATATCGGCACGTACGATTCACATTAAACTGGGCCATTAAGCGTTCCAGATCACTTTTTTCTAAGGGTCGATACAGGCTGCTCTTGCCAACATATTTGTAATTTGAAATGAAAAGCTGGCCAGGGAAACACAGCTTACCGGAGGACACAACAGCCACAGGCTAACATTAACACACCTGCCGCCAGTGATGGAGAAGTTAAACTCACCATGGATGATGGAAAGTGAAGGCATTGGCAACTTCATCACCATCTTTAAGTTATTCATTAGCTAGTTGATTAAATGAAAGTAATAAACAAACAGAGAGAGAAAAGTAAAGAAAAAAGAATGGCTATAGGAGCGCATACTATCTGTATGGTACCGGAGGTTATAAGGTCTCTTGTGTGTACATCCTGTTAAGATGACACAAGGTCATGCGAAGAGGATGAGGAGACTCTTGTGTTAGTACCCTTTGAACAGGTTTTTGTTTTATGTAGTTTTCCAGGATTTCTATATAATGTGGATAGTACCACTACACTGGGACAAGTTGAATTCTTTAAGTCACATTTAGAAAATACTTTTTCCAGTGTATGTTCAAACCTCCCTTCGCAAAAGACAACATTAATGATTGTCCTACTTTAATTAACCTAATATAAAACAGGAAAACGGACATTATGAGTTGCTTAATCAAACTTCCCTCTGAAGTCTGCTCTCATCATCAGGGACACTTTTCTCGACACTGTGGGATGCACTGGTCTGACACTGCGTGAGAACAATCATCTGAAGGCTCGTTGCAGTTTAATTAATCCTGCAATCAGTGATTACCCTGCTGAGTTAGAAGGATTCATATGAGCGATTAACGTCAATAACAGAAAACGACACTGACTTCTTTTAATGGTTTTCATTACTGCTGTTTTTTCTGAGGTAAAGTAGGGAGAAAATAGGTGCAATACTGATAAATAAAGATAGATATTGGTCGTTCTGAAGGCCTGCTCCGAGAGATTAGTGTTGATGGTCATATTTCTACAGTTGAGAGATTAGCAAATGGCTCTTTGAAGGTGAAGATGGAAAGACGAGTGCAGAGACACGCATGAACTATAGATGTAAAATAACCTGAAACAAGATTGTGAAGGTCTGATTTTCAGCTAAACCCTTTTCCATGAGATTGGAGTGGATCGTAAGGGTAACTCTGAGAACCAATTAATCATAAAGTTTTGTCATGTAATACATTGTATTTTACAGAAGATTAATTACATCCTAAAATAGTAATTGCGAGGGACAATGACAAAAGACAAGACAACAGACAAAAATGTATCATTGACAGACAATTCAAAACCATTCTAGAAAAATTGCAATGAGGGAAAAAATCCCTGAATATGTTCCCATTAAACCTGACAAAAACTGGTTATCTGATTTATTACTTAATATAATGCTACTATTATCCATTAGGACATTCCCTTTTGTATGCAGCAACAATGCAAACTGCTCTGGACACACGCAGCAACAATGAGTCTTCAATACATTTAAAAAATGTCTATAATAGGTTGTCTCTTCAAAACCAATCAAATCATGCATGCATCAAAGCCTTGTCTCCAGAGTAAAAGAAATGAAGAAATGAATGCATCACATAATCTAAGGAACATTATTGTTCAACAATGCTAAAGCCCTGAGGAGGAGGCGATTTACCTGAGTGGCTTCTGAGATACAGATAAAAAAAAGGACATGTTCCGATTGAGAGTCAAGGGAAAACGTCACGTCACTATGCATTTTGCGAAAGCCGCCAATAACATTATCAATCTCCAAGGATATATATTAAATAATTCAGTCAGTCAGTCAGTCAGTCAGTCAGTCAGGGGAGCACAAACCTAGAGAACTGTTCATCTTATTAGTTTTACACTTGGCATGTGTGGGCCCAGGGAAGTGCAGTGTTGAATTTGGTGCGGTTTGGACCCGTGATACGTTCAATATTGATAAAATTTGAATAAACAGGCAAACAACTGATACTCCAGTGTCCGGTGTTCTGTGTACTGAGCCAAACAGCTCATTGTGCAGCAGTGGTGGTGCAGTTTCAGGGTTCTGTAGACTGAGTCCTGCAGCCGGTCTTTACTTGTCAGGGCTCAATTACTGCAGGTCACTTTTACAGTTTCAGAAAAGAAAGCTCCAACCAGCATCACCATAGCTCAAGCAAACAGCCCATTCCAAGCAATTTCACCAAAGCGCACAGCATGACATGTCTGAAAGCAGAAATCCTGCATTATGAAACTGGTTTAATAACATGGATTATGCTTTTTCCACAGTGTTTTCAACACTTAAGTACAGAATGAAGGTAATTCTACATAATTAGGAAAATATATGCTGATGCATGTTTAGTATTTCTATAGTTAGACTGCTTAATGAGTACCCAAAGTGTCTCTGCCCGAAAAGGTCACACTTAAGTACTTGTTGGTCAAATTAATTTGCATTCTAACCATTCAGCTGAAACCTTTTATACAACAGAGTGCTGAGTACTGTTTCCATAAAAATAGAATGGTATGTAATTTATTTGACCAGTGGAAGAAAAGCAGAGATAAAAGTACAGGAAATATATTATCAGTAAAGCAGTTAAAGCTTTTCTTTGCATGTAAAGCAAATACTTAAATCCCTAATTGGACATATAACACTTTAATACTGATTTACTCCTATTTATTTTATACTTAAAAATTTGCACTTGGTTTCTTACGTAATAAATCAGGAGAATCCCTTGCCAATTCCGCTGGTTCACAGCATTACACGACATGACATATGGAAGACATAAAGTCTCCCCAAAAGTGAAGCCAAAGTATCTTGATCACCCCCTGGTGGCTGGCTGCAGTGTTGGTCATAAAACCTACCACCTCCGTGTTACTGAATGGGACATGGATCAAACTGAAGAGTCAAAGAACACATCAAATAAATCAAACAAAAGTTGGAACAATAAAGTAATTAAGATTCATCCTACAGGGAACACAAATCACAAGATTTGATAGCAATCCGTCCAAACCAGACCAACACTGGGTTTTCTTAAGTTTAAGTGGCTACGATGTCTTCAACAGTCGTGAACTGCAGAGCAAATGCAAATATTGCCCTGTTTAATAATACAAGCACGACCCTGTTAGTACACGATTTCCCAACGACTAGGAATTACAAACCTCTGGGCATATATAGGGGTGTCTTAGTAAAGGGAGATGTTCTCAGACTCTTTTCTTATGTAGATTTTCTCACCACAGTTTAGAATCAAAGCCATCACTGACAAGCTTATCTTTAGCCTGGCAGCTACTAGATGGCTCGGGTGTAAAGGTGCTACACTTGAGTGTTAAAGTCAAATAGCTCAGAGAATGGTTTCTGGAAGCTACACTGCCATTCTCACAGCCCTGCGCTCTCGCTAGTGGGGATATGAATTAGTGCTTGGTTTCAATCTCTGAATACTAATTCGATCAGTGACATTCAGCCTGTTTTCCAGTAGCAGAACATTATGCCACAGGGCTGTTCAAGTATACTATAAGAAGCCCGAAGCTCTACATCGTTCAAGGATAAAATAATGTCTAATATTGACTTACAGCAGTTACTACAGCAATATGTGATCATGGTGGCACAGAAAATGTCTTAAATTGTATCAACCAGAACCACTAATACAAGACAGATTCAGAATAAGAATATTTTTTACCAAACAATTGAGAAAAACAAAACAGAAATTAGAACCCATCATAAAACACGCTGCATCCAGAGTATGTAAAAACAACAGATTTGCCCTCAATAACCCTGTGCACACTATCTCACACTTTTCGTGCTGGTCTGGTGCGATTGCTTCATTAACACACGCATTCCTGCTTTCCCTCAACAACTTGTTATGTAGCCACTCAACGCTGCAGTCAATCAGACAGGAGAATTCAATGATTTCAATGCAGCGCGACTAATACTTGTGATGGAAAGGTGAGGAGATGGCTTAGGATAAAGAAATTCATTCGAAATTCTAGATACGCAGTGAGAGAGGGTGAGAGAAGAATATTGATATTAAGGTAAGGCCTACATTTCCTCACAAGGAACATTAACAAACATACAGGTCCATACCTTATTGGTTTTCATGCATCAAATTGTTTTACTTGCTCCATTTTAAAATGATGATTTCATTTTTCTGATGATTTTATGACTATTCTGTTTTATTTTGCTGCCATTGTAGAGCATTTTGTAACATGGATTTTGAAAGGTCCTCTATATAACGTTATCCTCTATAACTCTTCATAATCTGTACGAAAGAACATAAATACAAAGGCAGAGTGTCTGTTGTGTCCATATTATTAAATTAATCCATTTGCTGCCATTTAAACTAGAAAAAAAACTACATTGAATGGGTTTTTAAAAAGTAATAATGCAATGATTTCATTTCCAATACACAAAACATTATATTCTGTTTGCATCCACATTTTCACACAGTGAGAGACCATGTGGCAAAAGCCGCATGCAACTCTTGTTAAGTATTTGTAATAGGTACTGTCTAACCCTCAGGATGCCAACGCCTATTCTTCTAGAACACAACATGTACTGGATCTGGCAGCGGCACAGCAACAGAAGTAAAGTCCATATGGACAAATGCCTGGACCTCTGCTCCAGCTCCTTCAAGCTCAGCTGCTGTGCACCCAGTGGATCCATGGATGAGACCTCTGAATGCTGAAATCTGAGAAAAATAACACCCCAAAAATAAAAAAATAAAAATCCTGTAAGGTGTTGTTACATAAATGCCGCTTATTGGCGAATCCCTCTCCTTAACACTGGATTTCAAGGTTTGTACATAACAAGCACCACTTGCTGTGCCTCAGCACATGAATTTTAAATCATTTTAAATTAAATATAAATCTCAGTACGTGAGGGCATTCAGAGAAGTGGATCCACAGGGTGACGAACATTGCAAACGCTCTCGGCAAGAAGGAACCGTTTCTTTGGAGTAAATTCCATCGATGTGTTTTTTAATTATAGGTCTTTATATTGATGTGTTTTTTAGCAGTGAGGGAAACAGATGCACAGAATGCATGTAGAGAATGAGAGTGCTAACAGTGAAACCTAGTGAGCCTCATATAAGCTTGTAAAATGACTTGGTGTGACTTCTCTTTCGTGAGAGGAAGACGTGACAGTTGTGTAAGAAGCTTACTATGAAAGGAGTGGATGATTTCCATTAAGACATAATAGACATGTCAAATTCAATGAAGCTATTTTCTGACTGCAGGCTGCTCTCGAATCAGTACCTTGTTGCAGTAACACACACAAAAACGCACACACATGGAAGCAAGCCACCATGCCTGACTATCTTGAGGAATTTTGGTTCAGTTTCTTGCTTGAGGAACTGTGAACCTTAAATTACAACACGTTATTGGTTTTCGACTGGAGCTTTCAGCCATATCATGGGCGTCATCAGTGGATGATTTGCTCAGCTGTCATGGAGATTATCTGTCACCATCTCATCGACAAATAAGTAAAACCACCTGATGCGACATACTTAGATAACAACTAACATCGATCCAGGACAATCAATCAACCGCTGATATCAAAAAGATGACCTTCACAAAAGTTATACTCCATCTCTATTTGTGTATTTGACAACACAATTTTTCTAGTGCATTTCTTTCCACACATTTCAAACCCAGGAATTTATAGAATACTGTAGTGCCATGTTCGAGCTTTAACAGGCAATAAACGCAGTGACATCCCACTCTTTTAGAAAATGTTCTTCTTGATACATATTCAGCACTAGAAGGGTACTCAGAGAGCCCAAACCTCTGCCAAGGCTAAGTATCCTTATGAAACCACATTTTAATTCACTGGTCTCAAAGGCATGCAATGTAGTTCTCTTTCACTGTGTACCTGACCTGAATCTGTAGCGTGTGACATCAAGATTTGACATCAAGTTTTTGCGTAATCCTGCTTACAAACAAAAAACGCAGAACCCCTCTCCCCTCTAAATGCAGCAGATATGTATTTTTGAAAACTTTGGGCAAGTTGAAGAAGCATTTTCTACTCTGAGGCTGTTGTAATAGGGGCAGGGAAGAACTTATGAACTTGGTTTTTCTGTAATTGTGGGGTGTAAACCTCTAGAGCAGTGTTTGTCGACATGTTTAACATTTTCACTACTTTTTAACTGCACAAAACACAGTCCACTGACATTTTATTCACACCTCCAGTACTGGAAACATCTACCATTTCTTACAAATTCTGTTCATTACTGTAAACAAGTAGTTTACATTGGCCAGTACATTCTGAAGGAAATGTATTACAGGCTGGATTGCATCCACTGGCAATAGTCGGTTTTGTTCCAGTGCTGCAGGTAGTGTGACGTTCATACACAGCAGTGAAAACTAATTGGCCAATGAAAATTGTTAATGCATGAGTGTAATTCGTGCAAGACAGCTGGAGACGCCATTATAAACTGTCTGTGGATGACTTACTGCTGTGTTATATCTAATGAGCCTTAAACAGATGAAATACAAACGTAAATGTTCTGCGTAATAACTTCAAGTGACAGAAGATTGAGCTTAAATGTTGCTCATCAACGCCTCTATGTCTCTAACACTCCTGTCCAGGAATTACCAGCATCATTACTTAAAACATGCCAAAAGAGGTGGGCCTGGAAGAAGAAGAGGTAGAGATATAAAATCAAAGAAATAGGGGGAGGGTTTTTTTTATTTTTCACATAAGGTCACACAGACTATGATGCCATGATGCATGATGCAATTTTTTGCTATGATAAAGACTGAGTGGTGTGATTTAGGGGGACAGCAGATGCAAAGCATGGGAACAGGACGGCGTCTGAATCAGACAAAAAGCATGACGCACCCACCATGTCACACACACAAAAATGTATTCCTCCCATGTTGCACATTATTGTGCTGGACTTGAGAATGGCTCTCCTGTTGGGAACTGTATATTCTGTGGCACAGGTTCAACTCTAAGGCACTGCACTTTGTGTGTGTGTGTGTGTGTGTGTGTGTGTGTGTGTGTGTGTGTGTGTGTGTGTGTGTGTGTGTGTGTGTGTGTGTGTGTGTGTGTGTGTGTGTGTGTGTGTGTGTGTGTGTGTGTGTGTGTGTGTGTGTGTGTGTGAGCACATAATTTGGAAAACAAAGTTTGCAAACCCATTGAGATTTGTCACATAATTTGAAAGACCTTCATGTCGGTTACAATCAAAACCACAAATGACACAAAAATCACTGCATTGTTCTGGTCCACAGTGAAACATAGCAGAGTTTAAACTAATTTAAACTGCCACTAAGTAGACTGATACCTCCAGCAAGGCCCAACAGTCCCCTCAAATTAAATCAAGCTGCACCAAAGTTGTTCACACTCATCGATACCAGTCCCCTAACCATGCCTGATTTTCTTTTTTTTAAGATCAATGAAATAGATCCAGATTGGTGTGGACCAAAATGTAATGGGGTCGTTGATGACCCATAACGCATCCTTCCACTAGGTTTCGTAGAAATCTGTTTAACCAGTCAACAAACAAAGAGACATGGGTGAAAACATGACCTCCTTGGCGGAGGTAACAAACACAGCAAATATAAAAATGTATGTGAACCAGAAACATCAGAAGCTAATTGGAGTTGGCAAACTTTGAGTCTAGTCAATGAAATGAGATTTGAGCTGTGTGTTAGCGGATCTTTGACTTCTTAAAAAACACCCAAACATAATGATGACTTACTTTACACAAAGCATGACTCAAGTGTCCTTGCAAGTTTCACACTGGTGCAGTTGTCACTTTCTTATCCGGTGCATTTGTTATATATTAATAGCAAATGCACTTGCAGCCATCTGAATGCCCATGGACGTGCCCAACAATAACTAAGACAGTAATATGAGCCAACATAAGCTTGATACACACAGAGATAGTCTGCTCACACACACTTTCAATTAGTGCAAGATGAGATCGGTCTCTTCTCACTACATGCTAAATCTGACATTATAATGGAAATCTGGCTTTTAAACCGAATGAAAGTTGGCACTCTGTTTGATTTATTGCATTTTCTGCACGAAATACATCCGTGATTAATAATGTACAACCTGTTTGAACGAGCACCTGGCACAGCGCCCCTTTCTGTCTGATGTTCAACTAACAAAAAAGGATTCAGACATGCACTAAATACAGATTCGACCATGTATTACAATGATTAAAACATGGACCTTTCAGTTTGCCATTCACAGGAAGGATGTGCTGATGTGACGGTAGCACAGAGTAGTAGAGAAAGTCAGAGAGGAATAATTGGAACGGGTTCACATCTCTTTTCATGACACACATAACATGAAAGCATGGAGCATGGTGTCCATGGCAGATCCCCTCAGACAAAGCCACTGATCGCCCAAAAATAACTGCAATGGCACTCATTTGAGCGCAGCCCTCCAGCCCAACAGTCTCTTTAAATTCAATCAAGCTGCACCAAATTGCACACACTCATAATTATAAATTCCCCTAATACGGCTCATTTTTTCCCATCAAGATCCACTATCTTATGTGAGCGGTTCTCTTGTCTCATCCTTCCACCAAGTTTCGTGGAAATCTGTTCAGAAGTATTTTGCATAATGCTGCTGGAAAAACAAACGAACCAACCTACCAACCAACAAACTAACCTAGTTGGCGCAGGTAAAAAGTATCATTACAGAACTGTAGTGTGCACGTTGTCTAATGGGTGTGTTCACTAAAAACACAAAAGATTTCAATTGTTTGTGTGTTATAACGTCAAGCACATTGCTTCTGTCTCTACTTGTTAGGTAGATGAAGATGAGATCTAATTTTATGGCACATTTTACATTCTCTCCCCTTGACCTTGCCTCTGTAATATTTGAATTAAGTGCAGAGCACCAGGCCTGTCTCTGAAATGAGCTGCGACAGGTCCACTGCAATGTGTCTCACTCCTTGACTAACAATTATTCTGTACATTAAAGTCACAGTCTTCATGAGTCAACTCAATATTTCTGCCTACAATTAAATTTGCCTTTCAAACTGACATTTCCTCCAGTCTGATTCAACTAAGTAAGTGCAAAAAGTACAAATATAAATAAATCATTGTCCCGTTTGAAATGCAGATAAAATAAAAAGGAACATGTACTTATAAATTGTAGAACCATGTGCTTACTGTAAATGATTGACCTTGAATGCAATGTGAACATATTGTAC
Source organism: Hippoglossus hippoglossus (assembly GCF_009819705.1). Taxonomy (NCBI): domain Eukaryota; kingdom Metazoa; phylum Chordata; class Actinopteri; order Pleuronectiformes; family Pleuronectidae; genus Hippoglossus; species Hippoglossus hippoglossus. The sequence goes on from NC_047169.1 coordinate 14,779,334, forward strand.
AGACAAGTCAGAGTGAGGACTTACAGATGTGAGAAGATTAGAATTGAATTCTCCACTCGCATGTCAGCCTTCTGCAAATATTTAAAAAAGTGTGTTATGTCATCAGACATTCTGGCCAACTCATTAGGGTTCTTGTAAATATTTAGGCGACTCAAAGAGTGATTCTAACTTCTCACAGCAAGAGTAAACCATACCTCCAGTGTTTCTTCAGTGTTTAGACGTTTTGCTTTTCAATGGAGTTGTGACGTGGGAAAGATATCCCAATATCTTTGGGATTTGATTCAGAATCAGTTTTGGATCCAAAACTAATTATTGACTCTATAAATAAAGAAGGGGGCCCAGGCTGCATTTGGTTTTACAGTGCACACCCATGTACAGAGGCATTTATTGCATGTTTTTTGTTAGATGCAATTTTTTTTTGGCACATCAAATACAAAATGTCAGTTTCTTCTATTTAAAAAGTGAAATGCACTAATTTGGAAGCATGTGTTGTTTTTTTTTGCCTGTAGGAGAGTAATGACATTAAATTGTGATGTACATCAGAGTGTGCTCTGGACTCAAGCAGGGTGTTAGGTCTCCAGCAGTGGAAGGATTCTTTCCGCTGTGTTACCATGGTTACCGTCCACAGCATTGTACAGACACAGCTCGCTTGAAATGAAACCGATTGCGGGCCAAGTTATTTTCTTCACTTCTGTCAAGTTAGTGCAGAACTTTGGCGTCTGTCTTCGCTCCAAGACCTTGGGTGATGGCATATCATATCAATACTTTACCTTCATCTGACAATGCTCATTAGTAAGTGCTTTATGAAAACTATAGGATGATTCTGGTTTGGGTGCATTATATACTGCATGTGTGTTGTGCGGAGTCCTGTGATTCAGAATGGTATAAAATAAGAATTTTGTCCAGAGCTCCAGAAATAATCAATAATAGACTCTCCTGGTCCAATCACCAGCGAGATTTTTGGTGGATAATACTCTATCAGTCAGTAATTTAGTATAATTACTATTATTAATAGTACTAGGATTTATTAATAATTATTGTATTGCAAAATAGGTGCACAATAATTACTTTATGAAATAACTATAATTTTCTTCTGAGTGAACCATCAGTACAAAAGATGAGCAGCTGCATTAGAGAATAAAAGGTTCTCAGAGGAAAAGTCACAAATACAATCATGTGTTCATAAACATATAAGGAGAGGATTTAAATAGGTCTCCCAAGCTGTATTTTGATGGGAAGCATCTGATCAAAGAGATTCAATTTCTGTTGTGTAAAGAAACATTCGCAGTATTTTGACCATTTCAACTTCAACTTCTCTGTCATTAGTTGAATCATGCAGAAAGTGAACACAAGACTGTGTACATAATTATTATTTCAAGGGTGAAGGAACTAAGCATCCCATCCACCATTGCAAATAATCCCCTCACTACACCCAAGGATTAAGCGTAGTGTAGTCTTTCTCCAAAGCTTCTTAAAACGCAGTTGATCATTCAACCGATGGCTGATAATCAATATCTCTATTCAGAAAATGTTTAACTTTGCAGAGCCACACTGTTGAGCTCTGCAGCTCTGATTCACCCCCGGTTAAGCTCTTGGCCGAAGCATTGACAGCTAAGGACTGAAGGGTATTGTAGTATTTAGCGCCATCCACCATATAAAACTGACAGACGCAAATTTGAAATCACGAAAAGTCATGACCATAACATTGATATTGTCGTATTATCTGGGAGACGTCTTCTCTATTTTTAAATTCAGGGCAATTCCAATAAAAGAGAATTTAAGGATGGTAAAATACTTGTGCAGCCAGCTGCCCCTCAAACTTTATAACTCTTTCTTTTTTAATCTTTCTTTTCTAAATCCTTCCTCAGGTGAAATTTCCCTCTGAAATTTCAGACCAAGGAATGTGAGACTGTGAATTTTGGTATTACTTTTGCTCAATAAAAAAGTAAATTATAAGAGGGCTGGAGTGATGTGAGGTATTTCTGCTTCTGCTGACTATTATCCAGGACTGAAAGTAGCACCATCACTTGCTGTCGAACATTCCCTCCCTCTACTTTACAACCTGGTTCCCACTGTCAGATCGACCCTCCATCTGAGGCCTAATAGAAATCCCAAGGCTGGTCAGGGCATTCTTCTTTGGAAATGGCATAAATGGAGAACCAATCTACTCGCCCCGTAATGTCAGAGCCATGACCAGTTTAAAAAACAATTCATGTCGAGTACATACATACAAAAGTCTTTAATCCACTCCCTAAATAACCATTTGAAACCAAAAGTAACCTGATCAAATGTAAACAAACATGAGCCTTGGTTCAGACTATCAGGTGTAAATTTCATCTAATACTATCAACATAATTATCAAGAGTTAAAACTTAAATAGAAATAAATTACTATTAAAGCATAAAATGCTGTAAATTGTGTCTATAATTTGTTCATGCTAAAGAACTAAGTTAATCGAAAATATATTTCAGAAAGATCATGTGTGCAATTTATAAGAGCAAAGCTGATATCTGTCGATATATTTCATTTGAATGTAAAATATATATAATTATCGCCAGGGTTGAAAACATGTTAAAACCAAACCAGAGAAAAACTGAGATAAGGAAGTGATGGAGATTAGATTAATCTTTCCTTTCCTCTCTCGTTCTCAGGGAAACGTGGACAATTTCTAATCGTTTGACATTAGTCTTATCAAATCACTTATCGGAGCTTGTAATAATTAACAACCTCAGAATCACCACTGGGAATCTTAATTTATTTTCCATTCAGGACTACAAGTTGTAGAAGTTCTCTTCTGAAAATAAATGATGTTACTACTGTATTTACCGAAGATGAGAAATGTACTTGAACTTGGGCTCATAGTTTAAAAAACAAACACCTCAGTTCACCTCAGCTCCGCAAAGCCTTTTAGCATCTTTCAGCTCATTGTTATTGGTTTTCTCTACCCACAAATTCACTGGTTTGGTTCAGTCTCCAGGCTTTCCAGACACAGCAGAAAATCCGATACCGTAAATATATAATATAAATTGGCAGATATCAAAAATTAGCAATGATTCCAAATAGGTTGGTATCAAACCTTTATGACAAAGAAATGCAATTTAGGCCTAATATTTTACAGTTTAACCATGAACATTAATTAAAACACAAACCAAATATTAAAAAAACCTGAATTAAAACATTAACATATTTTTATGTAAAATATAAACATAAATGCACATCTGCAAAATCTGGAAAATAAAGGTTTTCATATCTGCGCATATATCTGCAAACAGAAATGCTCGACCAGATTGTCTGTAAAAGGCTCATATAGGCTGATTTTTATCGGCCAACCTATAAATCTGTCAGGCTGTAGTAAATATACTAAAGCATTTCAGAGCTAAAGAGCTAAAACAGGGGGAAATATTTAATATGTTAACAGCTCATTGCGATGCAGTGTCAGGAAAGTTAATTCATGCACATTCATAAAGGCTCTGCATCTCGGATCAAATGAATTTGTGCATGTTTATCATTTCCCTCCTCTGATTAGCAATAATAGTTGAACACCATCGCTGCAGCGCTGCTAAATCCCAAAGGAGATATGATGCAAGACAAATTTCATGGGTTTATAAAACTGGAAAAGGGAATTTTGTTATTTAAATAGACGTCACCCTGAGACTTCACACTTCAGTGCCGGCTCAGATTTCCTACTGAATTTTCTTCTCTGAGACACTTGATGAGCATTGGCTGTGTACAGATTCCCCTGAGGGAAATCAAACAAATGTAATTGTAAGAGTCAGATAGCGGATTCAGGGGATGTTTTTCTATTGCAGCATTATACCTCTTTAGACATGATAAGGCCAAGTTCTCCTTCAGGGGAACACTTATCTTAAACTTTTATGAATAAACGTGGCATCTGAATGTGTCATGCTGAATTTCTCTGGAGGAGAGTCAGCCTGCCAAAGTGAAATGCCCAAAAACTCATCAGCATCTCCTGCAGCATCCTCCTACAGGTCGTAAATATGTGTGTGTATGTGTGTGTGTATGTGTGTGTGTGTCTCAGTTAGAAAAAATAATAAAAAATACAGAAAAAAATCGAACTCACCCCAGCTGCAAAGCCTAAACTTCCATCCAAGATGCGCTTCTGAAAAGAGCAGACAAAAAGACGGATTGTTTACAAGTCAGTTAAATCAATATCCTCAAACCCGGACAGTGTAGCATCTAGCCCGTCAGTAGATCACTTTACTGTTGACTTGGACTGGAAAACAGGCAACATGTCCTGAGAGTTGGACGTTCAAAGATAACAGAAAAGTACAATCTATGAGCAAAACCATTCTGTCAGTAGAGGGATTGCATGTTAGGTATTTAACGCTGGCAAAAGTCAAATCAACAGCTGCTGAATGGCTTTGTGCATCTGAAAACAAATCAAGCCAACATAAATAACATATGCTTTTTGTATGTGCTGTTCACATCTGGGAAATAATTATTCACTGGTACATGACGCATTTTGTAAATTAATGCATTATTTGCCACTGTGATCTAACATAAAGAAAACCACATTAAAGGAATAGTTTACATAAATAAAAAATACGCTTATGTGTATTCTCCCCAAGTGATAAAGCAGAAGATAGAATACCACTCTCATAGCATCTGTCATTACAATGTAAAGCCAGGAAACTGTTAGCTTAGCTTAGCATTAAGACTGCAATCATGGAGAAAGCAGCTAGCCAAGCTAATGTGATGCAGCCTCATAATTATAATCATAATAACGGTGTCAAAGTCATCGCCGGTGTAAATGTGATAAATCAACATCCTTATTATAGAAATAAAGCATTTTTGTTGTCTTCAAATGCTCAGTTATGCTGTTACTACTTGTCCTTACACAGGTTATCTTATAGCAAATTAAACAGTTAAACAAAATTATTGTTTCAGCCCATCAGCCAGACGGGGACACAATTTAGTAGATAGCCGATCCCACGAAACAGAAGCCAAACTGAACATCACTATCATTTTAACATTTTTGTCCGAATCTAACCCAAGTGCTGATGAGCTTGGGTCGGGAGCGTGCACTCTGTTACGCCAGAAAGATATCACTATCAAGACAGGATTGAAAATTTAAAAGTAATACCGTGATATAATACTGTCACCTTTCAAAAAGTGAAAAATCCCGTGATATATACAGTACTTCAGGTCATATCAAGCACCCAAACTGTGATACTTTTGGACAGAGCCACGCTAACAGTTTCTGCTTTTTCCAGTTTTTATGCTAGGCTAAGCTAGACAACTGCTGCCTCTAGCAACATATTAACTATATTTACTGTAGAGACATGGGCATGGCATCAACTTTCAAATAGGTATATTCCCCAGTGCAGAAAAGTAACCCCTTTAAAACAGTGTGTGAGGTGTTCCCTGAAGCTCAGAGTGACAGTTGGTACCTGGCGGCTGGAGAAGACGAACACCAGGGCGGCTCCGGCGGCGGTCAGACCCCAGGTGAACAGAGTCCCCAGCAGGGCCTGGGTCACAGGGGTGTAGCCTTCAAGCATGGCGCCACAGCTGGACACACAACAGACACACACTCAAGTTATCCTATTGCATTCAGTTTACACTGGAAGAGGTTGCAGAAAATATCTTTGGGGGAAAACATTAGATGGATTAAAAGCTTACAGAAACCACTCCTTTTTGAATTAGTCCTACAAGCCTAAAGTAAATATTGTCCCTTGTGGATGCTGCCATTGATGCTAAATTTGACATTCAAAAGCAACATAACCACAACACTCCGAGGAAGCTTATGTCTTTGGTGCCCAATACGTATCGACAAGAACAACAACTGAACAGACAACAGAGGAAAGAACAGGAGTACGTGTGCTTCAACGGACTCCTCTTGAATCAATAACTTTGCCTTTAAGCCCTCACATTAGTAATCCAGCACACACCTGCCTGTGTTTGTTTCCGCTTACAGAACAGAAAATGAGCGTCAAATCCTGTTTGCTCAGGATGTTAATATCCCAGACTTTTTTAATTTGCATCTGTGTGGACGGACCTGTTGAGGCCCGCCCAGAAATTACACAGCAGATGATACTGTAGGAAAGAAAAAGCTTATACTTCATGTTCTTCCATGTAAAAGGTACCGGACAGAAATGTGCAGTACGTGCTTTGAATACTATTGTGTAACCACAATACAGCCAAACACAATTTAAGTGGCAGTTTAACAGACAGATAGAAACTCACTTGTGTTTACTTGAGGTTCATCACAGAGGTGAGTTTTGCTTTGAAGCAAACCTGTGTAACTTGCTGAGAAGGGGCCACTGTGATCCCAACTAGACTGACAGGATAAGATTACATCTTACGACAGAATGATATTCCCCTCGTAAAATGTCCCAAATAATGACTTCTCTTGTGACTTCTTTCCCCCTCAAAATGACGTCACTCTCGAAAATCTCTTCTCTCATTAAACCCACTTAGTGAAGGTTAAACCATTAGCAAACCTGTCCCTCCTGTGCGGTTTGATTTTCCAGTTTGATTTTGGTTTGGCTTTGTTTGAAACATTAGGAAGTACTTTTTAAATTAGTGTGTCGGCTTAGTGTAGGCACCTCAGGACTTTGGGATTGTTCCGACTGAAAGTGCAGGGATTTCAAGCTATCTCCGTGATTCAGAGCAGAATCTGTGAAAGCAAGACACTTCCCTAAGAACGCAGGGTTTTTTCTTACGTCAGAAGCTACATGGCTTCACTTGAAAGCAGATTTGACTGTCAGCCCATCACATTCCTAGGTAGAGGATGAAAACTGTTAACTGTTTATGAGTGGTGAAATTATTTAGCAGTGTACGCTGTGGGGAGCAGCTTTCATGTAACCATGCACATGACATTTTCATGAGCATGTGAATCAAAAAATCATTCAATGGGAATATTTACCAGGCAGCAGCAGTGGAAGCCTTTAAGATGTATTGACAACTTCTTATGGCAAAAATGACTCACTAACACTCATGTGTGTGTGTGTGTTACAATGATGTGTGTGTGTCTGTATTTTTATAATAGGTGGTCAGTTTATCCAAACAATGTCTTTTTGAAAAATTGGAGCTAAGTGTGGAAAAATGTTGCTGCGTATTTCTGCATGTGCCCCTTTGTAAACAGAACCACATACCTCAGTCCTTAGGTCCACTGTCACTGTCACTACTTCAACTCTGCTTGAGTGTTTCCATCTTATGTTTGACTGAATCTACATTAACTTCAATATTAATATTTAACTGACAATTTTAGAGACTAGCTGAAGTGCAGCTAGTTTTCTGAGACACATACACATAGTGTGTATAAGTGAGTCTTTGTGAAAACCGATTTACACACACACGCACGCGCGCGCGTGTGTGTAAATCGGTGTGTAAATCGGTAAATCGGCGCGCGCGCACACACACACACACACACACACACACACACACACACACACACACACACACACACACACACACACACACACACACACACACACACACACACACACGTAATGTCTCCAGGTAAGTGACATGACTAACCTGTAAATGAAAGCCAACCGGCTAATTCCTAACACCTGCTCGTCTTGAAATTTGAAATAACGCGGTTGTATGTCACTTCAGCGCTGTTGGTGACATTAGGAGACGTCATACATTAATTCGGCTTCCTTCTCTTTCACCCTGACTCAGTGTTAGTGGTCATTTTTTGGAATAAGTTTCAGTTCTACTCACTTCTCTCCACTGGCACCTCGACTGCTGCTGTATTTACTTCCTACTTCCCGGTACACGTGTCTATGACAGGATAAGCCCCGCCCATACTCGCGGTCTATTGGTCAACACGTTTGACAGCAGCAGTGGTCGGGGGCACGATCATTCATAAAAAGAAATACACGTGAAAAACTCACAATGTGCAGGATTGCAGGATGTGTGTGTGTAGAATTACATACAAATACAAAGACATATATGTATATATAAGTGTGTGTGTGTATATATATTTAAATATACACATATACAAACATATAGGAATAGCCAGACAGATAGATAGATAGATAGATAGATAGATAGATAGATAGATAGATAGATAGATAGACAGACAGACAGACAGACATAAGCTGTTTGAAGGTTAAAACTTGCTTTTGCGATTAGGGTTAAAAAGTAGGATTAAGCTTTTAGTTGTGATAATAAAGATTCGGGTATGGGGCCATTACAAGGATGTGTGTGTGTCTGTATTTTTATAATAGGTGGTCAGTTTATCCAAACAACGTCTTTTTGAAAAATTGCTGCTCAATGTGGAACAATGTTGCTGCTTATTTCTGCATGTGCCCCTTTGTAAACAGAACCACATACCTCAGTCCTTAGGTCCACTGTTACTCTCACTGCTTCAACTCTGCTTGAGTGTTTCCATTCATATTTACAACACTTGTTACTAGTTTCCAGGATTGCTGCTTTCGCTCACCTCTCTGTGGTAATTCGTAGGCATGTTGACCCTTAACCTGTGGACTCATCACCACACATTTTCCCTGATGTTTACCGCCTTTCAACCTTTGGCATATCCTGCAAACACCACCAGAGTGATGTCGTAACAAACATCTGATCGTGATTTAAATTTGGTTTAATCACCAGCACTCACCATCCAAACTATGATCAAACTCTGTTACTGACAATGGAGATAGATCAGTCCGGGAATTTTTCTATTTAAAGTATTCTAAGCATCTTGCTTCCACAGAAAGTTGACTAATAATGTTTTTCCAGTATTTCCCTCTCATAAAAATACACCAGAGGGGTCTAAATTAAAACCACAGTTATCAGCATCCGTTCTCTGAGCTGTTCCACTGGACCTGCTGGGTTGACAGAAAAACAAAATCAGAAACCCTGCAGAGTTGGACATTATCAGCTGGGGATTTTTATTCTTACAAAGGAGTATTTCCTGCTAGTGACTGATATAGGATTTGTCTTAATCAGGGGCCATAAAGGGGCCACAATTTACACAGAGGGACCAATTATATGTCCAACATCCATTCACAATTCCTGATTCAGTTAAGTGCACAAGTCATTCCAAAGTTAGAAAACACACATTCTTAACATATCGTCATATTTATTGTTAGTATTGTTATCAAGTGACTAGTTTAAAAAATGAAATAAAATAAAAAAAGACTACTAACAGGACAGGGTAACCTCAGGGGCCCCTCAGATTTCAGCTAGGGCCACTGCCCCCTTGGATCTGCCCTTGTTTTCTGCCCCTACATTACATACTGTAAACAATAATTGTGCCCTCTTAAACATTTACTCTTGAAATAAATGCAGATTTTAATCTCATCGTCATAATGAAATACTTGTCCTTAAATCCATTTCTGCTGATCTTTGTAATTTTTGTCCATAAGTGGGGCCTACCTGCCAGGAAACTGGTTTGCCTTCCTCCACTCTCTCTCCCCGTTTCACGCTATCCTGTCAATAAAGGTGAAATGTTTGGGGAAAAAAAGATATCTAAAATGTTAAAGGGTAAATCATGTTATAAAATGTAAAATCTCCTGTATCTGCATTGCATTCTTTTAAAAAAGACAAACAGGCCTTTCTGCTTCTTCTCCGATAGGTTTTCAGTCTTTGCAGGATAGTTGAACATCTGTGCAACATGGCGGCTCAAGAAAGAAGCCCCCGCTGTTTGATTCTGAGGAACTGACATCAAATACTGATGTTTACCTGTGATGTGATAGATCTCTGCTGTTTTATGCTAATACAACATCAATACACCGGATGCTGGAAGCATCTCAAAGAGACATCATATTGCATATTTGTTGGGGTCAGTTACTCAGGAAAACACCAGGAAAACACAGGAAAACACCAACAAAGAAAAATCAAGAATCAACAAACATTAGAGAGCACAAATCTCCATATGTCCAACTGGCCACAATAAATCCATCCACTGATGCTTGTAGATTGTGTAAGAGCAGCTTTATCCATGTTATTAATGAAACACAGACAACCAACATTCCCTCAAATATTTTACATTTCTGTGTTGCATTCGAAGCGAGATTTGCAGAGTTCATGAATGACTACGGGTTTTATGGAGAATGTTGCCGGGAAAAAGGATGAAAATAAGCTGACGCACAGAACCAATAAATAAGATCATAAGCTGTGTGGAATTTCCACATTTCCTTTGTGGACTTTCGCCCATTGCCAATTATCTTTTACTGAAAGTGCCCTGTTATGAAACTGTTTTGTAAAATGATGTGATTCATTTTTGCTGGAATAATCATTGTGTGTTATTCCATGACTGCAGATGGGCTCTGCGTTTCATCTGTCATTTTTTTTTTTAGCAGGGCTATAGCAGCATAGCTCTATGGAATTATGGCCTGTCGGTCCACTGCTGTTGTTCATACTGAAATATCTCAAAAACCATTGGATAAGAGCGACCCCTGGCATTACCTGCTGTGTGGGGGACAGATGTCCCAGATCTGAGCCCAGGATTTGATTGGGACAGTTTGGGCTAAGATTTGCTGAGCAACCAAATACTCTGACAACTAGAAAATGTTATTACTATTTTATACCAGCTACGAAGTTTTACTCAATGAAACTGAATGAACTAAATTGCCGACCTTTGTCCCTTGAAAGTAACTTAAATAAACGGACAGGGGGAAAACCACTACGTTTGTTGGTTTGTAGGCAAGATTACAGAAAAACAACGGAACGAACTTTCACAAAACCTGGTGGAAGGATGTGGTATGGGTCAGAGAAGGACTCATTAAATTTTGGTTTGGTTTGTGCTTCCTTGCTGTCAATGACTTGACAAATTAGGGCCTTCAGTCACTAAAAAACAAACACCATTAGCTTGGCTTACAGCAGTGAAAAAAATCGGTTTGCCATTGTTGGAACCCTATCAACTCCCTTGTGCATGGGTTCTGATGTACCTGGACATTGTGTACTGGGAGTATTTGACTGCTTGAGGTCATGGGACAAAGGAATCAATTATAGAGGCTTGATGTTCATTTATTTGTTTATATGTATTTTATATATGTATTTATTTCTATATTTGTGTTTTTGGATAAAAAATCTTTTCCACAGAATAGTTACTGTTAAATCTTTTATAGAATTTTTCAGGTCCAAAGAAAATAAGTCCTCAAGACACTGTCTGTCGTCTGAGTTTTCCTTTTCTCAGTGGATAACCTCGACATCAAATTGATGGGGTTGCACAAACTTTAGACATTTATGGTTCCCAGAAGATGTTTTTGTCTGTGGTGTTTTCATTTCAGAAATGTGAAAGATTAGGTTCACACTTTCAGATTTTAATAAAGACATCACAGACAAGGGCAAGATACAGTGATTGTTTAAATTAGGGGATAACAGCGCACATGGACGACCCACACCAGGATGATATATAGTGTATATAGTGCTGCACTCATGAATCACTCGCAAATTGTGAAAACAAAACAGAAAAGAGAGCTTAACAGAAAAAGCTGGCAATATGTAAGGTGAGTGGGGGTCAGCTGTCAGACAGGCACTTTAGTTAAAGCATTCTGTCCCCTTTAGAATTGTTTATCACCAACATAACAAAGATTAAAAGCCACAGTGTAACTTGAAACCTTCGCTCGTCACCCCACGAGAATCACGTAAGATGGTGTAAAGAAAGAAAAATCCTTGGAGCAAAGTAAAACCTGAGAACTTAGGATATGTTAAGAAAGAGAACAACTTTTCTGATGAATAGCAAAATAGCCCTTTACCTTGAGTGTGCAGATGCGACATGCATTGTATTGCATGTGGCACGCTCTTTTGCTTTATAGTCGGCTCATGCGTCACGTGTGATGGAAGCCAACACGTCTGGTCTGAACATGGAGGTAAAATACTGCCCGTGGAACATGGAGCTGTCAGATTTTTCCAAATATAGCACCCACAAAACAAAGTGTCTCCAGTGATGTTGTAACAGGCATTTATTTCTCCATTTATTTGGGACCAGTTAAAAGTTGAGGGGATGGTATGTCTAGAGAAATCTGTGGCATCCGATGAATGCGCTCTCAGTTAAGGTGTTAAGTGCCTTTGGGGGAATTACTGGATGAAGGTTGAAGACCCGGCTAGTTTTGCTTGCTGTATTGACGGTGGGTGGCGGAACAAACTGGAGGTTCTTTTTTCCTGGGGGATGTTCCCGGGGTATTCCAGCTATGCGTGTCAGAGCAGCAACAGGACGGGGTCATTGCTTATCTTCACCAAGCGCCCCACCACCCCTCCCCTGCTGTCTCATCTCCACTCCCTTGTCACCTTCCCCTTTTTCTCCCTTTTCGCTTCCCCCAATTCATCATAGACGGTGTGTAAAAAACAGTGCGGAAGGCTGGGAGGAGGATGGACGGAGTCGGAGAAGCAGACAACGGCATCTGCATGTCAAATGTCAGAAAACAAAAACCCTGAGAGAATAGACAGGAGGACTTTATCTTTGACTGTCGGCAGATTTACTCAGTCGGGGCTGTAAAGGTGGGTGGCCCCAGCGATGAGATAGTGTTAATAAATGTGTGTGTGCCAGTTGGTTTAGTTGTGTGACCCCCCCTGCTAAACTGTGAAGGAGCCAGAGAAGGGTTGTGGAGTAGGGATGGGGGTGAAGTAAACAGAAGAGGAAAGAAAGATGGAAAGAAAGAGTTATGAAAACAAAAGTATTGTAGCAGATGGGGGCCGGGGTTTACCTTGGAAACAGCATTACAGCAGAGGCACTAGGGAAGCACTCGGGAGGGGGGCATGAGCCAAGCTGGAGTTTATCACAATCTCTGGAGACTGATGGACAAGAAGAGAGGGGGGTGGAAGGGTCCCCCACCCAGTAGAAACACTCCTCACACACTGTGGGGGGAAGAGATATAAAAGGGCTTCCAGGGAGAAGGAGTGCTCAGGCAAGCGTCTGAGCAGGCAGTCCTGCTCATTTCCACATCGCTGTACATCCCTGACAGTGTGTTGACGCAAGAGTGTGTATGTGTGTGTGTGAGAAAGAGTACGAGTGTCTGACAGAAGTGTGCGGTCCCCACCACTCAAGGATTAAACTTGGACAGGTCTCCTTCTCCAGAGGATAAGAAGAGTATTGACTGGATTGGGGAGGTGATGAAGAGCTGCTGAAGCCGGGCTGTCGTTGAACCTGTGAACACTGTTTGATATTTAGGGGGGGTTTCTTTTTTGGTTGTGTTGTTTAGCCCTCTCCCTCTGAGTAGAGGTGAAGAGGTGACTCTGGAAGTGCTTGCAGAGGAATTTAAGCAGAAGCAGAGATTTGATCCCACTGAGCTGCCACTGGTCTGCGGGCAGTTTTGTGTTTTTATTCTCTTTTAATCATTCCCTTGATGCTGAGGCAGAATGGACGGCTCCTCTCTGTTGGACACCAATTACAATGACACTTACGTGGATGAGCGTTTTTACTACGAGGACAACATTGATGCGTTTGGCATCACCATGGCCATTCTCTACCCGTTGGTGTGCATCCTGGGACTAGCTGGGAATTCCCTTGTCATCATCGCCATTGTGAAATTAGACAAAATGTCATCATCCACGACGGTGTATGTTTTCAACCTGGCCCTGGCTGATGGACTCTTCATGGTTGGTCTGCCATTCATAGCGAGCCAGAACTTCCTGAACCGCTGGGTGTTTGGTGACATTGCATGCAAAGTGGTCATGGTGCTGGACGGCATCAACCAGTTCACCAGCGTCTTCTGCCTGACAGTGATGAGCATCGACCGCTACATGGCGCTGGCCGACCCGCTTCGGTTTGCGCGCTGGAGAACGCCGCGCTGCGCAAAGATCATTTCGGCGGTTCTGTGGCTGTTCTCGCTCCTCACCATCCTCCCCATGGCGCTTCACTTCTCGGCGGATAAAGGCCTGTGCATACCAGAGCTCGTCTCGGACACCTGGTGGCTCGGCATCCTCTCTTACACCTTTGTCATGGGATTTGCTCTGCCATTCATGATGATGATCGCATCCTACACGGCGCTCCTGCTCACCCTGTGGCTCCAGCGACTCAGAAGGTCGACACCAAACCAGGAAAGCCACCGGCTGGAGCGACAGGTCACCAGGATGGTGGTGGCGGTGGTGGTCGTGTTTGGTGTGTGCTGGCTGCCGTTTTACACCTTCAACTTCTGCTCCCTGCATCAAAGTGGTCTGGTGCTGACTTTCGCCAGAGCTTTTGAGTGCATGGTCCTTTTGTCCTACTCATGGAGCTGTGCTAACCCCATCCTCTACGCCTGCCTCTCCGATACCTTCAGGAGGCACTTCCGCACCCTCCTCTGCCCCATGGTCAAGTCATCTCCCAGCATGCAGTGCAACACTGAACGGTATGACTTGAATGACACAGGGGCGCGGGATGTCACCATACTCGCATAGAGAGAAGACTAAAGACTGAGTCACCATTTATTTCCATTTCCTGCACTGCATGATACCTTCAACTTATTTACTCATTTGATTGTAATTAACCCTAATTTTAGTTTTTATTTGTTATTTTGGAAACAGTTACAGATTATTGTTGAACATATTTTCTTTAAGCTTGTTATTTCCTGGGTGATTGAGTTCGGTTTCTTCCTAACTGTGTAACCACACATGTGTACACAAGGTGATAACTCATAGCCGTCTCAAATAACAGTGTTTGATATCATGTCTACAGAGACTCCTGGTGATCGCACACTCCACTGTTTGAGTAGTGACTGTAAATCATTCTCACCAGCTGTAAAGTTTACCCTGTCCTCCCTGTGTAAACGAAAGGGTTGGCTTTCTGCTTTCCAATTTCTTTCTCACGAAAAAATGTCTTTAAAGGTCAAGAAAGGCCAAAAAAACATACTTTTTTCATTCATTTTTTTCATTTTGACTTCGAGGATTTTCCATAAAGCTCTTCATCCGACAAATCCCCCCCCCCACTTGTTAAGAGTGCAGACCCCCTCCTCCCCGCTCCGTCTGACTCAGACGTGTTGTATAATTTGTCGTCTAATAACTCAGACGGCCGAGCTGACCTGCTCTAGTGCATCTCCTTATATTGCTTTTCACCAGGAACTAATGAAATGCGGCACAAGAGGCTTGAAGTGAGGACAGGTGGAGTGTAAACAGCGTAGCATGGGTCACATGCCTTTGGCCAAACACCAGCACACAAAGACACACACAGACACACACACACACAGACAGGCCCCTCGACTCCCACAGCTGGTGGCTTTCGAGTGTTGAATAGCGTCAAATGTGTGTATGTTTGTGCCTGGGTGGCCATGTGCATGCATCTCTATGTCTTGTATGTCAAGGTTAGGCCGTAGAAATATATGTTGTTTTCTAACCATGCATTTACATAGACAAACTGCTGCATTATGAATGTAAATTTGTTACACATGTTGACCTCTAGAGGGCACACCAGAGAGCTCACACCTCAAACAACCACTGGATTTTCATTATGTAAACAATAAACATGACGACACGAAATTGGTCTTTGTATTCTGCGGCCAGTTCAGGCAACTGATTATTGGTGGACAAAAAACACAGTTTAAAACAATTTCCAACGTGGGCAGACGTAGCAAACCCAGAATTGATTTCCACATCAACTTACAAAATTATATTCATCTGTCCTCAGCTAATTTGACTGGCATGTTTGTCATACGTTTAACATACAGACCTAGGTAAGTGCAGAATTCCTCTATTAGCATGTCTTCAAAACTTTCCACAATACTGTTTGTACACTGCCCCCTACCTTTCATGCACATATTGCGATTGCATACGGGTAGCGCTAATTTTTGAGGACATGCCAAATGGACCAAGGATATGTGAGGCTGCCATCATGCACACCGGAATGTGTATTTTAAAACAAGTATATGTCCTAACTTGCTGTGGTTTTCTGCTGGACGTTGATTTTCTAAAATCACTTGTGTTTCAGTGATGCTGTGAAATGGATAACGGCATTTCTTATTTAAATTGTATTAAGTTAGCTAAAAACCTTGTGTAATGAAAATTACAGCAGATGAGACATTTTAGAAGCAGTCTTGGGTGTAGCTTGATTAAAATGCTTTTTATGGGGCCAACATTGTAGAAACATTATTTGCACACGTGTAGAGAATTGTGTAACGGTATCTCAACCTGTGTGTGTGTGTGTAACCAGATTCGTAAACGTGTAAAAGAATCAGCAAACGCATGCTGAGATTTACAAATGCGTACAGGAATCTGCAAACGCGTATTCAGAATGTGTGTAATCATATATTAAACATCTGTAAATGTGCAATTACATTTGCAAGTATGTTCAGACTGAATGTGAACGTGTGTGGACAAATCTGCTGATATGTGAATAGATCTATAAATGTGTAGATACATTTTTTACCCGTTTATATAGATATTAATGGCTACAAAGGCAAAATGTTTAGCTACAACAGCTGGAAATATATTTACAACTCAGACGGGCCTATCATTTTAGGATTTTTGCCAAACTTCTGGTGCATCACATGGTCAAATGCGTGGATGCAGGTTGATATGGACAAATCTCCATAAGTATTACACACCCATGGATTGAGATACAGTTACACAACACACACACACACCCACACACCCACACACACACACACACACACACACACACACACACACACACACACACACACACACACTCAAATAACATTGCTATATTATATATATATATAAAAACAACAGACATTCACCTGAATACAAAGAACATTTCATGTAGTAGCAAGTACATGCATCTTTTAATTACCTTCCATTCATGTCAGTACTCTGGTGTCGGCTTTAAAAGCCCCTTTTCAAAGGAATGCATTATGCATCAGAACGAGAGACGACAAATGTAAACACCGTCAACACTGACCGGAGGATCCAATCACAGCATCTGAAGACTCAGATTTACACATGTAAAAAGAAATATCTTTTTCTATTTGCATTAAAAATCTGTGATGTAAATATGTATAAATGAAGTAATCTGTCATAATCTGTATTTTGTAGAGAAATGTATGATATATGATGATATTTGAACATATACCACAGATTTGAGTGTCTCCTTTTTAAACTGCGTGTCAGTGTTCTGTTACTGAACTGTTAGTGATACTAAATGTGAATAAAGACATGTTGCCTGGGCTCGAACTTCACAGATCACTTCATATTAATAATTACTGCAGCCACCCTACTTTCTATCCTATAAGTGCCTCACTTAGATGTTATTGCGATATATTTAGTAAATAATACATTTTTGGATTCCCAAACTGGGTTTCTTCTCAGCCGCCTGCTCCCAGACGTTATCCCGGGGGCTATTCTGTGAACTGGAAAGACTCTGTAAATGTCAAGCCCGCCGTAGCTGCGACCCACTTGTGTCTGCCAGCCTGGTCTTGAAAGAGATAATAAACCCTCACCACAGTCGTCTCCTGAAAGTTTTAAAGAAGCTCAAGTGCCGACGGTAAAGATTACACTCAAAGATACACTCACAAATGATTTCATTGCACAGCTGAAAGAGAAATCATCAGAAGATTGTTTGATTTGGGTTCTAATGTTTTCTGACATGGATTCAGCAGCTAAATGTTTGTTACTATTGGTCAGTAAGTGAGTAACATGTGTTTTTTATCAGTGGTGGAGGAAGAACTAAAATATTTAACTTAATTAATAGTACAAATATATAATGTAACACAATGCATTGTAGGGTTAGGGTTATAGTACAGATACTTGCTGATATATTTTGTGAAGTAAAAGTGAAAAATACTTGAAAATAAATCTACTTTCACCTTCTGTTTTTAGTAAACAAGTAGGAAGTCAGCTAGTATCCACAATTGTCACAGGCTGAAGGCACAGTTAAGAAACCCAACTTAAAAATGGACTCAAAGATTATAAAGACAAGGATTAAATACTCGGAAAACAGGCACTGAACAAAGGGAAACACAGAGACTTGCGTCCTGTCCACACTAATGCAGACATTATGCAATACAAACTTTTCCCTCTGCGTTTAAGCCTCACGTCCTCACTAAAACTGAGATTTTTACAATGGCCTTCTTCTGTTTCTGGGTGTACAGTCAATCAATCCATTAAATATACTTTATTATCCCTAGGGGAAATTTGTCTTGGGCCAAAGTGCTACAGCAGCTGCAGAAGAGTACATTGTAAAACAAACAACAACAACAAAAAACAGTACACAAGGACATATCAGGCAAGACCTAGAATAATACTGAAGAATGAAAGTGAGTTGAATATTGCACCTACCCTAAAAACACTTAAAATGATAAAACACTAACAGGATACACACAAGATAAGCAAGATGAAAAACAGAAACGGCTAACTAGTCAACAGTCACAGGCATCTGCCTGGCCCAATACTATTTGGCGGATCGTTGGCGGGGAAAGTAATCAGCGAAAGCTGGGAATGCAAACAAAGACAGGAAGTGAAGTGAACTGAAATGAGAGACAGGGGTAAGTAACAAAATAACGCAGGAAGTGACACAAAATTTGCAAAACAGAACATCACAACACAATTTAGGCAGAAACCAAAAACCAAACACAAGGAAAACGACAAGTCTAAAAACACAACGATTAATCCAACATAAGATCCACAAAGATAACTCACAAACCAAACACTGGCTCTATGTGAAGTCATGCTCAGATATGAACCATAGAGTAACTTTGGGGTTTGAATGTGTCTCACAAGCTGTGCATATTCATTGTTACATCAAATCAAGTGTGAAAAGACCCCAAAAATGTCTGATGTGTTGTCACTGAAATATGAGGGTGGATTTGGAAAATAATCTCAGTGCATCATGGGAAACTGCAAACAATCCCTGAGTAAGGAGGCGTTCAGCTTTATCTGAGAAGGTCACTGACTCCCCGGCCATGTTATCAGTCTCTCGACATTATGGTGGGGGTACACCGAGGTGGTGGAGTTCAGGAGGGGGGAGTTAGGGGCATGTGTACTTTTACTGTGTCATGACCCCACTGGCTCCATCGCGCCTGAACTTTGAACCCAAACAAGAAGTGCCCTGATATGCAGTTCTCTCATGGGGCCACTAGATGCCAGGTCTCACTCTGAAGTGACTTGGTCGTATTTTTCAGTGTTTACAACCTTTTGACTTCAGATTGTTTTTGTTTTTGTTCAAATATTATTTCCGTTGGTATTTAACCAGTAAGCAACGCAACAACAAATCTCCACCTAAACCACAACCAACCCTCTCCAACATCCTCTCGTGGTTGCAAAGAATCGAGAGAAAGAAAATAAGTAATTTTATGAAAATATATATACATTTAACAACAATTAAACAATTAATAAATAAATAATAAAGTACATCTTATGCCAAGATAATTACACTCATGTTAACAATCCCGGTATAGACAGAGAAAACTGGACTAATCCAGAGGTGTATAATCTACTCTCTAGGATTGATAATGATCTGAGGTTCTTTGGACAAATAAAACAAAAAATGAATAATTAATACTAATGTTTTCAACTGATTTCACCATTTTGAGTGGGCGCATCGATGACGTTTGTAACGTGTGACGGATGCAAAACTGAAAGAAACTAAAAAGAACACAAATACCTTGCAATGGAAAAGTGGTCTTGAACACCCTAACCCTAACCCTTCGACGAAGATGTCAACTTAGAAAGAGCGAGATTCAAGAGATTTTGGTGATAAGGTCGGGGTCAATGTCCTCTAAACAAAAGCATGTTATTTCCACAGCGGAATGTGTCTTATAGATCTTGTCTGCTCTACCCAGACGTCACCCCTCAACTGAATGCACCGGAGACTTTCCTGTTGGTGTGAAAACGTCTGACCCAGAGAATCTCCATACTGCTCCTGTGGTGACATCCAAGTGTCCGTAAGCCCCGACATTCAAATTCGACTGGAAACCTCGTCATTTAGCCTTTTTATTGCCACAGTCTCCCCCAGTGTCATCTATATTTTAAAGCACCAAATGCAAGGATGTTATGGCAGGAATTCATGCTGGAAATACGTGTTTCATGTACTGAATACATCCCCCCACAGTAAATTAATAGGAAGTAACTGTGCCATTGTTTTACATGTCAGTGTTGTCTTCAAGCCAATTAATTCTGACAGTCCCAGGCCGCAAACTTTGCTTTTGTGCTGTAGTCACGGTTACTGTTAGCCTCAAATTGACATGTACTGTCCTCCAGGGCTGTTTGACAACAATATGTGTAATTGTTTTCAAGATGGACCGTGTAGATGAATCCAAGGAATCCAAGAGTTCTGAAGGAGTTGATGTGACCTTTCCTCATTATATTTTAGAGCAGAGAAAGCAAAAACCTCATTAATGGAACGGTTATTGGTAAAACTTTTCATTTAATAATGTGAAAACTGCTTTTTTGTGTGCCGTTTGCTTGAGGCTCTGAAACCAAAACTGGTGAAATCAGTTGAAAACATTAAGATCCACATGGTGGCACAAACTAAAGCTCACAAATGAACAACCGTACTAAAACTGTGTGTGGGGGGAATGTGGTGCAGGATAAAATAAAAATCTGGATCTAGTGAATTTAAATGTTAGGGGACAGTGTGGCCTTTACTAGTTTGAGACTATGCTTATAAATAATCGAACAAGCTAGAAAAAAAGTGTCAACTGACTGATTTTTTTCCCTTTAGAAAAAGCCAGGGTAGCTGCTTTTATGCCATATTTAGCATAAAGAGATGAGAAAGTCCCCGTTCTTTTTATCTACATCTCTGCATGAGGGCAATGATGTCAAACTCTTGCTTTAAAGAGATGTTAAAGAGACATCTGAAAGAACCTTTTAGAACTTAAATAGGGCTAAATTGAGACTAAAGAATGAACTGTGGCCTGTGGAAGTTGTTTTTCCAATAGCACATTTTGTATGACACAAAACTGAATTAGCTTTTTAATGAAACAAATAATTACACATTGGCCTGTGTATTGTCGCAGTTTCAGGGTTCTGTGAACTGAGTTCAGGAACAGGTCTTTATTTGCAGCGGCTCAATTACTGGAGGTCACATTTCCAGTTTCAGAAAGAAAACTGCAACCAGCATCACCACAGGACAAACAAACAGCCCATTCCAAACAGACAGGTTAAGAATGGGTACTGAACGAGTGGTGACAAAACCAGACACCGGCAAGAACCACACAAACAATCAGATTCATTGTTCAATTAAGCTCCATTCAATGGAATGTGCTGTGAGTGATACAAGCTTCACAGCGAATCGTAACACCTCAATCCACAAGATCAGACTCATTAAAAGAGATGGGTTAGTGTGTGTGTGTGTGTGTGTGTGTGTGTGTGTGTGTGTGTGTGTGTGTGTGTGGGGGGGGGGGGGTTGTGTGTATTTGTGTGTCCTGTGTGAGTGTGTTAGGTCCTAATTAAAGCACTGGCAGACATCAGTTATTTTCATTGGTCTTCTTTACTCCGACTGATCCAACCTTCACCCTCTACGCGTAATTGAGACCAGATGCAAACTGCCTGAGGGTTTCTCAATAAAGAATATTGATGGGACCCCAGAGAGAAAGAGAGATGTATGTCTCTGTGTGTGTGTGTGTGTGTGTGTGTGTGTGTGTGTGTGTGTGTGTGTGTGTGTGTGTGTGTGTGTGTGTGTGTGTGTGTGTCCATGACATGGTTAGAGGATCAGATCAATAAAGGTCAATTAGACAATTTACACAGTTCACTTGGATCCGTCCCTCTCTTGATTTCCTTCCCCTCCTCCTTCTTATTTTCTCCTCCATTTCTGCCATATTCCCTCACCTCGTTTCCCGACAACAGATTTATCTTTTTGAAATCTCTCCTTCCCCTCTCTCGCTCTGATTGTGCAACAGGACTACACGTTGGCCAAAATCGTAATCTTTATGACAAAAACAAGACACCGCAGCGCCAGGGTGGACCGCAGTAGTTATCGTCCCTGTGCTGTCTTCTTGGAAAGCACACATGTGTACTATAACTGTTTCCTATAATTTCAGACTGCTCATGACATCTGCCCACTGGAGATGATTCTATTTCTATTGACGGAAATATATAATATGAAAATCCCCTTTGTACAGATCACAGCAAATCAAATTTATGTGTGGAGCGGTGTTATTAGCTGTGTTAAAAATACATTACAATATAAGTACATGACCATGACCACCCATAGTGGCAGCCTCTGAGACCAGATGCTGTAAAGGATTTGCAAATAATGAGCAAATACATGTGGTGAAAAAAACTAAGGCCTGCTTTAATGCCGTTTATTTAGTCTCACTCAAGCACACAGAACAGTATCTGTGAGCGGCAGGCGTACTAGCAAGCCAGCATTTCTGCTGTGTGTGCTCGGATGCGGCTCTGCAAGCACGGGGAACGAGACGAGCGCAAACTCGCCCGTCACTACGCGCTTGCAGTCGCTCAAGTTGCGTTTTGAGACATAGAAGGCCGGGGACAGTGGCTGATGCTCCCCTCCTTTGATTGGTCACTTTGAACCCTCTTCGTCTTGGGGGCAGTTGGAGAAAACAGAGGGGACATTGAGACAGGTATACTTCTATAATACCGTTAACACGTCTAAATAGGGCATAAGCTTTTTTATCAATAGAAGTGGTATGATATGACCTTGCCTCCAAATTCAAAAAATCCAATCTGATGAGCGAGTGACTGCCGGGCGGTATTGAGCAGTCGTAAGCGTGTCTGAGCCTCGTGCTCGCGGAACCGCAGTTGTGCAGAAAAACTTGCTCACTAGTATGTTTTTGCACTCGCAGACGCTATTCTGTGCACTTCTGGCCTTTGGTGCGTTCCCAGTTTCTGGCGCATTTGTGAAGAAAATACCTGCAAGCTTAGCGGGTTTACCTGCATTTAAAAAACCTGCGTATACCCACTAACTTTGGTTAAAGAGGTATTAATGAAGTAGGAGTTTAAGGTGTTCTTACTTCACTTAATATCTAACTTTTTACTTCAACTTTAAGACATTCCTAAGACAAACAAGTCACTTATCAGACTGCGACTGTCCCATATTAGTTTTCAGAAATATTGTTATATATATATATATATATATATATATATACTAGATAAAACACATGATGATGTTATTACATTGCATTACGCTAGATCAAACTTGTGATTCTCAAAGTGTTCGTCTTGTGTCCACCTACAAACAAGAGTCTACAGAAGCTGTGCACGGTGGTAGTCTGAGCTCTGGTATGTGGTGAACTGACATGAAGGGGGACGAGCATCTGTGCACATTAAGGCTGCACTGGAACATATCTGATTCTCTATAGATACGTTTTTCACCTCTCAGTGTGAAAAGCCATGGATCTTTCTTATCTGTGCTTGGTACGTGTAAAAAACAACATTTTCAAACAAACAAATTGTGTCACTTTTAGAAAGATTTCCTGAAAGCGGTTCCAAGGATATCTTTTCAAAGGTTGCTTTTTCTACCGACCAGGTTGCAAAGTGGGTAATGTCTGCACTCCTCTCAGCTGCGGCTTGTTGCTTGCTGTGTCGGAGCATACTTCCACACAAACCAGAATGGTTCGTATGGAAAGGAAAAAAAGAATCGACCCTCCCTATCCTTTCTGTTTTTGTTTTCTGTTTTGCAAGATCTAAAAACATATCTTTCCACTTCATTCTGTATCGTAAAAACGGACCAAACCCATCCATCTTCATTTAGGTCCCTCGAGGGAAACAACAAAATCGAGATTCCCATTGGAAATTGTCCCAGGATCATGCAGGGGGCAGCGCATACGACCAGATGAGGTTTATCAATGAGCTGTTTTTAGGTGCTGGGGATCCGATGATGGGCCGAGTCTCACAGTGATAACATACCGACTTTTGTCTGATTGGCCACGAGGCTCTTCAGTGTACACTAAATACAGAAACAGCTGCAGGAAACTTGCAAAAGAAAAAGTTGAAAACAGAGAAGTAACAGAGAACATGATCATCTCTCCTGGAAAGTTTATGGGAATTTCTGCAGTGTGGGTTTTGGCCATTGTTGCCTTGATCTGCTCGTAATGTTAGGTTAACGTGAACCACATGCATTATCTATACCGCTTATCCTTCAGGGTCATGGAGGGGGGTTTGAGCCAAGGTGGGGTAAACCCTGGAGTATCACAGGGTCAACATATGGACACAAACAACCATTCACGCTCACATTCACTGCTACTGTTACAGCCAAACAAGAATATTTGTGCATAATCGGAAAAAGCAATTTCCATAGAAATGGTCTTAAACAGTATCTGCTAAGGGTACCCTGCTGCTCTTTCTTGGGCAGATTTTTAAATAAACTATGTAGTAACATCCCCTGACACATCTCAAACAAGATAATGTAATCATTGTTCTGCCTTCTACTATCGTGGGATGGGAGGACGACTTGAAAAAGTGGCCTCAGATAACGTATAGCGCCACAACCGGTTCAGAACGTATAACAGCTACGACTGAATATGCTGAATCCGCTATCTCACGGGGTGTTATACACCAAATCATTTTCACAGCAGTGTCATGACTCACTGGGAGCTCTTATGAACAGTTCAGAGAAATTGGATTTTCTGTTGAACACTTTTGATTTTGGACATTCTTCTCGTGTTTGGATTTGGTTTGTGTTTGGTTGTTTTACCCTGAAATCTCAGTTTCCCTGCCTTTGTCCTTGTGAAAGTCTGCACCTTTTCCTTTCAGTTATCCCTGCCTCTCTCGTGTATATACTGTATAGTCTTCGTGTTTACTTTTGTCATTGTCAGTTTGTCTTGTTCTGTATTTATGTGTGCGCTAGCTCCTTTTCCTCATGTTTCTATCTATAGTAATTACTTTGACTTTGATTTTTGGACCCGGCTTTGTCTGGAAGAGCCTTTTATTTGAATTAAATGACACTTTTGTTTTTCACCTGGACTTGTCTACTGCATTTGGGTGCACCTGATCACCACAGCGCTCCAAATACTAAGATATTGAAATACTTATAGGAAGTAGATCCATGTGAGCATCAGTGAAGTGTATCAACGCTAGAGAGACTATCATAAATGGAAAGGTATAAAGAGGTAGCTGTGTTTCTGCTTGTCAGGTGGGTGACATCAATTTTGATTTGCTCACATTTGGTGTAATTCCAACTTTTAGAGATCAGTTGTTTGCCCCGGCGAGGGCGTGCATAAATATTGGGGGGTGGAGCTGCTAAAGGACCAATGAGGGGAGTGGTGTGTTTGTTTACTGGAGAAAACCCACACAGACACATGTAGAACATGCAAACTCCACACACAAACATGGGAAGAGGATTCAAACCAAGAACCTTCTCGCTGTGAGGTGACTATCACATTTGCAGATCACCAACTTTTTTTGTACAAATCATACCGGCGTACTTTAATATCAAAATGTTTACCTGCTATGCAAAATGTGCACAGAGTGGAGTCTGTAGCTGCTACATTCTAGATTGAAGAGATTTATTTTGTCACACACCACTGAAACAGGAAAGCTCCACAAGTAAGATATAAGTAATTAATTAAGTAATAAATAAAGAGGACGCAATAGGGCAGGAGTAATTATAAGACAACAAGTACAACAATAATTATCAAATTAAAATAACTGTTGAATTTACAAAATGATACACAATAATGGAATAGGTATAAAATAAGAATACTTATATGTCTCTTGAACACTTTGTGATCCAATGCTAGAAGTTCAGTGGAAAGGGGAGATTTATGATGTATATGACCGACCTCTAGGTTTGATAAGGAATGGTTTGAATTAGTGGCTGTTTTGACAGGCGTGAAGTACAATGAGCAAATTCTCCCTGGTTACCACAATGTGCTGTTTATTACAATTTAATACAGGGGGATTCATGTAATTACTGTAATTCCTTGTGTAACTTTATTTGAGTGCTGTTGCTTTTGAAAATGACACCTTTTTTTCCTATTTGGTCAAATGTATTCTTGGTATTTGTATTTTTATCGAATAAAAGTGGAAATGAATGTCTCCGTCTTACAAATCCTCTTTTGTTTGAGAAGGATTAAAATTATTTTTGACAAGATCAGGTCATTTTTCAGCTTTCTCTCCTTCAGTCTTTCTCTTCCTTTGTAATCTATAAATACAGAAGAGTGAGTTCTGGGTTTGACCTGAATTCTGCTGTCAACCAAGTCAACCAAGCTCTTTGAGGCTTCAACACAACAAAGTGCTCTTAACATCTCACAGGGTGCATGATGGTCACGTTAACGCCGCTCAGTTCCAGCAGATAGTTTCTGTTCTACGTCATCCAAAAGGTATCTGGGACCCGGGGTCGTAGGTCACAGGTGTCCCAGGACTTGTTCTCAGAATTATACATCCATCACAAGGAGCCTTCTGAGGAACTTCAGCCACAGCCGTAAAAGAAATGGCTGCCTATTCACTTATAATGTCTGCAGCCTTATATCAACTTTGTGGTTCTATATAGCCCCTTGTCTCACATATAAACCCACTCTGCTCATTAGCTTATTCTACGGGTTTAAACCAGACAAGGAAGTCTCGACAACATGAAAGGTGAAAGGTTTGGAGAAAAGCTAGAAAGTGAACCTTGGTTTAGCATTTCTTGGAGTTGAATTTTCTCTCATAACAATACAAAACGTTTTGTCCTCCTGTATGATGACATCTGTGTCTGCCAGTTGTTTTTTCAACCCAAATGCCCAATTAAGTTGACATTTAGACCGTATAGGCTATAATGCAATGTGAAAAAACAGTTCCTACTTAAATTGCTTTGTATTGCTCATTATCTCTCTGTTGCTCTTTCTCTGACAGCGTTCTGCACTGACGGAGAGCAGCTCTGATGGGTGCAAACATTTCTGAAAAAGGTACAGAATTACACATAATTACATGGTGAAATGGAGAATAATAGGGGCAGCCACAATTCCTTCTGTTGTCAAGTTGCTTTGTTCTTGTATTATGACTCTAGATGGGTTTTAGAAGTAAGTTGCACACTCAGCCAGGCCGAAGAGCATCCTTGATATCGCACTGGCACAAAAGCTTTCAGGACATATTCAATTCAACTCTATTGCAGACACAAAGGTCGACATCTGTATAAAATAAAATAATAACAAACATATAATTACAATCATAGCAGCAAGAGACATGCAGGCATTTGTTCCAGTGTTTCCAGAAACAAGAGAAATACCTTGTGTTCCTCTGTCTTGGCTCAGTTGAGGCCATTCTGAAGACATTTGTCGAATCAGTTAATCGACACAAATTTGTACATAAGATTCCTCAAGACCGCGTGGAAGGTAGGAACATTACAGGCCCCAAACATCTGACTTGCACCGGTCCGTCTTGGGAGTTAAGAAAGATTCTAAATGCATCGTTGCCACCTGAAGCTTTTTTTATTTTAGCTCTAGTGTAACTGCACCACTACCAAGTGTGCCGTTAGTTTTTTAGAAATCGTAAGCACACTCTTCTTAGGGTTGAACTCGCTATCAAACTGCAAACAATAATCTGAGCTGACTCTAAGTAGCTGCTGGAAGCCAGCACTATAAGGAGACAAAACTATTAAATCATCAGCATATAAAAGATGGTTGATAAGCCTGTCCCCCACCAAACATCCAGTCTTACACTCCTTTCACATTTTGTAAAGATCATCCGTATACAGCTTGAAAATAACAGATGACAGTAATCTTACAGTTTACCATGATTAATTCAGTCAAATGCTTTAGATGCATCCAAGAAACAAAATTTCCTTCAGTGCGTATATACACAAATCTGTGACAGGTTTGCTTTTAAAACCAAATTGATTGTCAGTATTCTTGAAGTCTATCGAAGAAAAGTGGTTCTAGCACTTTGGAAAGTCTACGAGCCAGAGCAATTGGCCTGTAATTTTCCATGCTGGATATTTTTCCAGTTTTGTTCTTCACAACAGGCACTGATGCAACAGACAACATGGAGTCAGGCAACATGAAATGCATCAGCAGACCAGGAAAACGAACAGCAAGTAACACTGAGATCCTGGAGCTAGTATATTTCAGATGTGCTGCTGCTACACGGTCAAGAACACATGCTTTGTTCACTGCTAATTTCTCAATAGCATAGCACACTTCACCAGGTCATGTTTTTCCTTTGTGTGAAGACTTTACAATTAGTAAAAAACTAAAGTTCCTATCAATTTAATCATGTGCTTAATAATCAGATTGAATCAACCAATAAAATTGCTATCTGCAACCCTTCAATGGGTGATTTTCAGTCATTAAAAAAATGTATAGATATTTTATTGTTGTGTAGACAACTTGTCAAATTTAACATGTTCACATCTGTAACATGAGAAGCAGCATTTAGCTTTGTCGTTTGTATCAGTTCATAAAAATGATTATTTCCTATGGCCACAAAGAATAAATAGTTTGTCCTGCCCCGTGTGCCCTTGATCCACAATGTCACAGTGATGCACTGCTCTGCTGAGAATGAACTGAAATAAAAACAAAGTGAAAGGTGATTACGCGAACATCCAAAGGCGGGAAACAACCATAATTCTCACACAGATTGTTACTGATGAAGCAGCTCTCACAGCTCCGTTAGTCCTTCTGTCAATCATCTATTCACTGTCAGTCAAACAGATTACAGTTTTGCTCTATACAACTTTCCATGGATTCCCGTCTCTTCATCAGAGCGATGACATAAGTTTGTTGTTCAGCTAGGTGGTACTTTTCATCAGTGCACGGAGCATATGACAGCTCACTGCAGCGTCCGACCACAGTAGCATGTGATCCACTGATCATCGGGGTGATTCACATTCGGTGAAATGTTTCTGCACAACGTCGGAGGTTCGCGCTGCAGACACATTTCAGCGGTCATGGCATCATCATATGTTGTCTGGGTGGAGAGGAGATTCCTCGTGTAAGTTCACATCTTGCAGAGACTGGGAGTGTTTGATGTTTCATTCGGCCAGCAGACCACCTGCTGTGCCATCAGTTTGAGTCCAACACTGCATCGATTCAGATTGATTGGCTGATCTGCTCGGCACAGCATCGCATTATGGTTTAGTGACATCTGCACAGAGTAGGGCTTTTGTCATGAATAATTCTAGCTCATAATCTGTATTCTACTCACACCACATGCTGCCACTATCACACGGACACAAGACTGTTGTTTAGCTGTGTGCTTAACTGGTATTAACAAGTCAATGTCTTAAATCCTTAATGAAATTGAAATCACGCTTTTCATATGTTTAAAAAAAAAAAGAAGGAAATAGAAAGGGTTACACTATGTGGCTCTTCTCATTCTTCTCAAGCAAACTGTATTAAAAGCATTTCTTCTTGACACCTCCACATTATTCAAGACCTCCCTGTCTTGGAGACAGTTTTGGAGCAAAGTGGAAAGGGGAGGAGGGGCCTGGGGATTGTACTCTTTTAAATTTTCACGTTCTCTTTTTCTTTCTCCTCTATTTTCAAAAATGACTTCAGCTTTAAAGGGGAATTCTGGTATTTTTCCTTGGTGGGTGTGTAAATAGATGCTACTTGCAGAAACCTTTGGATACGGTCCAGTAGATCACCTCCAACGGCAGCTGTAACATGGTGGCAGTGGCTACAATGTAATTTTATGGGGCAACTGACTCTGTTGTTGCCCTGCAGGCAAAAAAACCCAACAAATTTTCAGTAACACGTGTGATACTCACCCTATATTTGATGATAAGTACTAGAAAAACGAGGGGTTATTCTCTCTTTCTCTTCACATGCATCATCATATCTGTTCAATACACAAATGTCCAAGAGTACTCACTCAGATTTAACATTCAGGTATCTTTCACTCAGTACTAGTTGTGCCACTCAACTGCTTTGCTGGTCACTCTTCAACCTTCACATTTTCCCACTGAAGTGGGTCTTTTCAATCACTGCACTTGAGACTGGAAATGTTCTAAAAAGCAGACACTATGACATCATCCTCACATTCATATTTAAATGTCCATCTCCACTGTCTATGCTTCTTCCTGAGAGAGACACACACACAGAGCATCAGAAGGGCACATAACACTGACTACTGATACCTGGAGTATAATCAGTTTTTGAGATTTGTAAAGAGGCCCTTGTTGCATACATCCACTCACATGTGAGCTACATGTCAATTTCAAATAACAAACAATTTTATTTTATTTAAGTTTTATTTTATTTTCAGTGAATATCGACAACTACAATGTGGGTTTTCAGGGACAATTTCAAAGAAGATACTGATGTTGGCCATCTGAGTTTGTCGGTCTCAGAGGTTGTTCTACAGTGCAGTACAATCACTTAAATCTTAAATGTAATTTTGGGAAGAGCCAGCAGGTTACCCCCGGAGAACCTCCGACTTGAGCAGGTTGATAAGGAGAGAGGTGATAAGGAGAAAGCTATTATCAGGGGCCAGACTGCTGGAGCTGTAGGTAATGAGTAGGATCTTAAAACGTATTCTAAGGACCTTTGAGGTGGGTAAGGGTTTCCCTGGTTTTGGTAAAGAATTATTTCTGATTTATAAATTGGACATGAGAGCATGTACAATTTATTTCAGTATTTTCTTAATGTGGGTGCGGACTGTCACGGCCAAAAGATTCCAGGTTTAATCTGAGCAACAAAGGAAAAAGGAAAGATGCTAAATGGAAATAAAAGTGACCCCTGTAGGGAACTCTGGGGAACTCCACAGCTTGTAACGGAAGAAAGTGAGATATGGTCACCGAGAGCAACAAAGTATCTTTTGTTCAATACATTACAGTTTAACCATGCAAGGTCTGTCTCAGATCGACCCATCCAGCTTTTCACAGACAACTTGTGAGGTAACTACAAAACATATAAAATGTCATTGAGCCAGAATATTGTTCAGTTTAAGTTTGAGTCCCCTGGAGAAATCACACATAAGATTATGCAAAGTGGGTGCAGCCACTAAGGCCTTCAGGGACCAAACAGATCCTAACACAGCATACTGAGGCTACATTTACATTTTATTAACAGTGGGGATGGGAACAGCGCAAACATGGAATACAAACATAGCAAATGACAGTGAAGAGATGAATGACTGCAGATATATAAAACACCTACATAGAGGCAGCAGCAGGAAATGATTATAAAGGGACAGAGAATTATTACAACAGATGGAAAGCGAATATAAGCAAACTACAATAGGACGACCCATAATCCATGGGTGGAACTGACAAGAAGTGCCTCTCAGTGAATTGCACTAAAATATTGAAATCAATAAAAAATGTATTTGAGGCCAAAAATGGCCTGAAAATATGTTCATGTTCCATCACGGTGAAAGAAAGTGTATTTGCTCTCCTCAGGCTCAAGCAGCAGGGAACTTCTCTTGTCGGGTGAGATCGTCCTCTTTGGATGTTGGGTGGGCCACAGGTAGAAAAAAATATTACAACGCAATACTCAAACTGTATGACCTTGAGGACCAGTCACATTGTTTTTGTTTGTCCATGCCGTGTAGCACCTTGACACATGCTCTCGGTGCTAGGGGGCGTCACGTGGCGCGTGATGTTTAGTCCTGCACTGTCACCTGGTGTCGAGGTGATAAACATCAGATCATGTCACAATGAATGCTTTGTCTACCCCCCCTCCCGCAAGCGTTTCACCACAAGAACGATGTCAAGGTTCCGCGTTCTGTAGCAACATCCAATCGGTCACACTCTGGAGATGCGATTGTGTGCTTTGCAGACCTGGGGCCACGAGATGTATGTGGACCTGGCTGAGAAGAAAGCAGAAGAGTAGCTCGTGACAGAGCTCACAACTCAAAGTTCACCATCATGGAGGGGCGGCTCTGGTTTGCATTGTTTGTAGCATTGGTTAATACAGTTTCTGTTGCTATGTACTGCTGACATGTTGCCGCGTCTGAATAAACAAGGACTGACGTCGGAGTGTGAGAAACTGTCTGATCTCCGGTTTTGATCTTCGGGGCCTTATCATGAACCGACCTTTACCCTTCAAACTAGGCTTCATGTTGACTTGGACGTGTGTCGGAGTTGAAGGCCAGGTAAAGAGTTGTTGAGCAATGATGTTTACAGTGTGTGTTTGTGTTGAGGGGACGAAAGCACAGGGAAAGTCTGAGATTCATTCCGCGGTGTATCGGCAGTTTAGAGGCCCGATGTGCTGCGTTTTAAACATGAATGCACACAAATGAGATTGTGGCCCCAGCAAGCAGCAATTGATTCAATAAAGTTCCAGCATTGACTGTTTGTTGCCTTTAATCATTTCTCCTCCAGCAGGAAACTCTGTGGGCGGCGGTATCGAGCAGCAGAATCCATTTCAGAAACTGGCATTTTATTGAAAGGAGCGCGTGCACTGATCACACACAGAGCAAACTGACTAATGAAC
Organism: Hippoglossus hippoglossus; assembly: GCF_009819705.1. Lineage (NCBI taxonomy): Eukaryota > Metazoa > Chordata > Actinopteri > Pleuronectiformes > Pleuronectidae > Hippoglossus > Hippoglossus hippoglossus. The sequence continues at coordinate 14,811,433 of NC_047169.1, forward strand.
TCCACAGTTGTGACATAAAGCATTGTGACACATTGTAACATGTTTATTCCTTTTTTTTTTTTTTTACAGCATTAGAATGTTTTACTTTCAATGCTGCTGTTTCTCAAAACCAAGACCATGTTTCCCATGAGCCTTCTTGTTGAGAGCCTTCATTTTATCCACCTGCCGGCACCAATAAGGTTGTTTTCACATCTGAATATCCAGACTAAGGTCTGATTCAAGGTCTTAGTTTCATCGTTTGCATTTGTTCTGGTTTGTTTTGGTGTCACGTTGTCATTTAGGGATCGGACTAAAGACTTCTGTACATCATACTTACCCTCTGACGTGGGATGTGTCATCCTGTACTTGACATTGGTTGGTTTGTAGACAGGTGAACGTCTGACTTTGGCATGTTGTCAATTCAGCTATTCTTGGCTAACCCTTTTTTCAATAAAGTGCAGTGTTTTCATTTGAATGAAGAAAATGTGTTGATTTTGTTGCCGCTGTAATATCATTATGATATTACTACCAGCAAAATTAACGGTCTTGTCGCATTATTTTTTTCCTTTGGATGACTTCTTCTGTGGCTCAGTTTGATCAGAACTGAGACCACGTTGTTGGGTCGGACTACATTTTTGTCAGTAACCTGATATTTTGGTTCTGACAAAACTGAAGAGTCCAAAGATCTGGACCAAACAGGTAGGTGTGAAAGCCCCCTAAAGCTAAAAAATGACTATTTTAAATATTTGTTTCATTTTAAATAAGAATTTGCACTGTTGCATTTTCTTATTGCAACAGGACTATTAATTTGTGGCAACTTCCTGGAGTCTCCATTGGTTGCCTGACAACCTGACCTGGCAGAATTTAAAGTCATCAGAAGGGTGGGAAGCAGAGCCCCACTAATGAGCCTGGGCCTGGGTGAGCTGATAGTGCTTTCAATTTGAGCAAAAAGATTTGTGCTTATTCAAAGGCTTTATGAGTCCGCCCCATAAACGTACTGAGACCAAAGAAACAAACCTGGAGAAGCTTTACGGTAAATGAAGGAAAGGACTGGAGTTTCTGGGGGAGTTTGGGTTCGGTCTGAACTCAACTTGTGTTGTTGGGTCAACATAACCACATGTTAGAATGGGTTATTAACCTGATGGGTTATTGAGCTGATACTGGGTCAAACTGGCAGTAGGTGAACTATTGCGTCTGTGCTGTATTGATCCAAACTGGGAGAATTTTTAACAGAGCCTTTAGTGTGGGATCACTTGGCTGTACAGTCGCCTTCACGGCATAATTATGTGACATTTGTGACATCACGTCTTCTTCTTTACTTCTCAGCGAGAAAGCAAATCAAGAGTAATTATTAAAATGTCAAACTATTCCTGCAGTGCTTCTTCGTACATTCTGCCCTTGTTGACCATTTCAAAATGAACAGGACAACTTCCTGCTTGGACGTTGTTGTCAGTGTGAATGAGAGGTGAACTCACCCAGACTCACTGACCTCAAACTGCAGCGAACACAAATGTGAACCACAAACCCTCCTGACCTGAAGCAGGGATACATGGATGGGGGATTTCTGCTTTGAATAACTCAAGACATGAACGGTTCACAAACCCTCTCCCTCAACCTCTGTCATCATGCTTCCTCCTCTCAGCGGCCTCCTATCACGTTGCACATAAATAGATGTATTAATCTTTATTGGACAACAGCCGATATTAATAATAGCAGCACTTTTGTGTTGCTATGTTGAGACAAGTACAGGACATTTTCTCACGCAGCCTTCCACTGAGAGAGGTCACAGACGATACCCGCCATCTGCACTGGCTTCCAAAGCTCCTCCTTTATACATATATAAGACTGGAAGGAGGTTAGATTGGCTTTCTCCATCCGTTCCAGGTGCCATCTCCTCCCCGTCGGCTGACGTCGGATGTGCATCGATGACTGATCTGCACTTGTAAGGCCCTGGACAACAACAGCAGTGGGAGCGGATGGATCTGGTAAGAGCCAAGAGCACCATTTTGGTGGACAGCTTGAGGTCGGATTTTTGTTTTTCCTGCAAGTTGCCTTCTCTTTAAAAATTGATGTTTCCCATGCAACTGTATAGGACCAGTGAGGGGAAATCCAGGTCTGTGCTTTAATACTTTACTGATGTGGTTTATCTGGGTGCATCTGAGAAGCTCCGGTGTGGAGCACATGTTTGCAGCAAAGTAAATGTTGAGGTCTGTCATGATGGAACAAAAAGCCAACTCATAGGCTTGACTCAAAATCAGCAAACTGTCGGACACCGACGCACACACGGTGAGGGTGACGCGCTCGACTCTCTCTCTCCCTCTCTCTCTCTCTCCCTCTCTCTCACCCTCTCTCTCCCTCTCTCTCTCCGTCTGCGGCACAGTCGCGCGTCCTGCCGCTCCGTCTGTCTCGTCGCGGTGGTTTCGGTGCCAAGAAGCTCTCGTTGGACGCGCGCAGTGCACCCTGAGCGTACGCCGGCTTTTTAAAATTTTTTTTTTATTAATATATCATTAAGAAGTTTCAGTTAACCAACTCGGGATGTTTCTTGGATTTATAAAAAAAATGACCTGACGAGATGTAGTTTTGTCACAAGCAGCTCCGCTGAGTGGGCGTCGGAACGCCGGCGCCGTGCGCAACACGAGCAGGTGGATGGAGAGGCTGGATGCGGTTTTTCCAGCAGGTCAGCGCCGCTCCGGAGCGGCTGGACTCCACACTCTGTGCTGAGGGACGTCTCGCCACCATGGACGCGATTTGAGGAGGACGTGTTTAAAAAGTAAGTGATGCTGTTGACGAAAAAAAACCCGAATGATTTGAAAAATTTTGCGCTGGTTTTTATGCTGCTCAATAAATCCGTCTTCATCCATTGGCATTTCAGTGAGGACTCTGGTTTGCTTGTGCGCCCTGACACACACTCTTGTTTTATTTAAGCTGATAAAAGTTGATTTTTATGGAATCTATTGTGAAATAACACGTTTTTTTTTTTTTTGTATTTAAACGCACTTAAACAAAAAATAAATACTTCACTCAAAATGCGTTTTATTTGCACATTTCAGGATCTATGGGTTAAGAGGGCAGGTGTGTTCTTCATCTCAGCATTAAAACACGAGTGAAGCAGGTGTAATTCCAATGGAGAGACGTGTGCATGGTTATCAGGCTGAGAGCTTTGTTTTTTCAATTTGGAGGAATTATCCTTCATCTCCTGCGAACAAATATTAATATCACTGAATTCATTTTTCATCAAACATGTGGGTGCATTTCGTTTTGATTGCTTTCCCCTCTGTGGCTCTCTCACTCTCGAACACACTCACAAGCCCACAGAATGTGCGGGCTCCACAGATACCTGTTAGTAAAGGTCAATAGACAATTCTTTTGTGGATTTCAATGTTTTGTACTGAAATTAACAGGCATGAATTGTTTTTATGCAATCAGACCAATTGTTTGAGGTGAGTTATTTGTGTTTCTTTCAATTCTAATCATTCAATTCAGTCGACATTGTTGCCCAAGATCCCTGAACCTGCTGTAATCACTAGGTGTTGCCAAATCACCCGGAAGTGCAACACTAACGACCAAAAATAATAATTATAGGCTAATTTAAGAAAAAGTGGGCAAAACCTAATTCCATTTTTTTCTATTAGGCTAAGCTTTGTCCACCCGATATTACTCATACAACTGTAATAACAGCAGTTAGAGGAACAAAAGCCACAAAATCTCACACTCACGAACAAATTTGAGCCTTAGTGGTTCGCCAATAGAGAAACTTCCATCGCAGACATTCCCACAGCCAGTGAGTCAAATGCACAATGTGAAAAATGAACAAACCGTATCAGAGGCGAATGATCACTCGTGGAACTGCAGGCTATTAATGCGATATGTATTTCTCTTAACCCTACAACTGGCTAACAAACTCAATCAGGGATTATTCTGATAATCTGATGGTTAATTTATTGTCTAAAACTGAACTGAACACCTCTCAGGGGGTTTTGATTTATATAACAGAAAATTAGAATACACCACATTTGGCTCTGGTGATCCCTTTGGTTACATTCGTGATTATACGATTTAACATTCGCAATGATTATTTATCGATATTATCAAGAATTAAAGCTAAATGAATGAAAAAGGAATTTAATGAGATACATGATTATTTATTTGTATTTAATGAGTGAAACATTCTGATTAATAAAAGGATAAAGTGAAACCCTTGCTAACCCACGTCATCAACTGCTACTTGTACCCGACCTCTTATCACCACAGCCTTCATTAGCACAAGGTGGACTGACCCAAGTGAGCCCACATGTGCCAGTCACACGTCAGGTAAATTATGAAAGCAAGAACTGGACCGTTGCCCGACTGTGGGCCAGCTGCTGTCACTGCAGGGGAAGAGTGAGTGATCCTGCCACAGTGTCAGAGCTGTTTGTTCCCAAGATCGATTAAATAAACATTTGTCTTTGGCAGCGAGGTGCCCTCGTCGTTCATTCGCTCAGGCTCACCATTTTGAATGTATGCATGCATGGGGGGAGGCATGCATACTCACATGTGCACACGCATCTCCTGGACTACTTGGGGTCAGTGTCGCAAGGGGAGGGGGATTTATTGTCTGGTCAGGGTAACGAGCAAGAAAAGAGCAGAAGACCTAATGAGACCTACAAGAATTTTCTCGTAAGTAAACATTGTGGTGAGTTTTCCAGGAACCCACACCTGGATGTTTTTGTGAAACTAGATATTGTCTTTGGATCAAAATCAACGCAGGTCAGTGATTCAAAAGTTGTGAGTGTTTGGGATGATGTTCAATAAGGTAAGGGGTCCTGATGGCGGCTGGCTCAGGGATCCCTCGTGTCTTAGTTAACCAGGCACAGGATGATTTGTAGTGCTTTAAAACCAATTACTCGGCAGGTGATTGGACCAACTACCTGTCTATCACTGTTTTCTGACCCCAGGAAGGAGAAAAGCAAAAACATCCTTTCCAAAGCCTCCAGTGTTGATCTTTGCACTCTTTCAATGAAGAAATCTCTCCAGTTCTGATATAATCGATGCTGTCGCAGCTGCCATTGGTGTGAACCAACACTCACTAGCTTGCTGTCAAATACATCAAAGACACATCTATCTGCCCGGAGTAATTGATCTGAAACTCTGTGGGTTGATCACATGTAAACACCTTAGAACCAGGCAAGATGGATTCTGTTTTATTTTCCAGAAAACTGCACATCATGTAAAAATGGCCAAAGTGGACTTCGCTGGATTCAGCCAGAAGTGTTAGCCCAATTCGTTTGGGGTCTTTCTGTGTGGACTTTGCATTTTCTCCGGGTGTTTGTTTGGGTTTTCTCTGGTTTCCTCCCACAGTCCAAAGACTTGATTAGAGACTATATAACGACCATAAGTGTGAATACAGCCACAAATTGTTTGTTTCTGTATAGCGGTACAGAAAATCAGAGCCGGATCTCCCTACACGCTCACTACGACCGTTGCAGGGCCCCGCAAATTAAGCAAGGCCCCGCCTCCCAATCGCATCAAAGCAAATGTCTCAGTGAGCGCAGTGTACGTCTTAGCCATGCGCTCTGCGGTAGCTGTGTGCTACTGTGTGCAGCCGCTTAGCAGCACCTGCCGATAGTTTGCAGGTGCTGCATTTAAGGGACTTTAGGAAGCTACATAACTACCAATAGTTTGCATCTGTGACTGGGTAAACTACAGAAAATATCCTGGGTTACATCATTATGAATATTATTATTATTTTCAAAGGTAGAGTCGTGGATTATTTGAAACATGTTGGTCGTGCACTTAACACAAAAGCCTGAATTCTCCTCACATCTACTTTCTGCCACAATTATTCAAATGTCTCCATCAGTTCACTGCTTTCACTGAACGCAGTGTTTAAGTCATTCTGGATTTATTATAACCATAACAACCAAAGCACTGTCTTTAAGCATAGCCATTGGATCTTTTTTTTTTTTTAAAAGGCAATCAATTTAATTTAATTCCATCTGCGGGGGTAGAGCGAGAGTAATAAAAGGCTGATTTGGTAAATTAGGATCTTTTTCACCATCTCTCTGACAGAAGTCATGTGTGTCTGTGTGTGCACACTTATTAAGATTAAAAACCCTGGAAGCATAAAGGTGGGCATTGGTATAAGAAACACAGCTACAACTAATAAAATTGTCAGTGGGTGTGTTCGATTTACAGTGTGTGAATGATCAAGCATTGTAAATGTGGCAGTGGGGGGGGGGGGGGCCCACAAATCAAATTCTGCCTAGGGCCTGCTCTGCATTAAACGGATGGATGGGTGGATTCAGCTGTTTCTTCCATGTCTCTGTTGGTGTGTTGCAGTGTTGAGTATAACCATGGAGAGAAGCAAACATCCATAGGAAATATTTGAGCTATTCTGTAGAGAAAGAATAAGCTGTGAACATAGTTATGTTAAGTAACCTTGGAACTGTGGCCGTGAATATTAAAGGACTATTATATAAGACTATTTATACTCTACATTTCTCTGCCACACTTACTGTTTTTCACTCCGTTCTCTCTTTCCCTAGATCCATCTCGGTCTATAACCATCTCCTTCCAGCTGGGATGTGATAATTGTGGTTCCTAATCCTCAGTCGTCCTAAAACCCAGAGCCCTTTACCCAAAGATCTCAAATTTCCAGCACCCCTTGTTTATCCTGGAACTTAACACATGAAGTCCTGAACCCTTATTTTCACCACCCTGTGAATTAAAATCAATGTCCAACCCAAAACCCATTAATAGCTACCGTCTCTGAACTCCTCTCTGATCACACTCTACTTGTCAACTTTTTTAGATGCTTACGACCCTTTGATTTCCCAAAACCTTGTCAGCCATCATGGCCTTGGATCAGTGGCCCTTCCTCTCCACTCCCCCAAACACCTCCATCCCCGAGCCCCTCCTGTACGACAGCTACATCCAAGGGAATGAGTCTGACCTGGACATGAACATCTCACAGACCAGAGAGCGTCACCAGGACAAGACCAGCTCCGTGGTCATCACCTTCATCTATTTCATGGTGTGCTCCGTGGGGCTCTGTGGCAACGCCCTGGTCATCTATGTAATCCTGCGTTATGCCAAAATGAAGACAGTGACCAACATCTACATCCTGAACCTGGCAGTCGCAGATGTTTTGTGCATGATGAGCTTGCCGTTCATCGCCCTGCAGCTAGCGCTGGTGCACTGGCCCTTTGGAGAGGCTCTTTGCAGAGTGATCATGACTGTAGGTGGGTGTAGAACAGAACGTTATTGGTGCACTTTATGAAGGAGCAGCAGTTTTACTTTACAGAAAAGCACTGTCAGGCTCCGCGAGAGGGAAATTACCCTGAAATCACTCCCTGCTAAAGCGGTAATTTCAAGAAAAACATCTTTACTTTTTAAATGTTAAACTCAGTTTGAGCGTCAAAATTAAACAAATGTTGAGATGGTTTTTTTAAATAGTTTTTTTGGTGAAAGTTAGATGTAATGTTCACTAGCACTCACATATCTATTGCAAGTATGCAACTACAGTCAGAAGGCTGCTTAATAAGCAACAGGCTGGAAGCAGGGGAAAACAACTAGCTTGACTCTGCAGTTTAAAGGTTACACAAAAATATGAATACAGACACTTTTAAAGCTCACTAATGAATGCACTGTATCCCATTGTTTTTTAATTCCCCAAAAAAACAACCAAATTCGTCAAACAATTTTGGTTTTATCGGAGGTAATGTGCCAGACTATTTCCTGGCCAGGTGTGGTTATTTCTACACCACAGCCGTGTCCCAATTCAGGGTTCGCCTCCTTCAGAGGACACGGCCTACGTGGCCCAAGAAGGAGGTGTATAGCCTGCTTGTGCTGTGTAGACAACGGAAACCAATTACTGATACTAATGAAACAAACTAGTTACAGTCAGCTCTAGATGTGTGGGTTCAAGATTTAAGACAGCCAGTTCATTGTTGTTGCTTCGTTTTTAACAGACAGATATAAAAGTGCTGTTAACTATTGCTCAAGGCAGTTTTTATCTCACTGTAATCTATTCTTGCTTCCTTTGATAGCTTAAGTAATTGCTCAGCATGTGATACATAACCTCAACTCACCTTGTTCCTTCCTCTCCTCCCCTGCCCCTTCCCAGACTCTCTCAATCAGTTCACCAGCATCTTCTGTCTGATGCTGATGAGCATCGATCGATACTTGGCTGTGGTCCACCCCATTAAATCTACGAAATGGCGGAAGCCCCGTGTAGCCAAGCTAATTAACCTGACAGTCTGGGTTGTGTCGCTGTTGGTCATTCTGCCAACTATGATCTTCAGTGGCCTGGACAAGGTGCCGGTATGTGGCATCGTGTGGCCGGAGCCCCAGGACATCTATTACACAGCCTTCATATTCTACACCTTTTTCATTGGTTTCTTCTTGCCCCTCGCAGTCATATGTATGTGCTACCTGCTTATTATAATCAAGGTGAGACTGCATGTGTGGTATTATAATGGAACTTTGTTTCTGTTTTGGTTTTGCTTTTCTTCTGTCCTGTAAATTCAATAACATTAATTCAGAACTGGCTATGGCACTAGAATGATAAACAAAAAAACTAACAAGTAAAATATTTTGGCTACTTAAATCATTTTCAAGTGCAATTTTTCTTTGGCCCAAGATTACTCACCAGTACTGTGAGCTGCAGTAATATTGGATCTGGATACTGGTTGGTTTAAAAATCTAACCAATGATTGTTGTAAAGATGAATGATGCATCTCTACTTACCTTAAAATGTAAAAAATGAGCCAAAAAAAGTGCTGCCATCTTGTGTTGATTACATTTGGTGCAAGATATACAGGGTGATAAGAATTACATAAAGTGACAGAACCCTAACCCTAACCCCCTTTCTTTGGGAAAACCCTAACCCTAACTGTCTTTGTTTTAGAGTTTGGGAACAGATTTGTTTTTATTTTATCCTAAGCTAAACTAAGGTAAATGTAAGCTAAATCCTGGTTGCGAGATATTAGAGTTGTATTGATCTTTTCATCTGAGTTAAAAACAAATAGGAGTATATTCTAAAATGTCACGCTATTCCCTCAAGATGTTGCTGTGAAGAAGAGTTTGGACATTTTGCTTGTATTCTTGTGATTTCAAGCCACTAACAGTCCGTCCTCTTACCAGGTGAAGTCGTCTGGCATGAGAGTGGGCTCCACCAAGCGCAAGCGCTCAGAGCGTAAGGTGACCAGGATGGTGTCCATTGTGGTGGCGGTGTTCGTGCTCTGCTGGCTGCCTTTCTACATTTTCAACGTCACCTCTGTCACCAGCTCCATCAGCCCCACCTCTGCTGTGAAGAGCACCTTCGACTTTGTGGTGGTCCTCGGCTACGCCAACAGCTGCGCGAACCCCATCCTGTATGCCTTCCTGTCGGACAACTTCAAGAAGAGCTTTCAGAAAGTCCTGTGTCTGAAAAAGGTGACGGGCATGGACGAGATAGAGCGCAGTGACAGCAGGGCGGACAGGAGCCGGATGGTCATCGACGCTGTGAACAACGCCAACTTGGAGACTCACAATGCCGCCCTGCTCCATTGCGAGCTGCAGACCAGCATCTGAGGATAAAATGGTAGCAGTCACGTCTAGGGAGGCCAGAGAGACTGAGCAGTGGTGCTTGGGGATGATGGGGCTACCCGCGCACTGCTAGTGACCTCGGCTCAGTGGCGCGGGGGGGGGGGGGGGGCGGGAGGATGATGTAATAGCTGCTGCTCATGGACACTGACACATGAGCAAAGTGAGTGAAAAACATAAACAATTTCTTAAGGGTTTTTAAAAGGTCGGGGAAAGTACACTGACTCCAGATCAAACGCTTGATATTTGGGCTAATGAGGGAACTTGAGCTGATTAGCCCTGAGCTGAAGCAAATGTATGATATGACAAATTATTTACAACACTGTAGACAAATCAAACACAAATAAGACTGCAGCTCTCGCTCACCAGCCTGGGACTACTATCAAGTTACTAGAAAACATGCAGACAGAACCCAAATCAAAAGAAGACCTACGATCGGAGAGTGGAACCACTGGAGAAAATGCAGGGGTGAGTTCACGCACGGTGAGGACGGAGACGGCTGAGCAGGGATGGACATTTCCAGAGCTTACAAGGTCGAGCATTGATTCCTCTGAATATGGAACTACTGTTGAAGAAATGGGACAAACATTTCGGGCCGGCACTGTAATTCTCCAGAGATTTTGAAAGATAAATATCAGCAGCCAAAGCTCAAAGATGAATACTTTCATGGTCATGTCTTATTCCATCCAGCTGATTCGTCTGGTCTTGCATGATCGACGGTGCAACAAAATGGTAAAACTGTCAAAACAAATCGTATTCACCCTCAGAGGAAGGATGCTCTTTTCCCTGTGGACTTCTGAGTGGAAGCAGCTGCATTGATCTGTAACTGCTTGAATTTAACATCGTGGATTATCGATTATGTGGAAGGTTGGGAAAACATCTTGGGAGCCGCTCTGACCCTGCGTACTTCAAAACAGCTTGACTTTGTATATAGGAAATGTTTTTTTTTTCTTGTCAACCTCTGGGGGAAAGTTCGGCACATAAACAACTTCATGTCCAAGCCAAAATGAATCTCGAAGGCAAACCCTGCTGTAAAATTCTGCATTGTTGTGATATGTGTAAAGAACGGCTTTAAAGATATGTTTGCGGAATCCATCACGGATATGTTATACGTCACTGCAGCCTGGTCTCTGTGCCAGAGATGCAGCTGTGAAGAGCCCATTTCCTCTTGTAAAGTTCTGTGTTTGGACAATGTAATATTTCGGGGAGTTTAACGCTGGTTAAGGCAGCATGTGGTTTCAAAAATGCCTAAATCTCACAGACGACAGGAAAATGTATCACTTTGTCAAAGGGGGGGTGAGGGTGAAGAAGAGAAACCCAGGGAAGAAGTGCAGAGCTCAAGTACTCATCGTGTCTAATGAGAACACAACACAGAGAAGACGAAGTTTGAGTGGGCTGCAGGACTGCAGGTGAAAAGAAGAGATGGAGATGTGTGGCTGAGAGAGCGATACGCCGAAACAAAAATATAATCTATTTTTATTGTATTTTATTCTCAATATAATTAGTTTTCTCATAACAATATAACTACAAGGATGGTTGGGCAACAACGACTGAGAACAGCTGGTTGTGTTTCTGAAGCTCTGACCTGAACTCACCTCATCAGACTATTTAAACACAGAAGTTATCATTTTACTATTATTGCATTATGTATGTTTGGTTGATTTCAGCTTGTTATTACACAAAATACAAAATCAATGTCTAGATTGACTTGAATGACTCTTGTACTTTTGTGAAGTACAAAGTCTTTGGACTTATTGTGCTGCTTATTGACCCACCACCCACCACACCTACCTTCCTGTGCATTGTGTAACCATTACTCCTATGTTGGAATAACATTAACCCGACCCAAGTTGTTTTTTAATGTGCCAGTTGGTTAACTTCAGTGTTTACCATTAACTATCTACACTGTGGTGGCCCACCATATTGTAATTTGTGAACCACAAAAAGAATCATAATACCATAAGAGATTTCTACTGTCGGACGCTATCGTCCATAAAGTTTTTATTGTCCAACTGGACAGTCAGACCTCATAGATTCAGCTGCTGTTATGCACAAACCCACAAGTGGCATGCAGTGCAGTTTTCTCTATCATGCAAGAACTTCTCTTTCACTCTTTCGTCTGTCGACCTATCACTTGGAACCTGTTCGGTGTGAGGGCGACCTTTGTGCATGTGCTGCTGCTTTAAATTGAATTAATTCAGAGTACGCTCCAGATGTGCACAATATGAACTAAAGAGGAATATGTTTCTTTAAAGTAGATTTGGATGAGGGCTGCTTTTACAAGGTTGGTCCGCAAGATTAGCTAAAGATGCAGGACATGCATCTGTTCATACTGGATTTTAAAGCTGGCTATTAAAACCTTGTTCTCCCAGTTCCAGTTTTGCCCAGTTGATAATCCAGCCTTGGTTTTGCCACAGATTATTATAACTCCAAATAACGTCAGACAGACAGAAGTACAAGAGACATGCAATTTACTAATTTATGAATATAATGTTTAGTTATGCTTTAAATATGTATACAGAGCATCCATAAAGGACAAACACTGCTAAAATATGAATACACAACATGCTAAATCAGGTCACTGTGATGTCAGAAGCAACATGTAGTGCACATGCAGTCATTGCTAGGGGACCCAGTGACGTTAGTTTCTATGGATACCAGTGAATACTATAACCAAAACATGCCAGTTCACTGTCAGTGTTACTAAGCAAACAACACAAAAAGCATTGTGTTAACATGCATTTGACTCAGTGCATCTTACAAGGCATTCAGTGAACTGGATGAGCAGCGAAAAAATCCTGGATTCGCCATCTGATCCGGGACAACACGAACATTTTATGGGTTCTTCCCCGACCCATACCGCATCCTGAATCCAAGTTTCTTGGATCTGTCCTGTGGTTTTTTTGTGTAATTCTGCCAACAAGCAAACATACAAACCAACAAACAAACAAACCGACAGGGGAAGTTTGGTTACTGTAGCTCCTACCTGAGGCAATATCATTAATGTGACTGAACATTGAAACAAGGTACTCTCCAGGATGATTCCAGATGTAACGATCCTGTAGGTTTATGTTATGACAACTATTAACAGGAGCGAGAAGAAAATTCAAAATGCTGTTACTTTTGAGAACAAAACCTGGTGCGGTAGTCACTGTAACTCCGATTCTCACTCACATAACAATGTCTACAGGAGGAATCAGGTTAAAAGCAGCTCTTTCTACATGAGTGATGCTACAAAAACATCTTGAAATGTCATGATTGACAGCTGACACTGGCTCACTGGCTGAGTGCTTGGACCTTTCTGCTGCAGCTCTGTACCCTGATTGCTGAACATTCACTCATCATCACCATTATGCCGATGGAGGCGTGGGTGAAGAGTTTGAGTCCACGTAACTGCTGGACTCTCGCGAGAATTTCGTAAGTATCGCGATAACTCCCGATAGCTGAAGTTACTGGAGGATAACAGCGGACATTTAGGCTCAAAACATGGTGTAAATGACACTTGGACCACACGAGCAGTAGTCTGTTGTTTTTTTTACATTTTTAATTTAATTACATTGGTTTTGGTTGAAACGCTGTTTACCCCTGAAACTCCAAAAGTGTTTTTCTGGAGTCAAACACTTCACCCACCTGTTGTGAACAGATAATGAGTGAATTTTCATTCTTGGGGTGAACTATCCCTTTAAGTTGCGCCATTTTACATGACTATCAGTTTCTACAAATTAACTTGCTGGTTATTTAGCTTGCTAAAAAAAAACAGTTGGCTTAGGTGTGCTGATTGCTTTAAGCTTCAGATTCCCAGCGTCTGAGCCAAAGGAGCAACAACAAAAGACCTTGTCACAATAATCTGGATTTGGAAACCTTATCACTCCATTAATGCTGATTGACTGAGCCCACGTCAACGGCAGATACAAGCTTCAATTTGAGCTGTCTGGCTGTTTGTGCACAGGGACTCCTCCAGCGGACCTCCATGATGGAGCCACGCACGGTTGCTGGGAGATTTGTCACACAACTGCAAAGTAATAAGGTTGTCCTCCTTATCCTGCAGTGTCACATTCACTCAGAGTCCCAGTATATCGTTCAAGTCAAACGGTAATGGGTGAAGCAGTCCAAGACCAAAGGCTTTCTGTGAGGGAAACCAACAGCTCACAGGTTTGGATTCAATTTTGATTATCATACAGATAAACCCTGTGACTGACCCTGGAACAGACAGAATTACAACGTACTGCTTTACGTTATTCCAAATGTTTTAAAAAGATAAATGAAATGAAATGAGATGAAAAAAGAGATGGACAGCAACATATGTAGTAAAAAACATAAATATTCAGTCAAATAAATTAACATCGATTAACATCTCATTTTCAGTCTGAAAAGGAGAAGGAAGAAGCAACATGCTTGTCTCTTCCTACTCCTATTCTCTATGAAATCCTCAAACAGAAACTACAAACACAACTCCATTCTTCCCCCAGTGTCCAACCGTCCACTACATCGCTGAAGTCTTCTTCTCTTATGTGCGTAAACGTGCTCTCCATCCCTCTCAGTGTTTTCTGTACCTCATCTTTTTAAACTTTCTGAGATTTTTTGCTTTGCTTGATTTCCTTCCTCAGGCCATTCTACCAAAAATCACCAATGATTGAATTGAACACCCCAACACAACATTTGTACAGTTTGTTTCCAGGAAGTAGATGATTTCTTGCTGTGTACTTGTCTTAAATTCCACAAGATCCATGACTTTCAAAACAATTTATTAATGTGTTGATATCTGACATTGTGTACGATCCTTTTTGTGATCAGAGCTCTTTTTTATAGTGAGCATCGTGGTTGCAGGGAGGTTTTCTCTCTCTCTCTCTCTCTCTCTCTCTCTCTCTCTCTCTCTCTCTCTTTTTCATTTGCGTGCATGGCTGGTGAAGAATATGAGCTGACACACATTTTTAACCCATCCAAGCTGAGCTGAGCTGAAATGAACTGAACCATACTGAGGAAGACACACGATGTCTGTCACTGCCACTGGCTGTTTGGACATAATTAACTGACCTAATGTACGTCCTGATGTTTAATAGATGTTAATAAGACCGTTTGTGTCAAAACCAGTGTAAATGTAGCACTAAAAAGGACAGCCGTGGCGATGAGCCCTGAATACGTCTCTGAAATTAGGTCGTGCCGTGTTCTGGAAAAAGATGTGATTATCTGGGTTGACACTGCTTGCTTAGTTCAGCTCAGTGCCAAATGTAAAAAGGCTGTTTGTGTGTGTATCTGGCTGATTCCTGCCGCTCTGTAGTGTACAGTTGAGAGGCAGAAGCAGGGGGAATGGGAAACCTCTCTGTTGCTGAGTTTGGTGTATTTTTTTTTCTTTTTCTTGAAGCATTAGTTCATTTGCGAAGGGCTAGAACGTGCACTCCAGAGGATGCACCGTTCAATATTAAACTGTGTATTTGTGGTATGCATCACTTGTTCTCGCATAGGGATTGTTATATAGCCCCTTTACTTTGTCACCACACGTACTAAATCCAGCGATTCACTTATCCTGGGTGTGACCTCTTTTGCTAGATACACGCTCAGAAAAAAAAAGTACAAAATAATATTGAAGTTGTACAGTGGTTTGTGTTTGTGTTTAGCAACAAGAGATGCAACTGCTAAGGTCATGAATCGGCAGCACAAACGGTGTTCAAGAAAATAAAGTGTATGTTTTCCACAATACAGATTATAATTCTGACAAATTTGAAGTAAGCTGCTCATAACTTACCCTTGTTTCTGAAGGTGTGCTGTCATGCAGGGTGCGATTTTGCTGAGGGGTGTGGCTGGGTGTGCCTGAAATGTATTATTTTTAAATTATAACTAAGTAAAGCGCTGCGACATGAGTACAGTTTATTTCACATTGTTTTTTGTTGATTCAATATTCACATTTATAAATGGATGCTTGGCCAAGTGGCACTATCCATGGTACTGAAAGAGGGCTTTAATGCTGGGATTTAAAATCAGCACTTAAACTTTGGTTTTGTTCGCACAATGTTCGACAATGTTTTGCGGACTCTAATTTTAAAAAATGGATTTAAAATATTCCTGGAACTACAGCGGTTGAGTTTTTTTTAATTTGTATTTGTGCCAGACGACAGGTGTGGAACAACCTCTTACATGACAGGTGTTAAAATGATGTTCAGGTTTCACCTAAACCACAAAACAACCAGATTTATACACATTAATATACTGGTGATAATTAAATACCCTGTAAGTGGTATATGCCACCTAAAAGTTACATTTGTGATTATAGTTGCATCTAATTGCAAAATTAGCGAATTATTGTCCAAAATTCCATGCACGTTGAGACAACGTTGTCGTTACAATCTGACATTGGTTCAATTGTCATCATTTCAACCCCTGATGACATCGAGGTTTAGACGTTGTTTCGACTTTGTTCTATGACCGAATGTTTACTAGGAGACTCACAGGCTTCATCTTATATATTAACCCTCTGTGGTTCGTGATTTGCAGTATTCTTATTCATAAAAATGTTCAAAAACAGATCGCACCCTGCAGACATGGATATGTACTTTTCTGCTCTGTTACTTTTGTCTATGTGCCTTGGAACTTCAACTGCATATAATATCATTTGAAGCAACACAAGATTTGAACCTGTTTATCCCAAAAGCCGAGCAACCAAAGGCCTTTGTATTGTACAGAGATGTCGGTAACAAAAACATGAAAGAGACTTGCTGTATATATTATTTTTAGTACTAGTACCCGGGCTTACATAGCTCATGTTGTGTGGTTTAATGTTAGAAGCAGATGTTTATTTGTGACTCTTTATTGTTGCATAGTTGATAATGTGATCACTGATTGTAACGGACGGGCCTTTGTCTCTGCGATTAAACTGCAGACCAGTTTCTGCTCCCATGGTCCAACATGTGTGTATTCTTCTTCAGTGGGTGTGCATACACACGAGTACCATATCTGCCCATATGTGTTTGTACTATGTGGACTCACCTGGCTGAAAGCAGCGTGTATGAATGTATATGGTATATACTTACTTTTACTGCTTTCAAGTATTTTTATTTGAAAGTACTGAAGTAGTGTTTTGCAAATCAAATGTATTTTGGCGCCTCGCATAAAACCCAGCTAAATATGGTTGGAAAGTGAAAATTACTTTGACTGTGACGAAGACTAAGATTTCAACATTCACTGTTTTTCAATAACTGTTTTATATTTAATACTTTCAGATGTACAGTTATAATCGGAATAGTATCTTTCTCAACCACGTAGCTATGCTAGCAGTGTGATGAGTCCACCCATTTGGTCCAGAGTGAATTAGCTTAATAATTAACTGTACGATTGCTGTGAATGTTAAATAGAAGTTTTACAGAATTTATACAAGATTCCACAGAACGAAATGTTGTCTCTGTTGTCCCCATCGTTTTCCTCCATCAGCCTACGGTCATTGGCCTATCTTAAGTAAATGTCAGCAGGCTAGTACCCTAAAGTAAAATGGCAAACATAAACTGTAAAACATTAGCAAGATAACATTTCCTTTTGATTATACCCACTGGCTGGCTGCATTATACGGCACACGTCAAATAAAATCCTCTCAAAGATGCTTTCTGTCTATTTGGGTCATACAGTGCCTTGCATAAGTATTCACCCCCTTTGGACTTTTCTACATTTTGTCATGGTATAACCACAGATTAAAATTTATTTCATCGTGAGTTTATGTAATGGACCAACACAAAATAGTGCATCATTTGGAAGTGGGGGGAAATATTACATGGATTTCACAATTATTTACAAATAAAAATCTGAAAAGTGTTGAGTGCATATGTATTCACCCCCTTTACTGTGAAACCCCTAACAAAGATCTGGTGCGACCAATTGCATTCACAAGTCACATTTGCAAGTCACATAATTAGTAAATAGGGTCCACCTGTCTGCAATTTAATCTCAGTATAAATACACCTGTTCTGTGACGGACTCAGAGTTTGTTGGAGATCATTACTGAACAAACAGCATCATGAAGACCAAGGAGCTCACCAAACAGGTCAGGGATAAAGTTGTGGAGAAATATGAAGCAGGGTTAGGTTATAAAAAAATATCCAGAGCTTTGAACATCTCTCTGAGCACCATAAAATCCATCATAAGAAAATGGAAAGAATATGGCACAACCGCAAACCTACCAAGAGGAGGCCGTCCACCCAAACTGAAGAGTCGGACAAGGAGAAAATTAATCAGAGAAGCAACCAGGAGGCCCATGGTTACTCTGGAGGAGTTGCAGAGATCCACAGCTGAGGTGGGAGAATCTGTCCACAGGACAACTATTAGTCGTCTACTCCACAAATCTGGCCTTTATGGAAGAGTGGCAAGAAGAAAGCCATCGTTGAAAGGGATCCATAAAAAATCCCATTTGGAGTTTGCCAGAAGCCATGTGGGAGACACAGCAAACATGTGGAAGAAGGTGCTCTGGTCAGATGAGACCAAAATTGAACTTTTTGGCCTCAATGCAAAACGCTATGTGTGGCGAAAACCCAACACTGCCCATCACCCTGAGCACACCATCCCAACAGTGAAATATGGTGGTGGTAGCATCATGCTGTGGGGATGCTTCTCTTCAGCAGGTACAGGGAAACTGGTCAGAATAGAGGGAAAGATGGATGGAGCCAAATACAGGGAAATCCTTGAAGAAAATCTGATGCAGTCTGCAAAAGACTTGAGACTGGGGCGGAGGTTCATCTTCCAGCAGGACAATGACCCTAAACATACAGCCAGAGCTACAAAGGAATGGTTTGGATTAAAGAATGTTAATGTCTTAAAATGGCCCAGTCAAAGCCCAGACCTCAATCCAATAGAGAATCTATGGCAAGACTTGAAGATTGCGGTTCACAGACGGTCTCCATCCAATCTGACTGAGCTTCATCTTTTTTGCCAAGAAGAATGGACAAACCTTTCCATCTCTAGATGTGCAAAGCTGGTAGAGACATACCCCAAAAGACTTGCAGCTGTAATTGCAGCGAAAGGGGGTTCTACCAAGTATTGACACAGGGGGGTGAATACTTATGCACCCAACAGATGTCAACTTTTTTGTTCTCATTATTGTTTGTGTCACAATAAAATTTATTTTGCACCTCCAAAGTACTATGCATGTTTTGTTGATCAAACGGGAAAAAGTTTATTTAAGTCTATTTGAATTCCAGTTAGTAACAGTACATAATGGGAAAAAGTCCAAGGGGGGTGAATACTTATGCAAGGCACTGTATGTATCACACTGATGTAATATGATGTATGTTCGAGAGGCCATATTTCTGACATGTATGGTTTTAATTAGACATGCACACACTTGCACTGAACTTCGGAAAATCTCCTGACGTTCTCTGGAGGGAATGTACGTGAGAACGATAACGTCAGAGTGAGAGGCTCCAGATGTTCTCCAGAGTTTCTCCATCCAGACCCCTAGTGAGAACTTTTGGTGACATCCTCCCTTTAATTGCTACACCCCCACTCACCTGGCCGCTGAAGAGATTTCTGTGTTGTTGTGAACGCGTCTAAGCAGAGAATCTCCTGCTATGTTCTTCATATGAGAAAGGCAAACAGAAGCCCTTCTCCTGAGAAAGTCTGGACAATAGGGTCCATACTGTCTGAAAACTGCTTTATTATTTGATGGTAGAAAAACAGAGTGAAACTTCATGATTGACACCTGAGACTGACTTGCGATTGTGCAGACTTTGAGTATAAACTATGTCTTTAGTGCGAGATGAAAACGTTTGTATCCAGGATATTTTAGATTAATTTCTGGATCGTGAAAGGAATTATGTACAGTCTATGATTTCACCATTTTGCTATATAACCTGTCCTCGACCCATATACAGGCATGAGTGTAGCTACAGAAGCATTTGACTGTATTTCATCATGGATCTTATTAATTCTGTTGTCGCCGTCTCTACAGCGGAGGCAGCAGCTGATAGTTGCAGCAGACAGTGGTATTTCATATGAAGCTGTAGCTGACAATCCAAGATTCTTTGTATCGAAGACGTGTGAAATGCATGTTTACTTTGGTTAATGTGGATTTGTGTCAACATCCCCGAAGCTAGAACCAGGTACGGCTCAATTTGAAACATTCCACACATGAGCGAGCCTGCCTGCAACGACATCCCCTCATATCGCCTCATTTTCTCTGCCGCCTGACTCGCCTCCAAATGACTCAACGCTCTCAGCGCTGTGCCAATCTGTGCAGCTGAGGACTCAGTTCCACTGTGAAAACAAATAATGTGTTCGCTAATGACAGTCGTGCTCGGGGGCGTTTTATTGTGGTGGCGGTGATAGATGAAAGAATGGAGATGAGGATTAAATGCACACGGCACAAAGGGAATTTTCACATCCACCTCCCACCAGTCTGAGGAGAGTAAAGTTTGAATGTCAGAGGGAAAAATGTCAGTGAAGGGGGCCTTGTTCTTCCAGTGGGGTCAACAACAGATTTATTATAACAGGTCAGAGCTGTGCCAAAGCTCTGGTCGTGTATACTTCAGCCTCTGGAACCATTTTGATACCAGTAGAAAAATAACCGGTCAAAATTCATGAAGAATCTTTTGATGAGTTCTATTGAACAAAGTCAAAGAAAGTAGACCAAATAAATATCAGTGTGTGACAAACTTCATGCAGCACAGCTCGCATGAAGTGTTTTGATTCAAGGTATCGCTAATAACAAGATGAAAAGCACATCAGATTTATCCCTAAGGGTAAAATAGCTTTTGAGTGAAATCACTGAAAGTGAAGAAGAAGAAGAAGAAGAAGACATGTTTTCAACTTGAATCTGTATTTATTTCCAAATTGCTCTGAAAAGTGTACACCTTCAGTCAAACTGAAAACATGAACACGGTGTTACAATGCTTTTTTTTCACATTTGTCACAGAGTACTTTGAAAGAAGTGTCAAAGCATGTCCTCCCATTACATTGATGTAGTGGTGTCCCCAGTGGCTACAACAACACCCCAGCATGCCCTGTAACATTCAACACAATGACTAAAACCATGTAATTGAGCATGAAACCCTCTCAAACTACAGAAGAACCCTATCAATGACATTCGGAACCTCTGAAAGAGCGATACAAACCCCAAGAGGACATCGAGAACCTCCTCACTAACCACTACAACATCCATAACCCTCTGAACAACCACTAGAACATTCTCAATGACTAGTAGAACCTCCCAAAACAGTCCACAGAACATCTTCAACAATCATTAGAACAACCTAAAGTGTCTAATCTTTCCATTGACCACTAAAACAGACTAAACCATCCCGAGAACCTCCTCGATAACCACCACAACATAATAAACAACCCTTAGAACCTTTTTTAGAATATGTAAATAAAGTACTGAGGTGGCTGCTGTCAGAGGGGCTGTATGTGAGAACTCAAATGTCGTAGTGAGAGCCTGCAGACTTCCTGTGGACTTTCTCTGGATCAGCCCCAAAGTGAAAACGCAGCAGGATGTCCAAAAGAGTCGATGTGAGAACACAGAAAACAGATCCTCAGCAGGATTCACCGCAAGCAGGTGGGTTTGTTGATGACGATTCTAAAACGAGACAGAAAGAAAGGAAAAAAAAACCTCAAAATGAAAAAGCAGTGCCATAAACCTAGAAGACAAAGACTGTATTTGTGCAGTAAACAAAGACATGTGAAGAATTTATACTCTACATCCTACCTCCGCTTGTTACGCCACCTCTTTACCTGAACACTGCTGCTAGCTCAGTCCCGACCCAATTGTGCGGACATCCTTCGGAGTCCGACAAGGGTGTTTAGTAAGATGGAGTCGGGTCTTTTATTTGTTGAATGTTTGTAGAAACATGTTCTAAAGATACAAGCTGTTGAGCTGTGTTTTGTGATCTGCTGATTTAGTTCGCTGCAGGAGGGATGGCAGACAAGGAACAGATAGATGCCACTTGACCAACTGGGTCCGACAATAGTGATTTGATCACGTCGGTGAAATAAGATGAGAGCATCAGGGGCATTGCATCGGAAATCTTTCCATTTCACAGGCTGCACTTGTCAATACACTATGGGTTTTCCACTCTTTTGTTATTTCCCCTGAATGCAGGTGAAGCGAAAGAATTGATTCTGCTGATGTTGTTCCACCGACATCGGAGCAAGGAGCCGTGGCTGTGCAACACGGTCTCTTTGATCTCACAAACATACCCTTGTGGGTGGAGATGCTGTCCGGTGATTGAGTGGAAACTTCAGGGGAGCACTGTTCACTGCACAGCATGCGGGCTCTTTGATCACACACTACATGGTCATGCACTCGCTTTACCCCCTTTGTCTCAGGAGGTTCACCTGACTTTCGACACCCTTGTCTTCAAAGGTTCAGTGTGTAGAATTTAGTGACATCTAGTGGCGAAGTGTCATGTTGCAGCTGAATACCCCTCACCTGAGAACCTGTGTAAACCTTCAGTTGTCATAAAAACTCAAAAGGTGCTTTGTTTTTCCTGTTTGGGCTACTGCAAAAAACATGGCTGCCTCCGTTGAGAGGAACCCCTCCTAAAAATATAAAGTATTTAACTATAAAGGGACCATTCTAGGGTAAAGAAAACAACAATTTCTACAATTTACAACATCACACACTAGTGAAAACATCACTAGGATTATTTTATATTCAATCTCTGCGAATAGATCCCTTTCCCCTAAATACTACACACTGGACCTTTAACCCTGTCGCCAAAGTTATGTTTTTGGGGCTCGTCTTCCTCCCTGCATGATGAAGAGCAGGATAAGTAGTGATGAACGACTGCTCCTACAAAGTAAAGTGAGTATTCAGATGTGAAATGATGCTGGTAAGCTTCTCTCAATCGATGCCATGAAATGCAAAGAGATTCCTTTAGAAGAGACTCTTGATCCAGGCTGTCTTTTCATATACTGCTGATTGTCTCCATCTACTGGTCAGTGTTGGTATTGTTTGATTGAACACAGTTTTATAGAAGTTACAGTCATTATGTTCATGTTAGAAAATGATACAAAACAAAGAAAAATACATTAAGAACTGTTTGTTTCACTGGCTCACATGTTTGACATGTGACTGAGCTCTTTGGCCACTGAAGCCTCCAAAACCTTTTCAGACGAAGAAATAAATAATTGTTTCTATACGTACACATATCTACGTGAAAAATAATTAAGGGTGTCTTGAAAATATTTTAAATTGAGAAACGCTCGTTACAAAACTCACTCAACATTTGCATTAGTTCCTAAATGACAGATCTAGTCAGGATTTGGTCATTTTCGTTTTACTCATGTGAACTGGCTTCCTTTTTAAGCCTTTTCAAAATTTGACTACACACCTGCAGCGAGTCTATTCTGGGTGATCACAGGTTTCTGGAGGTGGTTGTTTGGTTGATGTGATCCAGGCCACGCACACACCTTCTCTACTCACTTCGAAACCTTCTGCAATTACTCAGCGTCTACTGTATGTTTTTAAGTCAGAGTCTGACTTTGACGTATTAGTGTAGTTTTTGAATTCTTGAATTCTTTGCTTCTGCTGTTCTGGCGCTTTTATTTTAATTTTTTTTAAATAACTTCACTTAAGTGCATGTCTGTATGTCTTTTGAGTTTTTTGTTATGCATCTCGAGTCATACAAACAGATGCATGTTACTTTCTCTCTGTAATTTGATGAGGTAAGCAGTATGCACATTATATACGCCTACGTCTTTTTCATTACTACTGACAGTTTCAGTAACGTGCTTTCAATTTCCTGCATCATTTTAAAAGTTTGTGATCAGAACTCATTGACAAATTTTTTCCTTTCATTTAAACTGCAGCCGAGTCATCACTTTATCGATGCGAAATCAACTTTGATGTTTTCTGCCAAGAGCTGGATCTGTAGCTTGTTTGTGGGGGGGGGGGGGGGGGGGGACCAGGGAGGGATCCTGTCCTTGTCAATGCAAAAATAAAACTACCTCGGGATGAAAATGCGGTGCCATACACACACAACGTGATCTTTCCAGGGGAATTTATACATTGTGAACGCGCCTCAGCCGAGAATCTCCTGCTGTGTTGTGAAAGGCAAACTCTGCAGAAAGTCTGGACACGATTCACCAGACATGTCTGAAAACCACTTTACCTACAATGCACATGATGGTGGAGTCAGTGATTATTGTCTCTGCAACTATTTCTCTCTCTCTCTCTCTCTGTAAATTCCCAAATTCATCAGCACAACTGCCCCTGTGGGTCTCAGTGGGCAGTGGACTCCTCTTCTGCTGCTTCCAGTTCTTTGTTCCAAATGACACCAAGCAGAACTAAATGAGTCGGTGTTAAAGACATTTTTATGACTTGTCGCCACTGGTATCTAACAGCTGCACCACAATCAACCTGCGATTGAGATCTGAAACTTACTATTCAGGTGCTTCTTATCCATTTATTTATTTTCAAACTAACCTTTTCTTGTATTTTTTACTGCCTCACTGTACTTCTCATTCTTCTTCCCCTGATTTGTTGTCGTCCACCATCATTGTCTGTTTTTTAACTTTTAGTTCCATTTCCTTCTCTAGTGTTCGCTCTATATACTTTTCTCCCTTTGGTTTTTTTATTTGAACACATTAATAATTACAGGAAGTATCAGTTCAACAGGCACTGTGTGAAACTAATAAATGAAATAAGATTTTATGGCTGCCAGTTCCAAAACTCACTGAGTAATCTCAACAGATTAGGGACATTAACGCTGTGCAGGGCTTAAAAACAAAAGATTCAAATATGTCTTTGTTCTACTTGTGGGACAAAGATAAATCCCTGAGCACCTTTTTCATTAAGTCTTAATTCTGAGTGCTCATGCTGTATTTTTTTTAAACGATTCACTCTCGCTGAAACTAAGGTGCAACAGTGAAATGTGTCTTGTGTTCAGTGGAGAGTAAATCACGTTGTCTGAAAACAGTTTCACAATGACGTTGAGAAAGTGAGTTTAGTCACATCTGCAGTCACTGAGGTGACTGTGTGTGTTAACTGGTAGTTCAGGCTCCTGCAGTTTGACAGTTTGATTTTTCATGCAATGATTAACATATTTATTAAAATATTTTTAAGATCTGTCCATTCACTTAATTTCAATCTGCACATTTTTAGGTGATATAAGGAAAATACTACTTCTATAAATAATAGATAAAATACTATTATCATATTTTTGTCATTTTAAAGTGGTATTAGATAGATGGCACTAAACTCCTTCAAGAACCAAATCATTTAAATCCACTAATTCCACAAACGTCTGTCTGTCTGTCTGTAGAATCTCATGACTCGTTCAACCAATCGACTTCACACTTGGCAGGTGTGATTTGGAGACGCGATACGTTCAATATTAATAAAGTTTTGTTTCAAACAGGCGACTATCTTTCTGTTCTGTGGACTGAGTGGAACATGTCCTGGGGTAAACTGCAGCAGTGCTTAGCAACTGGCAGCCTGACGTTTGTGACATGTTAATTGATTTGCGTTGGTGGAGGTACGCACTCCGAGTACCACTCCAGTTCTATGAAAAATATCTATTTATTCCCATGTGCTGATGGGAGAAGAACAGCCTGGAAAATGAAGCCACAGTGAGACAGAGTGGCATCAGAACAACAACAGAGCAAACCAAGGTCGTGGGACTTGAGATGGAAGTTCTCCCTCCTTTGTCTTTGTTGTTTATCATATTAAAATCATTAAAATGATCAATTTCAGCCGTGATTCAGAGTGGGTGGGGGGTGGGGGGGTCCTCCCCACAACACAATGGGGAAGTCCCTCCCCCCCGCAGTGAGTTCTCACTCAAATGAGCCTCCATGCTGAAATAAGACACAGGCCTTTCTCACTCTCATCTTCAAACCGAGGATTCTCCCGCTGCCTCTTCGTCTCACCAGGTAAGTGATCCCTTTCAAAACGTCGTTTTCAACACACAAAATTAAAAAAGAAGAAAACTCAATAGCTATGTGACAAAGATGAAGACAGCTGATTCTAATGATTTTGTTTTGCATGTAAATAAGCACTTTTTTAGTGACTCGCAAACATAGTGTGCGTTTGTCATAATTTCTTGTCGTACAATCCGTGAGGGGGCACATGTAGTGAGACCCTGAGATGTGAATAAAAGAGTGTTGACAAATATACCCAAGAATAAATCAGCCTTGTAATTTGTCATGTTTGACAAAGGGAGTGAAGGGCGGAGGAGTTTTTGATCTGTGTGTCTTTCACGGTTCACTGACTCAGTGCTCGCTGGAGCGAAGAGGACAGTAACCACGAGCTGAGCCCTGGTTTCTGAAAGGATGGAAGTTTATGAGTTGCAGTGAAGGAAGTGTGTTCGTGCAAATTTGTTTGCTCGACAAGAAGTTTTAATAAACCAGAGTGAGTGGGTCTGTGCTGTCAGTATATAATGTCAGTATATAACAGTGTTTAACAGGTTCAATAGCTGTTGATAGCTCATGCTTATTCCAACAATTACACCGATATCCAATCAGTGAAATCAAAAACACCAGCAACCAGACATAACCAGAACATCTGGATTATCCTCCTTGCTACAAAGTTTAAAAGTGTCATATATTATAGGCCAAAGTGTAGTAGTACAGTATACTTTACTATATTGTATAGAAGTAGTAGGATGTGGAATAGTATAGTATAAAAAAATGATACACCGTATTTAGTTTAATATACAACAAATCAACCTACTTCAACCCTACAACACAATGATTCTTCAAGCACATTGTAGCATAGTGAAGTATGATGTAGTACAGTGCATTATACTATAGTATACTATATCTGTACTACCCGATAATTCCTCAAGCACAATATACTACAGGATAGTACAGTACAGTGTCATATAATCTGATAAAGTGATTTATACGATACATCAGCATTCTATATTCCTACTACATGATAATTCTTCTAATACTATACATTATTGTCTAACATGGTATAGTGTAATATATGAGAAAACATCGGCCTATAATCCTACTACATATTAATTGTTACAAGTACAATATATTATAGTATATTATTCTATACGACAGCATACTACAGTCCTACTAAACCGATACAATAATTCTTTAAGTATATGTAATGCAGTATAGTGTGGTCTGGGCTATACTCTACTATACAGTATAATCTGGTATAATCTAATGTAATACAAAACACCAGTCTATTCGTACTACACAATATTTCTTCAAGTACAGTATAGTGTAGAATACTGTTGCATGGCACATTGCAGTAGAGTAATATAGTAGGGCAGACTTGAAGTTACTGCAGCACCTTGCAGTAGTACTTCACCACACTGTGAAGTACTGTGTCAAAGTCACTTTACAGTTTATTAGGTGGAACAAGCTAAAAGTTAGTTTCCTCCAACAGTTTTTCAGCCCATTCACAACAGTGAGGGTCAGTGACACAACCCAGAAACACCTCTGTCTACTGCAACACATTCCAACAACACAACAAACTACATCCTCCTGAATGATCAGAACACTGAGTCCCAAGAAAAGTGAACATTACAACAACAAGTGAGCCTCACATGTTCCCTCAGCCCCCGTGTGGACTCAGCTGAGGAACAGGCCGGCGAGCACCAGCTGCAACAACCAGAGACAAAACAACCAAAGACACCGGCTGTGTCTAAAATAGCTCCGTACTTACACTGTGCTGCAGCCTGACCAATGAAATCAGATGATAGGAGCCATTCACAGGCGCTTCTGTGTCTGTCTATATGTTTGTCTGTGTATTTGTTTGACAGAATAAACTATTCATTCATGTTTAAATTTTGTTTAAAAAAGTTCTGTTTATTTTCTTAAGATAAATTGAATATATTTGTATTTGCGTTTTCTTTTAATTAATAGTTATTTATAGTTAAGTTCATGGTTAAACTAAAAAAATAAAAAAGCCCCAATAACATCTAGACTTTCTTTTAAATTCATATTTATGTCTATATCAGAACCTGATTTTTTTTTCTCCCTAGTATCTGTAGTCAGGCTCTGGGATTATTTACATAGGATTATTTATTTCATAATGACAGTTCTCAGTATTATATATTGAACCGTATTATCCCGCCTATTTTCTTCATCTTTGACATATTTCTATACTTCCTCCTCTCACAACCTTCCTGTGTGTCGTCGTGCTCGTGCTCGTCAGACTGAGAGTTATCAGGGCCGATGGGTGGAAGCTGCCCTGAGGGTCAGTACCGGGACGGCTTGGTGAAAGAATGCCTGAGCTGTCGTTTGGTATGCCAGCAACCGCCTGTCATCAGCAGGTGCATCACTTTTTGCGGTGAGTACACACATGCACACGCAGACATGAGGTCAGAGGGATGAGCTGCATATCGTCTGAGCGCACGGCCGTGAGGTTCAAAAGGTCAAAGAGACATTGATCACTGAAGCGCTGCCTCATTGTTTTGTTGATCCACGGTCACCCTGCTCGTTCTTACTGCATCAGCTGTTCCTCCTTCTGATGAGGTTCATCAGATAATGCTAAACGGAATTTCAATCGAACTTTGGGTAAATTATGTAAAAATAAGAAAACTGTTCACTCCAGCTTTTTCTAATTGCATTGATTGTATCTAAAGGATGATACAAACGTTACGAGGGTTGGACCAGAGGCTACGTTTGAGGGGGACAAATGCAATTCAGTTATTTGTCAGCAGGAATATGCAAAAACTCATAAATGGAATTCCATGACTTGCTGGAAGTATAGAACGCGGGCCGAGACAGAACACATTCAAATTAGGTGCAGATCCAGAAAAGGGTCCAAAACGATCCAGGATTAATTTCCACTTTCTTTAAGATTGTGACATAGGGTTGTTTTGTTTTTTCACTGTTTTATATCTTGAAAGAATTACTCATTACAAGTTCCATCAAAAGTGCTTCTGGGATTATTTCCAGCAGAATACTTGCATTTCTTCCCACAGTCATAGAAAAAGAAGAGAACTCGAAGGAGCACAAGGTTAACGCTCTATTTCGCCATCTTGTTGACAGTGGAAAAAAAGAGTTTTTGACAGACAAACATGACATGGCCTCCTTGGCAGAGGTAAATCGAGACTATAGAAATGCACAGGTTTGATTTCACATGTCTTCCTGCATCAGACTCTACACATTGCAAGGGGCTGCCCGGTCACTACTACGATGCGCTGCTGAAGAGGTGCATGAGGTGCGCTGAGGTTTGTGGCAAACATCCAGCAGAATGCTCCCAGCACTGCCACAGTGAGTAGTGACCCTGCTGCTCTGGATTAGACTTTTAATCATGACCTTTCTTTTCCTGTTACCGCTCTGGTTTGATGAAGGCGTTGAGTTTAGCTGCTCCAGTTGGACCTCAGCGGACCAGCTTCTCAGAACACAAGTCGGCTTACACCAAGAGATGATTGGCAAAGAAGGAACTCTGGTCTCTGTAGAAATGAACAGCAACTTCGATGCCTTTTGTGGAAAGTCAGCAGTTAGAAAACAAGAGGATGGTTAAAGCCTTTTAGTTGTATGTACTTCAGTGAAGAATGCAGTGGTGCGATGCCCTTGAGACCTGACCCTGGGTTCATTTGGTCAGGAACCTTTGTTGCATGTACTTACAAAGCACAGAGCTGAACAACAACAAAAGAAAGTTTAACTGTCCAAATACTTACGGTGTTGACAGTATTTTTGGCGCCCGAACAGAACTAGACCCGGGAGGTTCAATGTTTATCCCTTCGTCAAAAGCGTTGGTCTTGACCTTAGACTCAGATCTGAGTTTCAAGGCCCACATTCCAGAGGTGACCAAAACCAAATTTTTCCACAACATGGCAACAGTTCGGCCATTTATAAATCAGACAGATGCTGAAAAGCTGATTCATGCCTCCATTTTGCGCCGACTAGATTACTTTACTGCACTTTTTACAGACCTCCCAAAGAAAACAACAGAGAGACTCAATCAGAACTCCAGTTAACAAGAACCAAGAGGAGAGAACACATTAGTCCAGCTCTAGCTGCCTGTTACACACAGGATTGACTATAAGGTTCTCCTCCTCACACACGAGGCTCTGAATGGGCGAGGACCGAGTCACATGGCTGACTCTCTAGTTGACTATGTTCCCTCTAGAACACCGAGATCATCTGCAGAAAGTCTATTAGAAGTTAACAACAAAGAAAACCGGAGATGCAGCTTTTGTAAATTATGCTCCAACGGTGTGGAACAGACTGCTGCTAGATATCAGAGAAGCTCGTTCAGTAAACGTCTTTGAAAGACAACTTAAAACATTTCTCTTTACTTCAGCCTTTAACATGATCTTGCACTTGCCTGAACTCCTGTGCTCTTATATTTTTTCAATAATTTCCATTCTATTCAGCTTTTATACATTTTTTTTAAAAATTGTATTTCTTTTTCTTTTAGATGTCATTTTAACATGTTCTTGTGTTTCTTAAAATCTGTTCTCTTCTTATTTCAATTACATTTCCATTACATTTATTTTGATCTATATTGTATGTAAAGCACTTCAAACTGCATTTCTTATGAAAGGTGCTAAACAAAAGAAGTTTATTATTATCAGGATTATTATTGAAGGTCTTTTCTACTATGACTCAGATGACTAAGATCCATCATTCTCTCCCCCCCCGCAGCTACGCCACCTCCTGTGACCACGAAAATGCTCGTGGTTAAAGTCAGCCCCCACCTGACGAACTCCAGAGGGCTCTCGGTGCCGATGGCCCTGGAGGACCCCACGCTCTTGCTCTACTCTCTGCTGGCACTGTGCATGGTGCTGCTGTTTTCTAGCTTGTCTTTGGCCCTGGCCGTCTTACTGAGGAGGTCTAGGGCCAAAAGCTCCAAGCCGAAACCCAAGGAGGCCAAACAGAAACTGGCTGTGCAGCCAGGTGAAAAGCTCATCATGCGAGAGGGGCAGCTGGGGCACACCTCCAAAAGTTAGTGTAGTAACTGAAAGAACAAATAATTATCATTTATTTCAAACCTCTTCCACCTCTGAATTGATTATCTCGGCGTGTGTTTCTCATTTTATCCCGTCTGTCTGTCTGCAGATTTTGTAACAAGTCCAGGCTGCCCCCCGAACCGTGAGCAGTCAGACGACTCCATCCCGACAGAGACGTGCGTGTGCGTCCACTGCTTCCCGGACCTGAAAGCACTAGGCCAAAGCAATGACAAGCCACTGGGACCACCGTTCTCTTTCAACCAGCAGGCTGGCCTCCCAGTAGCCCAGACCATGAACGGCAGGCCTCTCTGGACTGAGCAGAGCCACCACAAACCGGGAGGGGGAAGCAGTGAGATAAGGTTCCTTTGCTCCCCTTCAAATTAAAGTGTCTCGCAGCAGAACTGGAACGGATAACCACGTCCCCAACGCACCGGAGATGTTCATCAGTATATGATAAGATAAGATTTTACAGCAGCAAGAGATCGGCCAAAAATAGACGAGTACTTGCAAATAAACATGCAATACTTAAAATGGCAGGGAAATGTCACAAATATAAATGGAATAAAGACAAATTTATACAGTGTAAAAACAGAATATATACAGTGTGAGAATATTTGCAGTGGAACTGGATTTTTGTTAAAATTTTAAATGAAAATATGGTCTCAAAGCAACACTATACATTTTCCCCCCGTTAAAATAGTAGCCTCTAAATTAGTTTGACAGTAGATTGAGTAGGAAATGGGAGAATGGGGCCACTTTCGTTCTCACTCGTCACCCTGAACATCTGCCCCTGCACTATTTAACTATAGTGAGCAGGTACAATCTCCTGTGAGAAGTGTGAAACTGACAGTTAGTTGCTGCGTTAATTGTCAGGATCAGGCCCAGCGAGTTCAAGAGTCATGCTGAAGTGTAGATCAGCTAAAAGGCCTTAGGGAGCTTTAACAACTTCCTTGTTTGGTCCGGACCTTCGGACTTCTCAGCTTAATCCAAACCAAAATACCAGGAGGGAAAGGAGCCTCGGACCACGGTCCAGAGCCATGAACCAAAGTTTAGTTCAATCAAAAGAGGTGGTCTCAGTCCGGATCAAGCTGAGCCATGGTTCGGTTTGTTTGCAGTGTGAAAACACTTTGATTATTCAGACTTACAGCAGATATGTTTGAATGATAAGGATGGTAGTTATAATACTACAGTGATATTACAGTACGGAATTTCACACAGCCCAGCAACATCTGATTGCTTACTGACTGTAATCACAATTTCAGAAAGGCACGTTTATGACTAACTCATGTTTTTATTCTTCGTTGAAACAAGTAAAACTCAACATTCAACATACAACACATGACAAACTGAGTTAAACTGTAAATTAGTAAGCAATGAATGGGCAGATGACACAATGTGTTCATCTAAAGAAAGGAGAACTTGTGGTAATAGCAGTGACTCAGTGCTTGAGAACAATCTGCCACTAAACTGTCGTGTTCTTTTTGTTGCCACCACTGGGTGTCACCAAAGTCAATAATGTTCAAGTTCGTATTGGGACTTCATAGCAGACACTGTCTGTATTATAGGCACAGAATATTGTGTGTACGTGTAATATAAAAAGAACATGTTTCATATATGATAAATAAACAAGCAACACAAAGGAGTCTACAGATATAGATATTTCTTTATTTGAGTGTCTTTCAATCACTGTGTCCAGTTCTTGCAGCAGTTACATGTGTGCGAGGAATGACTGATCGGGTCGATCGCTTTCTTTTTCCTATCACGACCCCCTGTGGCTGGATCCAGCGATATTAAGGAACTAATTGACTTGAGGTTTCACCATTTGTCTCTTACATACAAACTGTACATAGATACTTTTACATACATCATCAACATGTGGAAAAAAATCCTATCAAACTGTGATACCCAGCTCAGACGGCATGCTGAATGCAAGTACTGATTCAGTACACGGACATACGGTACATACGCACGCGTACAACACACGTGCATACAAACAGGAACACATACGCACTGGGTTTTTTTTCTTCTTCTTCCTCTTTATACGCAGTAATATTTTATACAAACACATACACCGAGCTCACCCCCCCCCCCTTCCTCGGGCACATACACGTGCACACACACAAACACGCACACACGCACGCACACATATATACAAACACACCAAATTAGAGCGACATGCGGCCGACGGTTAATACTGCGAGATCGAGCTTCTGACCCTTTATACACACCCAAAAAAAAAAAAAAACACCTTCCTCGTTCAACTTTCTGTTTTTTTTTTTACCGTTTACCTGAAACGGCATCTTGAAGACAGACATTGAACGCATCTTTATCGTGGAGATGTTGCACAAAATTTGAACCCAAAAGCTATATTAGACAAATCAAGCAGAAAGAAAGCGGCTGTAGCAGCATTTTCATGAAAATGATCTGCACTATGTTGCTTTTGTGTGAGAAAAACAAAACACATTTGACAGCACAATGCAACACACACGAACAATGTGAGAGTTTAGGGAGAGAATGCAAAACCGTAAACGAAACTATGTATAAAAATATATTATTCACTGTGTTATCCATTTCCCCTGTGACTGTTGGAAGCAGCAAGGCAGAACATAACAGATCCTTTAAATTCATGTCCTTGTTTCACAGAACATTTCCTAGACAACTACAAAGTCATGAGTAATGAACAGAATCTGTACAATTTTTTGTAACAATTTGTCAAGCGATGCCCCTGCACCCCCCCCTCTTTGCATTTGGAACAAAAATGCATAATAAAACTTCCTTCTTTGAAATATTTGGTCATTTGGAGGAGTGTGTGTAGGTGAGTGCTTTAGAAAAGTGTTTGTCTAACACACCCAAGAAATTAAATTAAATCACTTCCTTAGCTAAAGCAGAGCCCGACGCTCTGTTTCTTGTTATATATGCAGCTGTGCGAGCATGAAGCCGGACCTTGGTGAAGAACAGCATTTGTGATCATGTAAACCTTCCCCAGATAGAATAAGGTTGAAAAGAACCTTTTTGCCCTTTCGTCTGTTTTCTGAAAATGGGCCGACAGATCTTGTAGTGAATTCCTTCTCATCGTTTCCTTCTTCGTCTCCTGAAGTCTGGTGAAAAATGTTTGCAGGTACGCAAAGATCCCTTCAGCGCATTTTGTTTGGTTCCTTGCATCTTGGTTCTATCCCCGCACATCAAATGGCTCAGTCTTAAATGTCGTACAGAGGAACATGACTCGTATGTCCTACGCGTGGTTCCATGATAGAGTGAGAGGTGCGACTCAGAATGATTCAGGTAGGCTTGTGTTTCTGTTTACTTTGCCTCTCTGGTCACTGTGTTACCTGTTCCCATGCAACTCCTCTTGCGTCAACCCTCAGTTCTTCCTGCCGGCTGTGCTGATGCAGGGGACTATTCATACTCCAGGAACTGTTTGTGGTAAAACAAGAGGTACCTACGGAGATAGAAGCAGCAAAGCATCAGTTTGCAACAACACTGAGGCCCGTGGTAAACTGGCTGTTTAACCACACGCGCGTGTAGGCAACCGGCTGCGTCGTGAACGCTACGATCCACGGACTTGTACTACGCGTTACTGCAGGATTCCAATAGAGGGCACAACTCTGAACTAGGACTGGTGATTGTAGAGTGCTCCTCTCTATAATGTTTGACTCACACCGGTCTTTCTTGAAACATAAACAAAGATTGCGACACTTGAGGAGATCAACATTTGGCTCATGTTGAGATCAACACAGAAAAAGCGACAATCGCACATTTGCAGGTGGTGTGTCAGACGTCCCTAAATCAGACATGTTTTGAAAACAGCAAGTTAACTTGTCTAGTTCTGCCAATGCGGCTCCGCCATTCGGTCGCTGATGACCTGCCCACTGACACTGAAACAGTTGAACATACATCAGAATTCGCTAATATGACAGATACCATCTTTGAGAAATTTGGTTAAAGAGTACATGGAAGAGTAGGGGTTTATGACCTATACTGCAGCCAGCCACAAGGGGGCGATCAAGTTTACTTTGCTTCACCTTTATGGAGCAGCCATGTTGTCCATCTTTACATAGAGTCTATGTTTCAGAGCATGAGGCGGCATCGTCAATGCTCACCCTTCACTGTCCAGCACATCCTTGATGCTGGCCTTGGTGATGATGGCGTCGTCACATTTGAACCACTGGTCCTTGTGCTGCCGGATGAAGGTGGTGTAATGGCCACTCTCTAGTGTCCCCTGGTGGTTAACCACAGCAAACAGACTATACCTAACGCGGATAGAAAAAGAGAAAGAGGAAAGGGTTCATGAAACAGAAGATATACCTTCTTTTACAAAACAGACTGTGAAGATTTACATCAGTGTCTCTGTAGTTCTTTAAAAGTAAGGAAGGAACAGCTGGAACACGTATAATAGCAGTAGAAGTACAAGGATTTCAAATGCAGATGGAAAACAGGTTCGATGTTTGACTCGCCAGCAGTTTACAAATTCACAATCAGCATTTGATCCACTAGAGAACAACTAGTTTGTATATTCTCTCCAGTGAAATAAATAAAATGATGTCACAGAGCAGGTATTTGAAATTATATTAAGGTTGAGATCAGGTTCGGTAATTTCAGCTCCTGGATTTTCTACGCGCTTCGCTATAATCAGAGAAAACCTCAGGCACAGGTCGGGGTTCGGACACAACAAACAGAACACCTGTCGGGTTCAGGTCGGACTTTACACATTTTCTCTTGGCTCAGACAGAAAATTGTGGCCCGAGTCGCACTCTACACTGAATACACAGGTGGGCACTAAGGCAGGATGAAGCAGCCTGGGAATGCAAAGGAGACATGTTTGTTGAGATGTTCGTCTTACTTGTTGTCGTTGTTGAAGGGGTCCATGGTCTGTTGGTACTGCCCATTCATCCTGCTCTCTTTACTGAATCACACACAACACAAGCAACACGTGAGAGTCACAGAGGTAGACCTTTTAAAACTTGACAATATGGCGCATGCCTGAATAACTGAAACGTTATTATTTGTTATTACTTCTTCAACACAGGTCTCTCTTCCATTCATCTAAGATTTTTTTTAAAGTTTATAAACAACATACTTGATTTTCTTTTTCAGTTTTAATTTGAGAGCTTCCAATCTTCATTTGGACTGTGCTCACCTGGAGGCCATGAAGGGCGTCATGTCCAGCTCCAGTGGGAAGGAGACGTACGTTGTGATCTTCCGCCGTAGTTTGGCTGAATGCTCAAACCTCTGAAAACCACACATGCAAGTGTTACAGCTCTGCTGATAACCAACCAATCTCTCACACACACAGGATTGCGCTGCTATTCTCATAAGGTCTTTGCATTGGCTTCCATTCATTGTGTACAGCCTAACCAAAACCTTATTTCTAACCTTAACCAGGACCTTAGAAATTAAATTTTGCCTCATTAGGACCTAATGAGGTAACAAAAATGAGTACACACACACACACACACACACACACACACACACACACACACACACACACACACACACACACACACACACACACACACACACACACACACACACACACACACACACACACACACACACACACACACACACACACACACTCTTACTTTGAGGTGAAAGCAGGCCACAATAGGCAGCTTCTTCATGGTCAGCTGCTTAGTGGATTCCTGGTAACTATGGCAACCACTGCACTTGATCTTAGCGCTGCTGCCCAGGTGCTCTGGTCTGGTGAACCTAGAGGAGAGGGGACAGGATTTAGTGCACGTGTATGTGTGCATATGCGAGTGTATGTGTGTTTTTAGCGATGCTGCTGCAGCCACCCGGTGTCTCTGCTCCAGTAAATTGGGGATGAACAGGAATTAGTTTCAGGGAAGCGTATCTGTACACGTTGCTCACTGCTCTCTGAGGGTTTAGTGTGATGACTGAGGGAAGTGATTTCAGATTGGTGTTGTCTCTGAGTTTGTGTCTGTTTTGAATAGGAAATAAAATGCTCTGACGGTTAATGCCATGATGGAGCTAGAACAGTGAATTTGATACACACAAGAAATAATCCATGATTTGAAATATGGTGATAGCATAGTAAATACAGCACAATATCTGACATAGTATGTGATGTAAGACCAGAGCAGATGCAGCAGCGCACGCCATGAAGGGGTGGAGTCTGGAGGCTGGAGAATGAAAATACTTGGGGTTTATTTGTACATGACTGAAGGCAGGATGCTCAGGCGAACTACCAGCTGTACAGGCGGGACATGGTAGTGTGGGTAAAATGAATCGACTGTGCCTGTCTGTCATTCTTATACCCGACCTGTCCAAACAGGGCAGGCATCCTTCTGATATTTTAGGTGTTTTTTGCAAAACAGACAGCGAAAACACAAAATTACATGACAATGCTGGTGCGTGTTACACCACTCAGACTGCAACAGTATGGTGTAGAAAACAGCGCACTTTAATGACTTTGTGGCAGGACTGGCAAAGCATAAAGGTTGTCGATGCAGCAGCGGGCACAGACCACAGCTTTTTCTCACTCTACAAAGTGAAACACCTGCCTATCACTGTCACAGACAGTCGTAGCCTGCCCCCTACTGCGAGTGAAACATGCATACCTGCACAAAAGAGTTAAATGTCAAAGTGCATTACTGAATGAGATATTAAACTAAGATGACTTAAGTCATATTACACCAAGGGAGAAATCTGCTGGAACAATAACTTCCCTTCCTAAAGCACAACTTAAGTCTTTCTTAATCCTCCAACAAAAAGAAAACGGCACATGTGAAGGACAAAAATGTTTTAACCTCATTCTCAATTTCTCAGAGCTCACACATCGAACAGTCTGTATTCCTCTAAAGTGGAATTAAACCTGGTAATGTTCCTAAACGTTAATGTGCACATACAGATATCACGTAAATTTCTACATTATACCCATTATTTATAGCCGTTTTCAGACATGGCCATCGGTGACTGTCCAGAGAATTGGTTCAGGAC
This sequence comes from Hippoglossus hippoglossus, assembly GCF_009819705.1. NCBI lineage: Eukaryota > Metazoa > Chordata > Actinopteri > Pleuronectiformes > Pleuronectidae > Hippoglossus > Hippoglossus hippoglossus. The sequence goes on from NC_047169.1 coordinate 14,848,773, forward strand.
TTTCTCTGGAGTTTGCCTTTCACACATGCACAACACAGCAGGAGATTCTCCACTCAGACGTGTTCACAACACAAATCTCCAAAGCATTCTGGTGAGGGATGTGCAACATATAGAGGCAGAATGTAACAGGCCAAGAGCAAATGTTTTTGTTAGCTCTTATCACAAAAAACACATATCTCCACTAGTGGCCAAAAGTAAAGTAAATTAGTGAACTCCCAAAAAGGGTTGAATGACTCTATGATGGTACAGTTTTTATGTTCACAGACCCTGAACACCAGAGGCACAGGCAGCCAAAGGACATTGATTATGTATGTATAATCCCATATTACCACATTGTTTACCCTTGTTCAGCACCGATCCCAGTGCTCTACCTGCTGACTGAGCTAGAACACTAAAAACAATAAATACATATCTTCGAAAAATATATCTAAGAAAACTGCATTTAAGATCATAATATAGATGTAGTTCAGGGTGTTACAAGTTTGCAAGCTTGCATTCAATTTTTTGCCTTGTACTTTATTTATTGCAGCCACAGAACAGACGTTAGTTCAAAAACTAGAATGTTTAAATGTATTTTTTATAGATTCTCATCCCACCTCAGCAACCTTTTCCCAGCCGAGGTCGGCGTTTGTGTTCTTGAAACCCACGCTGTCCCGCGTATGTGACTACATGCTGAATATTCCATGACGATGTTTGTTCGCTGGGTCAGTTACCTGCGGAGACAGTCTGTGAGCGTTGTGGCTCCGGTTGTGTGACTCTCTCCGTTGAGGGCCGATCCGTCTCCTCCGGGGCTGAGGGGCCAGAACGGCGTGGAGGATCCCGGCAGGTCCAGGCTGATGTCCCAGAATGGGTCTATGGTTGTTGAAACACCACTAAGAAGAGGAGGACAGAGAGACAGAGAAGATGATGAGCGTGTGAGAGAGAAGGAAAATGCTGTACAGTACATCTCTAATATAGATTTAAGGAGTTTCTGTGTATCATGTGTTACCCATTTGATAGGAGACTCACACACACTGTGATTTGTAGTTTTCCCTTATTATGTCAGGCATTTAAATTAGACGGAGACAAAAGAAGGGGGCAGAAAATTCATTCTGGCATCAATTTAGCTGCTGGCTTAGACCCTTGCACTGCTTATGTTGCCAGCTAAGCTTGTTCATCTGGGCTGTGAAGATTACTCTGCTGTTGAATGCCATTCAGGGGTGCACTCTGCAGCTGAGCACCGCCAGTTGACGATTCACAACCAGCTGATAGCGTTTTTGACCTGGGAAAACCTTGGAGGAGACCATCTTTTTTGCAGGGTTGCAAAGGATTGGAGCAGGTTTGGAGCAGGGGTGGGGTTCAGCCTGTGCAGGTGTCCAGTCCGTCACAGCACTGACACATGAAGGCGGACACACGGCCTGGAGCGCAAAATGCAGCACCTTCTTGTTGTGAGGTGTTCAAAATCAGCAGGGGGTGCTGTTAGGACACCTAACTTCCCTTATTTATGATGTGACATCATTGGAAATTCAGCTCAAGTCAAGAAATGTAACAGCCACCTCACTAATGGTTTTCACTATAAAGCAAAAATGGCAATTATCACAGTCTGAGTTTACTGATGTACTTGTGTGTGTGTTGGGAATCAGTATCCGAACTTTCAAAAGGTCATACAATTTGTAAAAGACCAACTTGATGGTTGTATACGCCATAAAACTTAAGTTCTTATAATGAGAATCAGAGTAATTTGCTTCCTATTAAGATAATTATTTTGTACCAAATAAAAGCTCCCCCCTCCGCGACCCTTACAGGATAAGCAGTGTTGATGATGGATGGACAGACCTTTAGATTGTATTGGCACCACATCTGGAGGTTCTGCATCTGGAGGGGCAGTCCAAGTACTAACAGCCTAACCACCTGCTCTTGGTAAAGCATAAGACGTATACATGCAACATTGCAGCTGCAAATTTTTCCAGAGGATTTATATTTTCTTAGTAAACATGGCTCCCTGAGGGTGTGCATGAAAAAATGCGTCTCAAATCATGAAGCTCCAATGGTCCCTCTGGCCACCAGGTGGAACTAGAGATTAGCTTTACAGACTGTAAGCCATTAAAGGGTCTTGTTGCTGCAGTGCACTGCATATGTATGTGTGTGTGTGTGTCTGTGTGTCTGTGTGTGTGTGTGTGTGTGTGTGTGTGTGTGTCTGTGTGTGTGTGTGTGTCTGTGTGTGTCTGTGAGAACGGTGGCGTAGAGGCAGGAGGGTCACCTCAAAGAGAGAGATTAGAGCGTTCTGACAGCGAGGAGCAATTGAAGAGTGTCATTTTTGAACTGCTGTTTGGTCGAGACAGGATCAATGTAGCAGCAGCACTTAAGACAACACATCCTCTCTATTACTCTTCACATTTTTCATATTGTCTCCTGAGAGCACACACACGCAGACACACAAACACTTACTGGCAGACTTGACAGGTGACGTCAGACTGCAGGCCCCCTGTGAAGATTTGGTCGATGATGCAGTTACAGTGATTTGGGTTGTTGGCTTTCTTTCCGTTATCATCTGCGCACACACACGCACACAAACACACACAGTCACTAAAAGCAGTGTTGTGTGACTTCACAGTTTCCCTCTCTGCTTATAAACTGCAGAGAGGCACAGAGATCTAAGAGAGTCAGTGTCGCTTCATCTCTCCCTCTCTCATCCTCTCTTCTCCACTCCAGCTCTCCTCCTCTCCATCCTCCCTGTTTCCCCCCTCACTCCTTTCACATCTTCTCGTCTAAAGATCTTTGCACACCAAGTCCATATTTTTCTTCCGGAATTGTGTAAAGTTAAAAAAATTTAAGCAACCTCAAATTTTGTAAATCAAGTTCACACACCGACTACGAAACTCTTACTTTGTCATTAAACCTCATTAATGTTTTCAGAACAGGTTCAAAGGCATTGTAGAGAGTTTTTTTGAGCTGTTCGGGATCCATTTGATCATTTGACTTGGTGAGCGAAGACCCTAAGTCTTGTTCTTTTCCAGCTGCGTTTACACTATAAATGGTAAATCAAACTGTCTGTGGCTACATCCATTCTCTGTTTTCACTTGAAAAGAGGATTTTCAAACCAAAACTTAAAACTCTGTCTCTCACACACAGGATTGCGCTGTTTTTGGCTCCGTATCAGTTTTAATCCCCGTCCATATTAAGACATCTGAAATCACAGATCATGTGACCACTCACGTACGTAAACAGGAAGCATTTGGTTGTAAGCTGCAGAATTGTCGCAGATTGCTCGAATAATAGCTTGTCTCTTACGAATGTTAACCATTAAATGCAGAATTTAACTGCACAACAGGGTCAGCATCGCTGGTAATTGATTATCAATGTTCTACACTGGTAGCCGAGGCTAATGCCGGTTGTTTTTTTCTGGAAGGGGGGTCCCGTGATAGGAGCCTGAACAATCTGCGAAGGCTACGTCATGACAGTAACGGCCCAATCAGCAAGTGGTTGCAAGTGTCTACATCATAGTTTCCAAACATCTCAGTTTCTGCTTGTCCTAAAAAGCAACGTCAGAGTTTTTAAACTATAACCGTGCCAGCAGGGTTTCCAAACTTCTCTGCTTTAGTGGCTCAAAAACTCTGGAGTAGTGTGGACGTCAGGCTTATCTGAAGCAGAGTTGATGCTTTTTCAAACAAAAATGCAGTAGTGTGGATGTGGCCTGTGTGTGTCTGTCCATTTGACCTTTGCAGTGTCGGTGCAGGACGTCCAGCGCCGCAATGAGGAACTCGTGGGCATCTTGCTGCTCGTAACCAGCCAGGTGACGGGCGTGAGTCCACACCAGGTGGAGGAGGCGGAACGGGATGTGAGGAGAGCGATGGCCTGAGTAGAACTACAGAGGACATGTGGGTGTCTACCACATCTCTTATCTCTTTGCTTTTATTTGAAAACATACAAACAAAATAAATGAAAAAGGTACCTCCTGGAAGAGTTGTGACATCTCACACACCAAGCAGGAGTTGCTCTGCATCTCGCATTTGTGTCGGTCAGACAGGAAGAAGTCACGCAATAGCGGAGTGTGCGTCAGCGCCTGGACAATGCAGTTCATGAAGCATGTGTTGCCCAGGTTTATCAGACCGCGGAGGCCTGAGAATGGAGCGGAGGAGAAAAAATTGGATAAATAGTTAAATAAGAAGTGGGCAACAAAGAATAGATTAGAATAGAAAGAATGGGGTGACGAGACAGGGAGGAATAAAGAAACCGGGACAGAGAGAAACTGCTCAAAAACAGCCAGATAATTTTTCTTTGGCTGTTGCAGTGGAGAAAGTAGGCTGCAGTGCTGCCAACGTGAGACACACACACACACACACACACACACTATGTTGTCCCTGGGGCAATGTTGAACTGCATGCAGGGAAACCCTTTTCAGATTACAGCAGACTAAACAACACGTACACACAGGGGAGGTGGAAGAAAAGAAGGACAGAGCAGGAGGGAGAGGAAGGATGGAAGGAGTGATAGATAGATGGAGGTAGGTAGTGTCTTCACAGATGAGATGAGCACCCTGGCCTGGGATTTCCCCACACCTAAGGGATGTTAATGGTGCTCAATCAGATCACTGCAGGCTGCTCCAAGGTGTTAAATGTATGTCAGCGCTTCTCTCTCCCACACACTGCCTCCTTTCAAGATTCCCTGCTGCTACAAACATGTGCTACTGTTTTTCTCGAAACACAATAACAAACACCGCTCACTGTCCATCCATTACCTCGGGCTGTACATATCTAATCTATAATTCAACATGACGATGATATTTTTGGCTTCTTGTGTTTGGAAATGAGATGGACAAAATATTAGAACTACCTTTCAATGCAGTCCAGTACATCACCCACTACCATTTTGAATAAAATCAGAGTAGATTATCTCTGGCAGTGTCAACAAAAACTGAACATCACATCCCTCCATTGTCTTCCACTTAGCCGGGTAAATAGGACATCCCATAGGGATCCCTCTCCCTAGCCATGCTTTTCCAGCTCTTCCTGGGGGATGCCAGGGTGTTCCCATGCCAGATGGGATATGCAATCCCTCCAGTGACTTCAGCATCTACACCGTGGTGTCCTCCTATCTGGGCATGCGTGGTAAACCTCTAACGGAAGGTGCACAAGAGGCATCTTGGCTACATACCTGAACCACCTCGACTTTCACCTTCCAACGTGAAGGGGCAGCAGTTCTACTCCAAGCTCCCTCCGGGTGTCGGAACTCCTCACCCTATCTCTAAGGCTGAGCCCAGCCACCCGACAAAGAACATTTATGCCGCTTGTATTCATGACCTCGTTCCTACATGTGTAAGCTTTGAAAAAGTAGGAGTCATGGCAGAGCTGCTGAGTTGGATTGGTTCTGACTGTGAGGTGTACGTAATAAAGTGGCCAGTGAGTGTATAATAGTTCAGTAAGTCTACAGCAGAGGGAGAATGAGGAGGAGGTGAGCTCCAAACACAGTACTTGCAGCAATAATGTTTTCAACGTGTATGGCTCCTCTTTTTCATCCTCAGGTAATTGTATTCTTTTTGTTTGTTTCAGTTTTTTGTCCTTTGCAATAACACACCAACTTGCTCATTGCAAGGACATAATTTTGCTGTATTCTCACATTCTCCAGAGTATTTACTAGGGGGACCTCACAGAATGTCCAGAGTTTCTTCTGAGACGACTTTGTGTGCTCACATATAACCCCTCCGGAAAATTTCAGGGGATTATCTGGAGTTCAGTGCAAGTCTGAGAGCGGCCCAAATTGGCAAATAGCAACTAAAAACTAGATAAGCTTTGTGTGTATGTGTGAGTGAGTGAGGGAGGGAGAGGATGAGTCACAGAAGGCGAGAAAGAAAGTACCAATAGTACAGTTGGAGGTGATTCTCCTCCTCTTGGGGTTGTGGCGGAGCAGCTCCAGCTCCCTCTTGGTGGGCTCCCACGTTGAGTACTTCTCCCCTATGCCTGAAAAGAAAGACACGTTTGCATCATGCGATTTTTGAGTGTTGGGAAGGCAAGTTTATTTGTACACAACCATTTAACAGCCAAACAATTTAATCTGCTGAAACTATACAAGGTGAGAAAGAAATGTTATAACAGTCTCTAAAAAGTAGACTTAAAAACAACTACAGTGCTGTACAAACATATTTGATTCCATATGAAAGTTGTGTTGGACTCAAATTTTTTGGTCATGCAAAGAAGTGGATGATAACCTTCAATGCAACTATATTCTCATGGTTACAGATGTCTTATTAAATGGCTTCAGAGAAATGTGGCATTTACACAGTATTTCACCAACATCTGCCTTAGAGCTTCCACCATGTTCTTTGTCTCGTGTGACCAGATCCTGTTGCGAGAGACTAACTTCACATAGCTACACGTTCTTGGTCTCAGTGATTTAATGTATAAAAGACTACTATTGCTTTTCTGTGGCTCAAAACACATTTCATTCTCTTTTATCCTTGTTTAATTGCAGGAAACATCTGTTCAGTTCAGTGTGTTGAGTGCTGAGCGACTGTGTGGGACCAGTTAAGTGATATCTTTATCTCTAAATACTGTATGTGCATCTTATAGCAAAGAATTTTTAACACTTTAAATATCTCTTGTCGTGGCACACGAGCACGGCTCAGGGTGTTTGATACCGTCATACCTTGCATTTTCCATGCTTTCCTTTGCTCCTCTTTGGCAATCTGTTCCATGTCTTTGTCATAAATGTAGTCTTGGCACATAAAGCAGTAAATTCCTCCATACAGCAGGTCAATAGCTGGAAGGACAGAGAATGAGAGGGAGAACAGAATGCTGTTTAATTTAAATGCAGGGACACAGTTTTATTTGATTGTCTCTGGGTAATAATGGGGCTGTGAGCAGCTACAAGCCGTGTGAACTGCTTCATCTCTTTTTATTCAGACCACGTTGCCATGGTTCTGCGATGTCAGGTAGCAGGGGCTTATCTGCCGACTTATCCCCAATCTGTTAACACAGTGGACGACAGCGAGACACAGCGAGGGATGGAGAGAGCATCAGGGAAGTCAAAAGGTGAGGTGGAGGAGGGAGCTGCAATCTCTCACTGTCATAAACTCTCTTAAATGTTCACCAAAAACGGTCCCTTCCACTCCTTCCCTCATTTCACCTGCTCTGTGCCCTGCAGCTACCTGTTTGCTGTTGCCATGACAACCTGCCTGCAGGCCTCTCCTGGCATCCACTGCAGCTATGGGTGGGAAAAAGGAGGGGTGATAGGATGGAGGAAAGTAAGGGGGTACGGAATTAAGCTACAGTACTGGATCTGCAGAAATGGCAAGAAAAGTAATGGTACAAGTAGAATTAGATGAAATCCTGCTACAATTCTGAATATCGAAAGGGTCATCAGGTAACCATGGGAACAAGAGGAGGGTAAAAGAAGAGAAATGGTGGACAGAGACGGAGAGATTATCCCAGTACGAGGCTGCAAACAGAATACAAGTAATATGGAGTGAAAATGAATTCAAATGCATGAAAAGGTTTGAAGAGATGGAACGGCAAAAATATGGAGGAGAAGAAGGAGGAGGAGGAGAAGAGGAGGGGCCGGAGTTTAATGGAGGCTAATTTCACAGGGTTTGTTGAAGACGACTTAATTACCTCCTCACCAGTCTTCTGAGAGCTGTTCCTTATTTAATGTTATAATTTCTCTTTGCAACATATAAATCAGCAGCTAACCTAATTAAAGTCACAATTACAATCCGTGGAAAACACACACACACCAGAGGGGGTCTTCCTGAGCTGAGCGATAATGCAGAGTAAAAGGAGCCTTCGTGAAAACAAATCAGCAGGTTCCCAACATCTGCCAAACCCAGCTTTTGTCATGGACAATCCTGAGTGTCTCTGCTGCAGCACAGTTCTCCTCCAGACACTGCAGTCTGATGCACTTCACTCAAACAACCTGATTCTATTATGTGGAGAATGTAAAATAAAGCTATTTTTGAGTCCTTTGAATGAAAATTCAGTTGGGCATTTTCATTAGAGCCCTGGCATTAAATTGGTTGGGCTTTAAAAATTATGTGAATCAGATGCTTTACATTCACCAGATCTCAACCCAATCAAAGATTTTGGCCACCATCATCAAAACACCATCGCTTAAAGGTAGGGCTGGTAATTTGTGTCTGAAACACTTTTTCTCATTAATTCAAATCCTCTTCACGTCCTGAAATCCATCAATAAATAAAGTCGTCTGAGAAAAAAGGAAAAATGTGTTGTCTGTGGCCCTCGCAGGACTGTTAAAAACACGACCAATTTCATTTGGACCAAATCGAATGATTGGCTGGCGTAGAGAGTATATGGCAAAGACCACAGAAAATGTTTTCGAAGCTCATCATAGACGGTTTTCCTTTTATTTCACAACAAAATCACAGAAAGAAACATGCCATTTCCAGCAGTTGCTTTTAATGAGTGACTTCAGGTAATAGTCAGCAATTTCCTCTGCGATATTTCAGTGTTCTTTTGAGCAATGTTTTGATTATTACATCCTGTGTGTCCCTGTGGGAGTAGCAGGGATGGGGTAGAACAGCCAACTCTTCTTGGTGTTCTGCAAACACCCACGTCTTTGTTTGAATCTGGATCCATCCAGACTGTGTCTCTGATGCAAATATTTAATACGTAGAGTTCAAATATGACTGCCATTTCTCACTGTGAACACGCAGCAAACAAAGCAACCTCTGTGTGAGCTGTGGTAAAAACGTTAGTGCGTCTCTGAAAAACAGATTTTCACTGAACTAACTTTTGTGTAATGTTTTATACACAGTTTTAGAGTAATAATCCTACAATCCCAAAATAAGACACAGACCACTCGTTTTTTTCCACTTCATAAATCACATGCACAACACCTAATATTTGGAAGGATTTTGGAGGAGCCTGGTTATAATAATAATTTTCATTTATATAGCACTTTTAAAAAACTGAGTTTAAAAAATGCCTTGTAAACAAGGGAGGTCAACCCAGTAAAGTAGATTTTACAATGCGTGAATGTCCTTAATTTGAATGTGCCATCACAACAGTCCTCAGTATTTATTAGTAAGTTCACCAATGCATATACTGCCTCGCATGGGTTACACAAGGCCATCCCACAGGTGATGTTCAAATACCTTTCTGTCTGTGCTGCAATGACGTTGCACCAGGTTGCATAATAGCATTCTCTGTCACTCCAGATTGTTTCTAAATGATTCAACATATGTCTTTTCCCCCCTATCTTTATTCAAAATGGTGGTCTTTCAGTTAAGATTTTTTAATGCTCTTAATCAAAAACCCTGCACTTGCACTTATACCCAGCTTGTGCTTAGCTTGCCTGTATTCCAGCTTCAGCTCCTCTCCTTGCGCTCATGCTGCCTCTGTGTCACACATCAGGTGGGTTAATGTCCAATATAAAACTAACTTTGAATTGATATGAAATGTGGACACACAAAGGCAACACTGGTGTTTATGAACTGTCACTGTTTCATGCAGTCGCACAAGGCTACATCTTCCTTAGCCACTCAACTGTATAATTAGCCCCTTTAGCAGCCTCTGTTTTGAGAGAAGCAGCATTACTGACGGCAGAGTGTGCAGAGGTGTGTGTGATGTTTGTACTGTCAGTGTGTCTGCTCAGGAGGCAAGTACCAACTCATTTAAGCAATTGGGGCTAATTGCAGGTGTGGATGGGCCGGTGTGACACCCATGTGCACAACAGAATCCCCAATACACACCTGGTTCAATGGCATATGCGGACAATGAATATATGGGTAGTGAGAATGGGTGCTGTGGAAGAATAAAAAATTCATTCGGGTCAAAATTCTGTGGCTGGTTCAGATGCGTCTTATTCACTGCAAGACAACACTATACTGCCTCCTACTTAACAGTTTGGAGAGACTTTTATACCATCACATCGAGGTTAATGCAACTTAGTACTGTAATTAGCCTCTCCACTTCCTATCAGTAACATTTGGTTAGTCTCTTGGCCCCCGCTGCTAACCTGATGTCTGTATGTATCAGAGGGGGGGGTTCTGGTAAATTTAATACACATGTAGGCAAGAAAGTCTTCTCGCAGGTCAGCTTCCTGGGAAAGTTGATTTGGTGTTTTAAACAGGCACCTGATAATTAATGTAGGAACAGTTTGTCACAGTGTCATGTAGAGGAAAAGGGAATTGGATTTGGGGCATTAAGAAAATAACAAGAAGAGACATTTAGTCAAAAAACAATTCTACAGTGCGTATTTTAATGTGTTTGCTTGGGTGTGTGTGTCATACCTAGGTTATGCCTTTTGCTCTTGGCATGCTCGTGGATGTGTTTTTTGGCAAAGCAGGCGAAGAAGACGCAGTAGAGGCAGGAGTGGAGTCTGTTCAGGTGGGCGCCGCACATGTGGCAGATACATGACTTGGCCTGGATGGTGGGGTCAGAGGAAAGGAGACCGACAAAGAGAAAGAAGCATTGGTTATCACAACTGTTGCACTTACAGACACATTAGCAACATTAGTATCTCTGGTTTCATCTGGCTGACAATAACCGACCACAAACAAAAATCAACTGATGCAAGTTTAGAGAGTCAGTATCATTCGTTCTTCCATTTAATGGCTATCCAACTACAGGAAGGACATGTACGTACATCACATTCGTGTGACAGCCTCTGACATTTCTGAAGGTTGTGCTGGTAACATTATTATTTTATTTTTTAATTGCTTCAATTACGGTACATCAGAAGCTACTTTTCCTCCATTATGTGATATGTAAGCATTTGCTGGACCAAACCAGCCACGACACAATTTTTTTACTTCCACTAATATGTAAATTATAATTTTTTCTTTTTCTTCAGCCTCTGATGCTTTAAACAGAATCTCAATAAGCAACTAGTAATCAATCTAATGGGGACAATTTTGTAAGTATGAGAAAGAGTGGTGTGTATTTGGCTGTAAGTGAATGAACAGAGGTCTAGAAACCTAAGAATATTCAAGTTTATGTGGCAATTTGTCTCGCACTTGGCTCTTCCTATTTATTTATTTTTTGCTGTAATGGCTGGAGAACCCATGGCAATCCTGATTTATGTAGTGTATGGATATTAATGAATCACAAACATTCTGTTTGATAGTCGTGTTGGAAAGATGAGGGGGGTGGGTAGCTGTGGATGGAGAGTATAGAAGGAAACAGTTCAAAAGCATGCAGATGAGAAGCTGGCACGCCAATGAGCCAGCATGAATGTGAGGAGGCGAGAAGAAATGAGCAATGCCTGGGAGAAAAGTGCAGGGGTAATGAGAAAAGACAGTGGGAAGAAGAGAGAAGATGGAGGAAGGTGCGAAGACAAAAGGACACAAATCAAAGAGAAGATGATGTTTATAATGTTGATGCTAATGATGCCAATGCACAAGGTTGGTGCTGAACAAATATGTTCCACTTCAGAGTCACCTACAAAATGAAACAAACATGTAGACTGAAATAGTTTAAAGAAAGAAAGAAAATAAGTTGCAACATGTGAGATGACTAGTCTGTGGCTAACTGAGGTGTTGTTTCACTTTGCATTGTCTTGAAGTTAACACCAGTCCACCTCTTCTGACCGAAATGCATGCAAACAGTACAAAAACCTTTACTGAACGACACGCACTGGAATTAATGACATCAAAGTCTCTTTGAAATGATGTGGATGCCACAAATTCTATTCTGCCACACAGCCTTGTGACAGTGCCAATAATGTCCCATGAAAAGGGTTTGAATGTGGAGAGCACATTAGCATGTGATGCACCACATTTATGAATGGTGGAATCAATTATTTTTATATTTGGGTAATATGCTGCTTATTTTCAGAGCAGCAAATCGACACAATTGTGAAGCTCTGACTAGCAAATATGAAAAAAAATCTTCAATATTTAACAGAATATTAAGAATTACGTGTTGATCAAGTAGTTGCTGATTCAGTCTCCATCAGTTAACATTATGACATAATTACAGTTAAGTTCTAATTTAAAAGACATTTAAAAAGTTGTAAGAAATGTGTCCAAAAAGCTGTAGCTTTATGTTTAACCACCAGATAAGAAAGTCACATCAGTTTTCTCCTCTTGGACTCAAGAGAACAAGGAAGGAAATAAACATATTTTGAAAAACGATTCCTTAAACCACATTAATGACAACCCCCTCCTAACAGCAAACACCTGACTAACAGCCACCTTAAACCCCCTTAGGCAGAAAACCTTAAATCACACTTCTCACTACAGCATAAACATGGACGAAGATACAAAATGAAAAAAACTAAGAAACACAGATTCTTATTTCGGTCACACTCACCCATCCCTGCATAAGTGCTTATACAGCACATGAATTATGAAAAGGCATCAATATGCAACAATCTCCACACTCATTCTTAGACCTGCCAAACTAACAGTTCACATGTGTACTTCTCTAGTCCCTAAGGACGTTCATATAGGAAATCATGTCTCCCCGTCTATGAACACATATTTACAGCCTTTACTGCCATGACAGCAACAGTCTGCGTAAGGCCTAAGTATTATAATGGTCAAATTTGCAAAGTATGCACAGTAAAGGTATATATTAGGGTATAACTGTTTTAAATGCTTGTGAAGGGGTAAAGCATTATCACGATGCCGTTTTTTTTTACAAACCCCTCTTCCTCTTTGTTGTGTGCAGCGCTTTCATGCATTTCTTCATTTTCAAACAAAGCAGCATGGGCGTTCACAGGCGCTTCACTGGCAGTGAAGTGTAACCGAGGTTGAGAATCTACTTTAGGGTGGTTGGTGGCGCGGTAATGCCACATCTCTATTAAAGGATATAATTGTGCATGGATGTTAGATACTATAGCTTAAAACTCACCAGCAAATGCAAAGCAAATGCAGTGCAGCTGTAATCAGCTAAACAGCTAAATGTTCCAACTGGATTTGGTGTGGAGCTAAACACTGAAGCGCCGAGCCTGATTCTGCTGAAAAGAAAAATAGAAACATAACATAAACTAACTAAGGCTGAAACTAGCGAGTGTTTTCGTTTTTGATTTAACTTGTGTAGGTAGGGGCGGAATAGCGGTTTCGTCACTGTCACCAGTGGCTAATGGGCTCATTAGACACAAGGCAACTCTGCTCAGTGTTGACTTAACATGATGCATGCTGGTGAGAAATGTTTCTGACTTCTGCCTGTGCTGCAGAGCATCACAATGTCACATGACATTAAAACCTAGTGGGAGTAAAGTGGCTCGTTTCACGAGTCAGGCGCAGCAGCCTCTTTCCTCTGGCTGCAGCGAATGGGAAGCACCTCTGTGACGACAGAACTCTGCCCTAATTGGCTTAAGGCTTCACTGACACGCATGACGTGTGGTATGGTTTTTATTCAGAGAACTTCAGAACCGTTATCTCCTCTGATCATTTCTCCCACAGGGAATTCAATTGGTTTGATCTCCTTCCTCTTGCAGCTCATGTATTTCAGATGAGTACCAGCACCAATAGTTTTCATTTCCAGCAGGAAAGCTTAAAAGTTTACCTCAAGAGTTTAACCAAAATAAATTCCCTTACACTTTATTTTATTTGAGACTGATTATCATTGCACTGTAGCATATACTGTATGATAGAACTAGAAGTTCTATTGTACTTACAGTTTCCGTATTAATTCTAATAGAGTGTGGAGGACTATTACAACCATTTTCTTACTCTGCTTTAATCAAGGTTCGTCAAATAGTGCAATCTGGAGCCCGGGATGCGGCCTCAGGTTGTTGTGGTGTGTTTTGCCAGCCACTCTTCATTTGGGTTAAGAATTTTTAAAAGTTATGTTAGCTTTCACTTTCTCCAAAGATGCACTTATTTCAAAAGGTGAAAGAAAAAAAAGAAAATTATGAAAAAACAAAAGTAATTTTGAAATGAAACCATCCAACTAACAGATGTGGCTAATTGACATTATGGGGATGACAACTCTTCCCAAAACATGTTTGCCAGGTCTATACCTCATGAGGTAGAATCTTCTTTTGAGGGGAGTAACCCTTTTAATTTTGAAATACTATGATATAAAATGTAGGTAATATTCCCCTATTCTAATCTCATAATCATTTTCTCAATTCATTGTTTGGTAAAATGTCACAAAAAAAGAGAAAGTGCTCATCATAATTCCAGAGACCAGAATTATATATTAATATTACTTGTTTTGTCAAACCAACAGTACAAACCTTTATGTAACCTACTATCATATGGCAAGAAAATGTAAATCCTCACATTTGAGAAGCTGGTAACAGAAAACAGTTTCTTCTTTTCTGCCACCAGCTCTGGGTTTATAACCCATTTGCCCTCTTTCACTAGGATTCCATTTTGTGCTGTTGTGCTGAGCAGACGGAGCAGCAGCAGTTGTACAAAGCTGACAGCCTTAACTGGACATTTTGAAATTAATTTTGTGATGGACTGATAACTTCCAGTGCACCTGTCACCCAGATGTGATAAGACACTTCAGTGATCGACACTGCCGCCAGTGGAGCCTGTGAATTCTCAAGGTGAATGGATGCTTTGCATTCGATGTCAGAGTTGTTTGTGACCATCTATGGGGCAGATGCTAGAGATTACAGTAAGCACTGAGAAGAGAGTAAATGGTGGGAGAATTGAGTGCTTTGTGTAAAAATTATGGAGGAAACCGGCTACATTTTATGTGGAAACTATAATTTTCTCTTTTTCTCCTCCGAAGCCACATACACACAACCAGAGTGGATGTTCTGTAGGAGCCTGGAATATCTGGTAAAACGTATGGCATCCCGACGCTAAACATGTATGATTAAGTCCAGAGACTGTCTCTATACGAATGCAGAAATTCAAAAATGCACACCGAGGTTAAACGACAAAATAAAAAGATCACTCCTGAGGAGTGTAATCTCACTCCTCAGATTATGTCTCCTCTGGTGTAAGGGTTTTCCTGTGAGAGACATGCTGCTCTCTGAATGGAAAACTGAGCCACGATCAATAAAAAATGTAGCACCACAGGGAGGTAGTATGCAGCAGGCACGAGAGAGCCCTCCTGCCAGTCTTGTCTGCTCTTCAGGGTTCAGGGTGGAGGCCCTGCAAACATTCAAACTCCAGTGTACAAACCCTTTGGACGACCAGGTCCCACTGATCCCGTGCACATGACAGGGGGACGCAGGGTCGTCCCAGAGCACACACGGGTGCAGAGTGCATGCAGATGCAGCAGGCGTGCATCCATGTTCACATGCAAGCATGCAAATAGTGTAGATATCTAGTGTTTTATGGATTCTATAAAATAAAAAGGTGGTTTTAATACTAAGAACACAGACAGTGCATACTCATGAAAGAGAGGATGTCTATTG
Organism: Hippoglossus hippoglossus; assembly: GCF_009819705.1. Taxonomy (NCBI): domain Eukaryota; kingdom Metazoa; phylum Chordata; class Actinopteri; order Pleuronectiformes; family Pleuronectidae; genus Hippoglossus; species Hippoglossus hippoglossus. The sequence goes on from NC_047169.1 coordinate 14,864,034, forward strand.
GTTACACACACATGACCATTTCATGTCTAACCTTAACCGAACCACAATTTACATCTTACCCCCAACTTTCAACCGAGCCTCTGAAATGGCGTTTTTGCCTTTATTAGAACTGGGCTTTGGTCCCCATGAGGTCTACTGGGCCTGACAAGGATCAGTGTTTATGCTGGGAAAAGTCCTAAAGAGGCAACACAAACTGGTCAGCTCTCCCTTATTAGCAGTTTGCTTTGACTTACATTCATTGTTGACAGCCTAACCAAAACCGTGTCCCTGCCGTGGTAGTTAAACCTTGTTGATCCTGTCACGCAGTGCAAACGCACCATAAACATTGCTTGGTAACATCTATTTAGATTAGGATGTGGCGAGAAACATTCATGACTGCTTGATCCCATCTTGCTCCAGAAAACAAGAGGGGAAACGGCAGCATGGAGCAGTGGCCCCAGCGGTGAGCCAGAGGAGGAAGTGGAGCCACTGCAGCGGCAAAACAAATGCACATCACATCACGATGCGGTCCCCAGCTCCTCGGGTGGGAGCTAACGTGCGGCTGTGTGGGGTTAACTGGTGAACATGCTAACAACTCATGCACATGTCGAGGCTAAACCACACTGAACGCAGGGAGTGTTTGGCGGCGGCGGGGGGTGCAAACATCAGTAGCGTCTGTCTGGTGTTTGTTGTTTTGGAAGGGCGGGGAAGTGTCCTCTCCCTCCCTCTCTCCCCCCCCCCCCACTCACACGCTCACACACGAGTCCGTGTCCCCCCACCCCTCCTCCTCTAATCACTCGTTTCCGCCTGTCACTTGTTACCTTGCGTTTCCTCGTCTCCGCCGACCCGCTCCACACGAAACACTGATAAATGACCCTCAGGTTCTGCTTCCAGTTGTCCACCTTGAAGCTGCTGACATGGGGGCAGCCCGCGGGACTCATGGTAGTCACAGCATCCGGGGTCGCCGCTCCTCCGGGGGGAAACCGCTGCAGCTCAAACCCTGACCCTCGCCGCAGAGCCAGCGGTCCGAACGGGGCTGGCTCGGGCTAGCTCGCCTGCCAGGGTTCGTTATCCGCCGATAGCCGCGCTCTGGCTAACCGGACATGTCCTGGCTGGGGTGACGGAGACACTCGCAGCAGTAAACATTAAGACGAATTTAACAGTATCCCTCCGCTGGAAACCAACTTTTATATGTGCGTTTAAATCCACAGCAGCGTCGTACGAGTGTCTCTCCGCTGAATTACATATTAGCAGCCTGGCTAAAGTTGGTTAGCATTGGAATTTCAACAGTAGCTAGTGTCGTCAGGACCCACCTCATTCATAACCGCGGACCAATCAGGGTAGAGAGCTGCGCGTGATTGGCGTGTGCCAACTTTAATTTAGCGATTAAGTCCCGCCTCTGTGAAGCGTGTGCCGCGTCGTGATTGGTTGTTGTGCCCCCTGCGAACCACATCCGCCCCTGCGAGGACGCTGATTGGCTGAATTGCAAATCAGCTTCACTATCAACCCATAGTGGCTCAATGTGACGATCAGAGTGGATGGAAATTCAAATCCACATCAAAGACCAAGCAGAAATCAAGCTGGATGAGTGTTTTTTTCAAAAAAGCCATGAAACCCACGACTATATTCGTAAACAATTTATTATTAACAGATCCACAATCGCAAAAAGCTCAAGCTCCCAAATGACATGACAGTTCGGTTTCATCTGCTGACTTCACGTCTCCTGTAAATAACAAGCTGTCAAAACGGGTTTCTGTACAATGCTCTAGCGACCTCTAGTGGATCCCACCTAAAAAACAAACAAAAAGAGAAAAAGGAAGGAAAAAAACAAAACAACAAAACAGTGCACCAGATTGTGAACGACTCCTGCGTTGTGCCAATTTCGGTCAAGGGCATGTACATGTGTACAGATTTGACTATCGATGATATCTACATTCTAACCAAAGGAGTGAGGGAAACGATCGTTTGCAGTCTTTACAAATGTCGAGTATATCTGATTTATTACTCGTCAGCCATAGAAGTGTTTACCTCTTATGTAATGCTCTTGAGTTATGGCCATCATGCAGCAGAACCAAAACAAACAGTGAGATTATTCACACATATGTTGGAACAAAAAGTCCAGTTTTTATTATTGTGGTTTCTGTTAATGTAGCAGTGGCGCTCCATCCTGAACATTGATAAATAAAACACTGACAAAATTGTAATCTTTTTTTTCCTTTTCTGTAAGGACCTTTTTGTTATCCTTAAGACACTGTGAAGAAAGAATAACCAAATTTATCATCATTCCACACACTTAGATTATCCTTGACCAATGTCCTTATGCAATAGAATGTTTGTTTTTCCTCTTTAAAAAAAATCCAACTCATCCTGGGAAGAACGTGTTGGGCAGCTGCAGCGTTCTGTCCCTGTCCAAGGCCCCTCAGGAGTAACTTGATGTTTTGCTACCAACATCGTCCTCCGCTGATCCCATACTCTAGAAGAAGAAAAAAAAGTGTGTCACATGTCAAAACTCTGTCATCAGTGAAGAAAAACAAACCCAACAACTAAGAGCAAACAGGTTTGTGCTACAGTTCCTTAAACAACAGCTGTGTCATTTATCTCTTGGAACCAACCAGGCGGCTTTTCCAGGAAGCAGTTCTATGAACAAATGATCTGGATGCTTTAGCTGTGAAAACCCAATAGTGGTGCTTTGACATTAGTCCATGATCATATGTTTTTTTTTGTTCTTTATTCAAGTGCAGGGTCTTTCAGTTTAAGAGCAGGACTTACTGATTTCCTGTTCAGATTTATTTTGTATTTTAATAATACTTTTTCTTCTGTGCAACAAGTGTTAAAATTCCCCAAGAGCAGACTTTTCAAGCATGCACAGATGCAGTATGAGTGCGAAGAGGAAGAGCTGGAGTGCAGGAGAAATGTCCAAGTGACAAAATATCTGAGTGCAAGCACATAGTTTGAGCAGAAGCAGCCTAAATTTAAGCATAGGTCAGGTATTTGAGTGCAAAATCTGCTCTAAAACTGAAAGACCACTCTCTTGAATGAAGATAATGCCATTTTAGTTCTTACACTTTCATTAATGTCATTCCACTCTTGCTAAGCTACCATTCTACCAAATATGGATTTCTCTTTGTCCCATAAACTGACTGAATGTACATTTCCCAGAGAAAGAAAGCACATCATGACATTCACAAGGAAAACGTCAGGGGCTTTCCCATACAAGTTCAAAGTAGATATTAGATGCTGTTTAACATCAACTCACCTTCTGCACAAATTGTGGGTTTACTGTGATTTCTTGATCCATAGACTTTAGCTTCTCATCCAGCTCTATACATTTCAACATCTGAAAGAGGAAAAAAAATGACACGGCTTAATACTAAGGGACTCATACGTATGATTATGACAAGAGTTCATGCAAAGCAAGTCAGCAGTGAAAATAGAGATGGGCTTCTTCACCTCTTGGTCAATTTTGTGAAGCATTGCTGGGTTGTTGTATTTTTCAGGGTTGTCGTGGAAGCAAACCATACCATCCTTTTGGTTAATGCTAGCATAGATCTCACCATCTTCAATCTGCAAAGAGACACAAAGAAGAGACATGAGGAAAATACAACACGAATCAAAACACAAATTGTATTGATCAATACTAAACTGATCAAAGGGTTAGGGTTAGATGCTGTGTCAAGACATAAAATAGATATGATATATAATACAACATAGTGAACAGCTGATCCTGTTGAGTCATCCAACACAAACAAAACCTGTGACTATGATGGAAAAATATATTTTTTATATAATAATATCTTCTCGTTATGTCTGAGGCTTAAAGATTATTTCACATCAGTTTAATGAAAAATTAACTGTGTTGGGGCGTCCTGGTGGATTATGGGTTGAAAATCAAATACTAAAGCAAATACAAGATCTCCAGGTCTAGTCTGGATGGGGGCCTCAGAGTCGCTGTGTCTCAATTCGGGGGGGGGGCTACATCTTTCGTAAGTAAAATTTGTAGACCAAATACGTTTCAGCGACGCCACTAGGCTGTCCCTTGAAGGCTCCTCCAAATGCGGCTGACAAATGTGTCCTTCTACCCCCGAGCAACAGAGGCTCCACCGTGTGGATCCTTCTCCGCCCATCATATCCCATTATTCAGTGCGCTTCAGTGACACTGTTTTTCTTAATTTGAATTTAAGTACTCAAACGGACAGCTAACGGAACACATGTTAAAAATACATCTTTTTCAACGTTTTTAATCAACTGAAGAGCATTTTCGTCCATAGCTCTGTTGCTAGGCGATGGGTGGAACAAGCTGGTGATGCTATAAGAAGACCAGAACATCTCCTTTCAGTTCGTCCTACTATGCTGCCGTTGGAGGGTGCAGCCAAAATATACCCCCCGAAAACTTAAAGTATATGTTAAATATAATTAAATGTATAAAGTAGAGGATTGTTAGATATCAGTTGATTATATTTTATAAAACATGCATACTGATTAAATGTGAAGGGGGCTCTGGACCAACTCACCATGTGTAAGACGTATTTCTCTGCTTCCTGGGGGCCCGACAGCTGCACTCGACTCGCCATGTCTTGCAAAGACAGCGTCAGGAAAGTCTGCGGGAGACACAATAGAGAGAGAGAGAGAGAGATTTAAACCAAATCCCAATGGAAAGTCAACTCACACTGTGGACTGTGGTAAAATAGTTTGTTGGATATTTAACATTGACGGTGACTGAAGACTAGCAGACAAAACACGTCATCAAACACCACCCAGACTTATTAAGACTAATTAATTAAGCTTAATTACCTTGTTCAATCAACATACTGTAGATTTGGTAAAATATCATCATGTGACTCCATTTCAAGGATTACTACTAGCAATATTTTGCTTAGTAAAATAACATGTAATGTGAATAAAGTGTTTCTGCACGATTAACCAGGTTAAATTTAAGAGCAAAGAATCTAATTTAAAACCCGTTTCACAGTCACACCAGCCAAAGCCTGATGATATTCATTAGATAACCAGTAGGGTTGCTATGACTTAAATTATTAGCCTCATTATGTGAAAATGTGTGGTGTGTGTTTATGTAGAGGTAGAGTAGCACATGCTCTTATAACTGTAAGGCAGGCGCACGCAAACACACACACAAACAAACGCACACACTTACCTTTGTTAGCCGCTGAATGTTCTTCTTGTAGAGGGAGGAGAGGCACTGTTTGACCAGGCCTGTGTTGTTGTCTCGTGTGAAGGTCTCGCTGTGTTTGTTGACCACGCTGCGCAGCTCAGCCGGGTTGTTGGTGGTGTAAACCTGAGCTAACTCATGGTATGCGTTGCTCAGGGGCTGATGGACGAGAAGAAAAGAAAGAAAGGAAACACATGAAGAGAAAACTAAATGACAAGATCCATGAATAGAAATTAAGTGGCTTTCACAATATCAAAGATAACTGAATGAGTGAAGTCCCCCTAATTTCCTTAAGAGTGTGGACAATCCCCAAGCCTTAGCGCTAAAGAGGTGCCTTTCCCATGATCATTAGCTATCAGCATTGAGTTACTGTTGTTACTTTATTCCATGAACAATACCTCTGCCTTTAAGTTCTTTGTAATAACTATTAATAGTTACGACAACATAATAAGCAGTTTAATTTACTAAATAGAAAATAAAGGTGCTCGATTTGACTGTACACAAGTAACATTAAGGAGTTAAAGCAGAGATGTCTGCACACAAACCTTAACCACCATCTAGCAATTAGCACTAAAACTACTCCAAGATACTTTATTACTTTATTTAGCAAATTTATTAAAAAATAAAAACTTAAATTGTTATCTTAATCTTTGAGATCTTAATCTTAAATCTTAATTGTTGACAAAAGTCTAAGTTTCAAGTGCTATAGCAAAGGGTCTGAACACTAATGTCAATGTGATATTTCTGATTTTTAATACATTTCAAAACAACTTGGCTTTATCATTATGTAGTATTGAGTGTAAATCAATGAGAAAAAACTATTTTAACTATTTAAACATGAGGCTGCAACATAACAATGTGGAAGAAGTTAAGGGATACTTTCTGGGTGACTGGGTAAATGTATACTAGATATCAATATAAAATGCTTGCTTTTAACAACTTGAAAAATTTTAAAACTACATTTCAGTATGAAAATGCCAGTCAGTTACAAAAGACCAATAATAGGCATTTGCAGTTGCTAGTTATGTTCCAAGGATTGTTACAATAAACCACGGTCACCATTTCATCCCTGAGTGGTAATATTGCTGTCCTTGTAAACAATCAATGACTAAACAGTGAAGTTATATCAAAGTCTTTTTGAACACATTACCTCTTGAGAGCTTGAGATTTTTCAAACCTTACCAAACTGAGGAGCACCAGACGGGCACACATTTACACTGCACTCTTTTATTAATACTAGTAGTGTTCTTTTCACCAGTGCGATGCAGACTTACCTTGATGAACCTCCCTACTATTTGTGAGGTGTATTTGGGCAGCTGTTGCACTTTGCCGTGGAGAATGAGTGACACCAGGATGTATTTCTTATAGGCTTCCAACATGATGTGGCTCACTGCCATGGCTGGAGTGGTTATTGCCTGACGAGGAAAAATGCAAAACATGATCATTTACAGAAACGCAACATAGGCAACACAGGTGGGTACAAATGACAAATCCAGATCGATCAAAAAAGGAGTACCTGTTCATAAAAATACAGTGCTCTTTCAAAGTTTTTGAGGCCCGTGTAGATCATGCCACCATAGTAGTAGTAACATAAAAAGTGCTTTGCGTCATAGGCTCCATTCTCCTTACAGATGTCCATCATGTCCAGCTCCAAGAAGGGCAGGGCGGGCTTGAAGCACTTTGCTAACAAGCACAGCTGCGGGGAGACAGGGATAGGAAGTGTGACTGATGGTTCACAGTGGACATACTGCGACTGAGCTTGTCTTTGAATAATTTAACACAACACCTAAACAGTATTCTAAAAGCTACCTCAGCTACCAGTGTATAACGCAACATGGATTATCATATACAAGACCCTGATGTCTTTGCTAACAGCTGATGTGCACTTAAATTCTAGAAGACAATGTACTATCGAGCAATCTGCGACAATTTCTGTGTCCAGAAAGACGTGTATGCCTTCATGTTTACACTGGCACACTTATTCCCAGTGTACGCGAGTGGTCATGTGATATGCTGTCTTCAAATGTGTATAGATATGGACGCACCCTTTGTTGCTACATGACAAGGCCTTTTAGGATTACAGCCATGGTGATGATGCTGCAGGGGAAGCTGACTCACCTGACACAGGTCTGCATGAACTGAGGTAAGTTGGTTTGTGTTCATCTGCATTTTGTCTATTGCCTGTTTTAGGATGACGACACCCCTCAATGGCTGTCAGAGAAGGAGAAGAGAAAAGTATTTAGTCAGCTACAGTTTGCATGACACATCCAAACACACTAAGTGGTCTGTGACTGTACCGCACTTTAAAATGCATTTAAATATTTAGAGCTAGAAGAAGGAAAACATGTGCCTCTTTGACGCTGTAGTGATGGGGCCTTGGCTTATTGGACAGTGTTGAAAAATAGGATATAAATTGAACCATTTTTTCCACCAGGTGGTAAATTGCTTTTGCAGCAAGGTGCACTGAACATTTCATTAGATATGTTTCACCCATTCACAGGCTACATTGTCAAGAAAACATTTTACATACAAGTTTTAAACATTATACATACATAGTTACATTTCCTGATTTGACCCAATTCTAGTTTTTATTACAAAATTGTCACACTTTGATGCCAAAATAAGTCTTAGCTAAAATAAATAAACCAGTAATGTATTTTTAAATGATATTCAAACAGTTTGGTCCTCATTAGTAACTGTAGAACTACTGCAAAGGCTGCTGTGCATCATGAATGAAAACAACACTGTTGTGCACAGGCATAACAGCAGGAGAGGCTACATCATTTATCAAGAGGAGGATGCATTAGAAAATACATTTTCCTGTACAGATGTGGAGAGTTGCATAAAGAATGGTCAGTCTTAAAGATAAAGAATGAGCAAATTAAACTTTCCTCTATATCTCTACACATGATTGTCAAATATCTACGCTGGGTACTAGGGATTTGAAAAGATATTTTAAAATCAAAGCTCCTTTTTTTAATATCTAGTTGGACATTTCACCCTCACTCAAGTCAGAATCGTCAGTCTTACCTGTTTGCGCTCTACAAGGGCGTTTGTCAACTGGTGGCAGAGACCAGCAACTATGAAAGGAAACAGAGGGAAACCAAAATGACTGTAAAGACATTGAGTGTCATGCACTTGTCACATGTGTTAAGGACATACTCTATCTACACTTTGATGTAGACATATCCTTTGACGATGGAGTTCATACAGAAAATGACGTTTTAAAATTCTTACTTTGTTTGTAATAATGAATCTAATATTAAGAAAATAGCTGAGATAGAAGGTAGTTTTCGATCAAATATAAATAGCGTGGGAAAAAATGATTTAAGCAGACATCGAGCTCTTGCCTTTGCTCTATTTTTGGATGAGAAGGGGGAAGGGCCATAAAAAGCAGAGATGTTGATGACATACTGGAAACAAGGAAACAGTATAATGAACTTGCTGAAGAGACAGTGGCATAATAAATGCCACCATCTCTGGGACTGGATGCGTTGGCCAATGACTGTTTGAATCATGGGGTGACCTTGAATTATGCAGTTCCTCATTAGGAAGTACTGCTAACATTAATCTTTTGTTCGTATTTGCCATTGTCCTGTAGACCAGGCACTAAAACAGGTAGTGGTTAAGAGGTAACGTGGTAAAGCCTGCCTCTTGCTCGATTTGATTGGCTGCCTGGGACAACTGTGACATTGATGAGGGCTGCAAATTGAAAATATTTTACTTTTTACAAGCATCCTAAAACTTGGATAACGTACCATAGAAAAACAATCGTTTTGTTGTCAATGCATTTCTAGCCACACGTCTTTGTGATCGGTCCCTTACATTTCACAGATTCCATAGGACAACACAATGTGTTCTTATTTTTTAGTTGACACTCACAAAGATTTTGCATTAGTTGTCTAATGATATGAAAATGAATCATTACTAATGAAAGCACTTATACCTTAGTGGGCGTAATTCACTTAAAACATTGCACAATTGGGCTGACTGCTACTAGAGGTTTGGTTAGTTGGGACTTACAAGTGTCTGTTGCATATCTAATGTGCTCCCCATTGCAGGTACTGATGAAGAGCTGGACTTGGGAGAATAGGGTCTCAAAGTCGGGGATGTTTGGCATGGAGAACTTCACAAATCTGGAACAAAACAGGAGAAGAAAAAACACAGGGTAAAACAAAAAGACCTTGATACAGGCCTGAAGCTTCACTGGTTACAAGAATACTTTTGCATGTGGGATGAAAATGAAAATACGTCATTGGGACTTTTTGTTTACTGATTTGCATGTAGTATACAAAGACATGTCAGGTTTTTCCATAAGAAAAAAAGTAAATATTATGGAATGATATCCGTCAAAAACTTGAGGTATTCAGGTTTGGGTGAGATGAGAACTGATCTAGGGCGTTAATAGTTCATTCTTTGTCTGAGATTTTTGCTCTTTCCATTCTACAAAATCCCCTCCACAGATGGATATGGACATACTTTTAATATTGTTGCGAGAATACAGATGTCTAGAATTAAATTTCTCTGTCAAGTTATAACCGCCCCTCTCTGTTATTTTGCCACATAACAAATATCCGAGTAGAGTTGTGTCTCTTCTTCTAAACAATCTTTCTGCTTCGCCCTACTGTTTCTGCCCTGTTCTTCATGCAAACAGTGCAATATGACCTTCAACAGGCACAACAATACGACAATCTCTTGGCCAAGTTAAGACAAAAATAGACGGACGTAAGGAGCGTAATGAAGGGAGGGGTGTTTCAGACATCCACAGCAGCAAACTTCCCTGGAGACAGAATTCTTGACCTGGGCTAACTGCAGCAATGGCGGCAAACCTGGACAAAGTTATACCTCTTTTACACCAAGCAGCTAGACGTGGATTTTGAAAAACGCATTTACCTTTCTGCCCCCCCAGCCCCTGCGTGTCATGTTCCTCGTCACAAATGCACTAAAAACTGAAGCGCACATCGTCTCACCAAATTAGCGTGTTCAACCGAGTGTCACGTTTCCATCACTTATGTGTCATTTGACCCAGGGGTTAAAGCAGATTGAATCCATTCTCATTGCAAACAAAGGCCCGATGTTAGCAGGTGTTATTGTTTTTTTTCTGACCAGTGTAAAAGGGGCTTCGGTGTCGAAGCAGGGTACTTACAGCACAGCCAGCACGCCTAGGGAGTGCTCCTGGATGTCCAAGGCCCCCAGCACCGTGTCCAGGTGGGACAGATTCTTGGCCAGCAGCTCCCCACTTTTGTTGATCAACTCACACAGTTGAGTCATCTGGCCTAGGGGGGGTTGAAGGTGGAAGACAAAGATGGAATGACAACAAAAAAGAGAGAAAATTAAAAACACTTGGAAACTCCTTGAATGTACTTTGGATCATTGTTTCCAATTACATTACGTTGCAACTCTGGATACAGATTACATATCAAATATCATTGTTTTTAGGTGGGCCTGTTATTTGTATCACAGATTACATGCAGTTGGATTTAACATCAGTAAGTGTCAACAGCACAAGGTAATTATTAGCTGATGTACACGAGAGGGTCACATGCATGAGTATAAAACTGCAATGGGTTACATAGGTGATAAATTATATTTTAAAAACTATCACAGCAATTGTAAATAATGAAGTTAACTTATCAAAATCCACAAAAGGTCAACAGGGGAATACTTTGTTTCAAGTGTGCTACGGTTTTGTCTTTATTGTTTTTAATGGGGTGAAATAACTGATCAAATTGCATTGTGCGTGTCTAAGTGTGCACAGAAGCTATTCTATTGTGCAGAGAACAGATTGACGAATTCAATTCTTTACCACCGTCGTGCTGCGGCTGAGTATTTATATAGACATCGGCCGGTCAAGTGTCCTGTCAAGGCCTTGCAACAGAGGTAATACCAGTGGGATTGACAGGTGACTTTAAACCAATGATATTCGCAAATTCAGTCTGGCAGCCAATCGCGTGGGGCCGGGGCGGGACTACCGGTAGGCAGTCACCAGAAATTATTTTCTAGATCAAAAACAAAAAGTATGATTTTGACATTTTGTCGGATGAGCCACCAAGTTCGCGGCCATCCCCGGTGTCACCGAGTCCTAGCGCATCTCCTGGTGACACTTTGCGCGACTCTCGTCACCGGAGAAAGTCACATTTGCGGTGTGTTTACATGATAAAGCAGAAAAAAGGGGCACTGGCCAGTTTGGCTGCGAGCTATCGGCAAGGCATTGGGTAGCATATGCTAGCTACCTAGCTAAACCTTGCCCACTTGAATGGGTTCAGCGCGCCTACCTTGAGCGGAGAGCTGCCGCACGTTGTTCACAAACTGCTCCAAGGCTGAAGCCATTATTTCCCGGGTCCAAAGTGGAGGTAATTCGCACTGTTTTTCATTCAAACGTCAGAAACTACTCCGTCCGGACTGAGACAGGGGGCCACACAGCCGCCACTGAGGAGAAGTTATCGCGAGATCGTGAGCGCCGAGCGAACTGACACGAGATTTACCAACCGCCCGTTGGATTGTTAAAGGGCCAGCGACATGATCCACTGACGATGTTCTCCATGTTGTTAAAAGAGTTTTTGTATCTTGTGTTTATTTCACGTGTTGAGGGAATGAATGGGGTAAATTAGGGTAAAAAAATATACAGGGTTAGATGAACAAAGATGCTATTAAATGTAAAGAGTTCTACTTGATTTTACCACGTTCACTGATTATAACCAGCCAGCAAAGTTTGTTATAAATCTAAACACAAGATGCAGTCATGAATAATTTAATAGTTATTCATCTTATCTGTAACAGTTTTTTTGAATTTTTTTGTAGATTTGTATTTATTGATGCAGATGAAATACATCAATTGTTATTATGTTATTGTCTAATTATACAATCACATATAATACAATAATATATGCATATATATATATACATAAACACACACACTTGTCTCTCTATAGTTGTGAGGACACTCAGGCATATCCCTAGCCCCTGACCCTAACCTAAACCTAATTCTCACCCCAACCCCAAAACCAAGTCTTAGCCCTCGAACAACTCTTTGAATTTATGAGGATCAGCCAAAATGTCCTCACATTTATGGTATTGAACCAAAATTGGACCTCATAAGTATAGATAGATATGCACGTGCGCACAAACAAACACATATAGTTCAAACCCACATCCTTCTTTGTATAGTAGTATTCAAAGAGTAAATGCCTTCACCTACTTATAAGTATTTCTACCACTACGACTTATAATAATAATAATAATGTGAACACGTCAGAAGCTTAGATGGAATTCTAATAGGACAAAGCTAAATTACATAAGTGGAGGAAACAATCTCATTGGATCAAAGTTATGAACTGAGAGTTACTATTTTGTAACAATACAAATTAATGTATTCATGTATGCAATATTCAGTCTTATATTCAGATGAATCTGTTTTTTTTGCATGAATTAAACACCTTGAACTGAGAACCCTTTCTCGGGCTTGTCATTTGCCACCACAATAGTAATGATAGGGTATAAGGCTACTTAAGCTTTTTGAGAAACTTTTCATAGAAAACACAGTGAAGTCACTGAGACGGAAATAAAGAAATACTGATACAATGAAATATTGAAATATTGAAATAAAGAAATACTGAAATACTGAAATATTGAAATAAAGAAATGACAAATAGTAAAATATTTAAATAGTCAAATGAATTTGGAAAATGAAATATAAAAACACAAATTATCAATGAAAAATGACCATGTGGAGCTAATGGCATTTTAGTGCAGCAGCTGAAGCAGCAGGAGACGGCCTTTTTGAGGCATCTTGATGCTTTCTTTGTTCTGCTCTCAGCCATGACCTCTGAAAACCACCTCGGAGGTCAGTGGGTCAAGCTGCTGAGGTACGGAGGGCTCCTCTTGGTGTCATGTGTGCTGTCACCGTGCTGCTCCACAGCAAGGAAAGGGTGTTTGAGCACTTGAGCACTTGTGACCCTCTAATTTTTGTTGACTTGCAACATCTTTTTTAAGAGGTCAATGAAGTGATCCTTGATACATGATCTGGAACAACAAAGTTCTGAATATTTTTAATGACCGGGTTCGATTAGGCATATATGATGTAATTGGTTTACCTTGTACGGATAATGGGCAGTGGACACTAATGTGCAAAATGACATTTTCATTCAAATTAGTGCGAGTAGTGGTAAGTAGTAGCGATTTGAGAAAATAGTGCAGCATTTATTTGACACTGTGAGTGGTAGATTCTGACAGCAGTGGGAATGAAGGCGCTGTAGGAGTTTCTTCTCACACTGTGGGTGCAGCCCCACAGTGTCATGTAGGAGGTGAGAGTTGTCTTCCATTAAAGGATTTCAGCTACGCTAACATCCTCCTCTCAACCACTTTCTCGGTGGAGTCCATGGGCAGTCCAAGACAGAGCTGGCCCTTTTGATTAAAAAAACAAGACACAAGCGAGAGACTGAATCCCACCAGTTTATACAGTGCAGCAGGACCAGGTGAGGTGAACCTCCCAGACGACCAAACTCCATCAGGCTCCTGCAGGGAAAGGCCTTCTCAGACAGGGTCGTCACAGACGATCACAGACCGGTGGTCCTCACATCACACATCATGAAAACCCTGGAGAGGCTGCTCTTCAGTCTATTAGGAACATTTGTTGAACATGCACCAGACCATCCTGAATTTGCACCAGGAACATATTGGAGTGGAGGATGTCATCCTTTACGTGCTCCACCAGGTCCACGCTCACTTCGACATGTGTTTTCAGTTACTCAGTCATGGGGGTGTTGGCTGTGAGCTGGGTTACCTTGATGCTCTTCTGCAGGGCAGGTTGTTTGTTGCTGTCTTCAGATATTTCAGAACTATGTTGTTGTGTGGTCTGGACTTTGAATAGTCAAAGTCCAGACCACACAACAACAACACCAAACCATTTAGCAGAAAATAGAATGAAAGTTGTATCAGTGATTACATCAAGCAGCATAATTCAAATGAATTTAAAAACCCTTGCTTCATTTGGAGGGTTTTACTACAAGATCTGATGTCAGCACATATAAAATCTGAGCAGAACGACATCCAGAGGAAGAAGCTGTCAGGAGGCCTCGGCTGCTGCTTCCAACAAAACATCACACTCCACCAGAGGGCGTCTAATATAATTGTTGATCATCTGTTTCTGCCATAAACTGTATATAATGTTTTCAAATTTCAGAGTATTATACTGTGCCTGTGTGTGTTTAGTCATTTTTGTTCCATCTAAATGGTCCATTCACAGCATAAAAACGTATAAACACTGATAAAGCCATAACGATGGTAATGAGAGGTGCTTGAGGAACTAATGGAAATCAAAAAGAATTGATTTGGGAAACGGTACACAATCAGCCATAGATCTTACCTTAGTATCAGAAACAGCTGCAGGTGTGTGCATGTGGGAAATTGTAAGAGAAACAACAATAGGAAGTTACCGCTATCCTGGATCAAAGATTTTTTTATGTGGAGGATTGATTCAGGTAAGAGTAAGTAAGTTTCCTTGTTCAGGAAATGTTGAAAATAGTTTTGTGAGTCCTTTGTTATTTTCTATTATGATCAATGATGTTTTTCTGAGTTTGGAGAATGGGATTTGATCTTTTGTGAAGAAACTCCAGGAGTCTTGTTAAAATAGAAGAGTGGTCATTTAAGTGGGGATTTAAATTTTCAGTAGACAAAACACAGACAATGTTCTTCACACGGAAAATAACTCTCAGTTATTTAAAATAAAAAATTAATTCTCCAGCAAACACTGTATATAATTCAAATCATTGGATTAACACTACCAGCACATATAGGAATCAAAGGAAACAAAATAGCGGACAAATGTGCAAAGGAAGCCACAGAAAGTGATCACATCGACGTCACAGCACTCTTTAGTAAAACGGAAATGAAGACCACAATTAGGTATAAGTTAAAGGCTCAGTGTGTAGAATTTAGGGACATCTAGAGGTGAAGTGTCATGTTGCAGCTGAACGCCCCTCACCTCACCCTCCCCTTCCAAAGATGAAAGAGAACCTGTGGCAGCCTTCAGTTGTCAACTCAACAGGTGTTTAGTTTGTCCAGTCTGGGCTGCTGTAAAAAACATGGCGGCCTCTGTTGAGAGGACCCGCTCCCGATGTAAATAATACGTTTTTAAATATAAAGGGCCCATTCTAGGGTAAAGAAAACAATTCGTACAATTTAGATGAAACACACTAGTGAAAACAGGATTATTTTATATTCCATTTCGGCCAATAGATGCCTTTCACCTAAATCTTACACACTGGACCATGAACAGAGAGGTGGCAAGAGCAATGGGAAGAGGAGGAAACAGGAATGTGGAAAACAACTTCATCAATTTGACGACACGTGCGCTGCAAAAAGTCACAACACATGCAAATACAGAAACGCGCAGCAAATGGGGAATACAACAATGGAAATGTTTCCAGGGGACCTGAAAAAGTGATGAACCTAGCTGTAGTCCAATGCTTTGTGAAGTTCACCACTGTCGTGAGCGTAAAGTAAGGTTCATCACTTTTTTGGGTCCCCTGGAAACCCTTCTGAGTTTTTGCAGCGCATGTAACATCCAATTGATGAAGTTGTTTTCTTAAGTTGCAGTGCGTTGAGCTCTCTCGGCCACCGTATTTGCGTGATCTTTTATAAAGTAGTTCAGCAGAGAAATGTTCTGTGGGTTAGTGATCTTTTTTTGTTTCAATATATCAGAAGGACAAAGTTGATAGAGAGAATATAACTTTATGTGTATATGTTTATTTAGTTTTGGTTTTGTTAGAATGAGTGAATGTATTCAGGTTCCAGATCCACACTCCATACCAGTTGGGGGCGGTAAAGCACCATAACGTTATTGGCTAACCGCCATACGACTTCAGAAAGAAGAAGAAAGAAGCGCAGGGAACTTGGAGGAGTGAGGCATCGCGTTGTTGTGACATATCTCTGCAGTGCGGACTTTAGTACAGTGTGTCCTCTGCTGCGGAGCTTCTCCGGTCCCGGTGCTGCGGTGTCCGCTCCTCTCCTTCCGGCCCCCACACTCCCAGTCACAGGCACCGGGTGGCGGAGAGGCGGCCGCCGGGTCAGATCAACTGTCACTGACAAACTATACGCTCACCGCGGACACGTCTGACCCGTCCGCTGCGGTGGTGCTAGCCCCGGCAGCTAAAGTTAGCTAACCTTCCGTCAGGGCGGTTATGGTGACAATAAAGTTAAGTGAGCCCCTCAACACAACTCCACGGGAACACGAATAACAACACATTCAGAGGAGAGTCAGAAACGACTTGCAGTGTTTTATTTGGGGTTAACTTCTCGACTCCCACGCGGACTTACCGGAGCTAGCTAATAGTGACAGATGATGCTGCTCTCCGCCACAACACGCCTTCTCGGAAGAGGGAAGACTTTGCTCCCTGACCCCGTGAGGAGGATCTGCGTAGAAATGTCGACCTCCTCCCTGGCCGGCAAGCGACTGCGGGTCCTGGTCGACATGGACGGGGTGCTGGCGGACTTCGAGGGCGGGTTCCTGAAGAAGTACCGGGCGAGGTACCCGGGCGAGCCCCACATCACCCTGGAGGACAGGAGGGGGTTCTGGGTGTCAGCGCAGTACGGGCAGCTGAGGAGCGACCTGTGTGTAAGTAGCTCCTGGAGAGGCCTCTTCAAGTGGTGAACTAGTTCAGTGCTGCCAGAAGTAAACAAACAAAACGAGTCATCCCATGTAGTGTGTTCTTAGTGTGCAAGAAGAAGTTTTATAGTAATCAACATGAAATATCGCTTCTCCCTTCATCCAAAACATAATGTGTATAGGCCTGTATGGATCAGTCAGACTTGTTTGGCCTGAACAAGTAAAGCATTGTTTTCCTGTGTTGATCAACTCAAGCACAATTTCATGTTTAGTTTTTTAAAGCTACACTGCACTTAAGTTTTGCTGTAAACTAAATTATATGACTCTTCTTTGATGAAATACATTAAAGCTGGTTTTGATATCACATTTGTTAAATAAATCTATATTCACGGGTGGAACATGGCTCCAAACGTCTTGGACCCTGCAGGGCCAACCACTCAGAGACGTCCCCCATCCTCCCCTGCCCCTCGGCCGTCTCTCTCACATACACAAACACCAACACGTCAGGCAGAAACCCTCAGGAAAAAGAAAACATGTTTGCTGTTTTCACGTCTCTGGAGCCAATCCAAGCTGACATTGGGAAGGGAAGCTTGACCTTGAAAAACATGACTTTTAGACAGTCCTCCTTCGGGTCAGATACACATACATGCACCTCATCAGTTGTAAACCGCTCAATGATAAGCTGTATGCCCGTGTGTGTGCTTTGACTTCAGGAAAAAGCCATCAGCATCTGGGAGTCCAAAGACTTCTTCATAGAGCTGGAGCCGCTGCCGGGAGGATTGGAAGCCGTCAAGGAGATGGCCAGGATGGATAAGTAAGTTAGTTACTACGAAGGAACTCCTGCCCTCATACACCACAGTCAGTAGTAGGCGCACGCCGAGTCTAGCTCTCACGCTGCTTTCGTGCAAATTGAACTTAGTGTGGAGTCCATAGGCGGCCTACTAGAACAGCTTTGAAAAGCCCTCTGATGACTTCAAGGCAGCTATTTGTTCACTTGAGGCAAAGCTAGTTCAAATTCAAAGTATAGTGATGCACCATACTCTGTAAACGCCTGTTAGCACTGGAAACAACATGCACTGGGCGAACTGAGACAAATGCTAGGTTGTGAGCCAAAGTCATCGACCTCGAGTCCCATAGCCGGCGTAACAACATAAGTGTCCTCGTCTTATCGGAGTCCATTGAGGGGCCTCGACCGGCCGCCTTCTTCTCAGAGCTGCTGAAGGGTGTATTCACTCCCTACTGTTGCCACGAGGGGGTTTAACTCTCAACCCGTGTTGCCTTCGAAAGGTCAAGGACCAAGTTTATTTGTTAACCTGCAAGAACTGAATTTGTGTCGGACTAGCTGTCTCACCACCCCGGATTAGTGTTTGTTAGCTGAAGGGGGCCGATGCTTATCAACTGGTGGTGTGTGTAGTTAATCAATAATAGAAGTATGAGGAGCAGTGCCACATACAAGTTAACCAGAGTGATTTAATTACTTAATAGATTTTTCTCGTAATTGTAGTTTTGGGCCGACTGAGCCTTTAGACAACTTTTGGGGGTGTTGGGCTTTAATTTCTATTTGTGCACAAACACAGATATAAAAGTTCTGGGGCTTCAAATAGGAAAAGACAGTGACATCTAGTGGTTTGCATAACTCATAGCAGGCACTGAAACTGAAACTGCATTACCTCACAAATCTCAATACCTTTAGTCTTATGTGCAATTAATGTAGATTTAATTGTGTTATATTAATATAAAAAATGAATTGCATGCCAAAAAAAGTTGAGTGAAACAACCTTGGCGGCTTCATTATGATCCACCTATCTTTCTTTTATTTCTACTTCACTACTGCCCACGCATCTTCAACAGTTTTTAAAAGCAAAACCTGTCTATACAGCATACACACACATATGTGTAAATATACACATATCAGCAATTTTAAATTAAATTATATATATATTAAAAATAATGATAAATGTGATACAGTGATTTTCTAGTCTTGATGACTACTCAAAGCGTTAATCAGTATAATTTTGTGTTCACCCATTCACCCATTCACACACACACACACACACACACACACACACACACACACACTTCAATTAAAAAATACACAAGTAAAAATACATAAAAATAATTTAAACATTAAAATTTAAGCGAGACCGCTCATAAGATTAATAAAACTTGAATTAGGTAAATTTCAAAAGCTCTGTCTCCTTTACCCGAGAATCTGGGACATTTAAAAAGCCCCCTGTCTGAGGATCTCAAAGTGTGAGATCTGCGATATATTGAGGAGTCAGATGATTAATTGCTTTGTAAGTAATTAAAAGGACCTAAAAATCTATTCTGAAACGTACTGGAAGTCAGCGTAAAGACACTGAAGCTGGGGTGTTGTGTTACAGCCTGTTTACTCTGGTTAAAAGCCTGGCAGCTGAGATCTGTGCTGCCTGAAGCTGCTCTACAGATTTAATAGTTGCAGTACAAGTTTAGTGACATGCTGCTCAAAACTTAAATTACAATCAAAACAGAGGCCAGGATTTCTGGCAACAGGCCTAATGTAAGTAGACAAGTCCCCAGTAGATGGCAGTATTTGACTGTTTTTGTTTCTGGGGCCAATAACAAGAATTGGATGAGTTCAACTGAAGGAAAGTCTTTTTACATCCAGTTTCTCACATTCACACGGCACTCCTGTAAGGTCAAATTGACACTGTCAGTGTCAATTTGGGGTTCAGTATCTTGCCCAAGGACACTTCAGCATGCGGAATGGACGAAACTGGGAGCTGAACCACAGACCTAACGACCTGCTCTTCTTCCTGAGCCACAGGATTGTTGCCATTGCCATTGCAAGACAATGGCAATGGCACCATTTGGTTCCAGTCTAACATGTACTGTATTTGTTTTTGATTGCACATGATGATGCACATTTTTACTTAGGCAGCACCAGTATGGAGCCTCATTGCATTAATATTTCATAGACCGAGGGTAACTCTGTGATGGAGAGTTCATGTGCTTCGAAGGAGGATTTGCTTTCATCGTCTTACCACTGTAAATCACCATGGTAACATATGCCGAACCACTAACGGAGCAGGTTAAGTTGGTTCAAAACCTAATAATGCCCAAACTCCTGACCAATCAGATAACTGGGAAATCAGTCCATCAATCCACAGAATCCTAACAGGCACAGAAGATTTGACTGTAAAGTGAGGAATAACAAAGATCTCCAACAAAGATTACCCTGGCTGGCAAAATAAGAGCTGTTAGAATCCTCTTAATGATCAGGAAAGGAGCTTCTATGCTTCCTAACTTATCTCCTTAACCATAGGAAACACAGAATGTTGTCCCACAATTCACAGCAGCAGCAACATTTAAAGCGACGAAACATTGTAGTTGCACCTGGTTAGGAATAAAGATTATTTTGACTTTATGACCGCAGCCATAGAGTTAACTTAAAATTAACGGAGACATTTGATAACTATCTTCGTAACAAAGGTCGTCCATGACGCTTGATGTTAGGCTAAGTGAAGCTAGACAACAGAAACATATCCTGGGTATGATAAACTCAATTTGTAGTTCAGGCCTCAAGTGTGTTGCTGTTTTCGAGCAACCTTCATCATGACAACAGTGATACTGAGAAACATCAGCCTCACTCAGGTTTTAGGATGGATATTAGAAGCTCCACTGCAGAACTTTCAGAACCTCACATCAGTCCAACTCTTCGTAAAGACTGTGATTCCATGTAGAAGCAGCCACACGTGTTGATGAAAGCACCATGTAATGAGCATCGACTTTTTGATTAGAGTTTTAATTCATATGTAATCTCAGTCAACAGAAGGAGGCTGCAATTCCCTTTTCCGGAAGCATTCTGAAAAACACACAACACAATGGAATAACATCTAAAAATAGCCACCAAGTTTATGAAAGTCTATGTTTGCATTTCCTCTCCCGCTGGAAATACATGATCGGCTTCCCTTCGCCACATTGCCTGAATGAACCTGTTTCCACATCAGGGAAATCTGTCCGATGTTGCCTTCTCATGTGTTTTCTCCTTTGTTTTCTCCCTCTCTACCACTGCCTGGTGCCTGTTATGATTATCCATTCCAGTTATGAATATCCTGTATGGCTGTGAGGCATCCGTGGTGAGAATGTAGCATTGATTTCAAAATTAATTCTCCTCCTCTGGTTGTTTTGTCTCTTTCTCTCTGCAGCACAGATGTCTTTATTTGCACCAGCCCTATAAAGCATTACAAACACTGCCCATATGAGAAGGTAGGCCTTCTGCCAATCAACAACATCTATTCTGTGCCCTTTGGAAATAATTACTCTTACTCTTTTTTCGAATGAGATCTAATCTGGTGTGTGTGTGTGTGTGTGTGTGTGTGTGTGTGTGTGTGTGTGTGTGTGTGTGTGTGTGTGTGTGTGTGTGTGTGTGTGTGTGTGTGTGTGTCCGTGTGTGTGTGTCCGTGTGTGTGTGTCCGTGTGTGTGTGTCCGTGTCCAGTATGCTTGGGTAGAGAAGCATTTGGGCCATGACTTTCTGGAGCAGGTCATCTTGACCAGGGACAAGACATTAATCAGCGGTGACATCCTCATAGATGACAAGCCTGATATTCTTGGTAAGGACTGCGTGCATGATAATGTGTGTGCACGTGAAGGGTTTACCTTTTCACAAAAAAACAGCCGTTAATTAATGTTAACTGGAGTCAGTGACACCAATATGCTGATTATTGACCTTATTCTGAAAAAGACATTGTTTTGATTATGATGTTTACATGAGTTGCTTGTAAAATATTCCTTTCATATTCTATTTACATATATGTTACAGAGTATAGTCTGATTAGGACTCATGTCAACATTAACTCCTACTATTTGTTTACACATAGACATGTATACAAATATACATGTCTACATAATGCTACTAAGATTGGAAAACTTCTAATGTCTTAATTCAAGTATTGCTTATTCTGATTAGCACCTTATTCGGGTTAATATCGGAATATTGACGTCCATGTAAACTTGTCTCGTGATTTACATAACAAATGGACATTTTTTATTGTAAAACCATCCCTGAGAAAAATTATTCGCCCTTTTGGTTTGGTCCATGTCCCATCCACTAGCATTTATGAGGCAGGGTTCGTGACGTGCACTGCAGCCAGCCACTAGGGGGCGATTGAGATGCATTTGCGTCACTTTTGGGGACCAGTCATGTCGGGTTGAGTAGTACTTTGCACTTGCCCATTTGGGGTTCAACCCTCTGCTTAATGATCGATCCACTCTACCTCCTGAGCCACAGCTGTCTATAATGATCGCACAATGGTTGTTCCAGGGAGGGTTGGTACAAGATGACAAAACTGGACTTAAGATAGACAGTGATGTAACAAGATCAAAATTACTTCAATCAATTTGCAGTATATGAGACAGCTGCCAGAGTGTTTGAAGAGTCAGTCGGGTTCTGCTGGGTCATCTGAAACATCTGTGGTTGTGTCCCGAGCAGGCGTGGAGTCCAAACCGATGTGGCAGCACATCCTGTTCACCGCCTGCCACAACAAGCATCAGTCCCTCAGCCCCTCCCAGAGACGCCTCCTGTCTTGGTCGGACGACTGGAGGGCCATCCTGGACAGCAAGAGGCAGTGAGGGACGCTTGCACCCAAGAGCCACGGCGGCCTGGCTTCCTAGTTAGTTTCTGGGCGGGGGTCGCCACCACCGCCATGACATCATCACCATACCAGTGGGTGTCGCTGGGAGAGGTCCCTGTCTTGCAGAAACTCTGATAAATAAGGTAAACTCAA
Source organism: Hippoglossus hippoglossus (assembly GCF_009819705.1). Classification (NCBI taxonomy): domain Eukaryota; kingdom Metazoa; phylum Chordata; class Actinopteri; order Pleuronectiformes; family Pleuronectidae; genus Hippoglossus; species Hippoglossus hippoglossus. Next base: position 14,886,551 of record NC_047169.1, read on the forward strand.
GGACAAGCTGCTGGGAGTTGACATTCACTTGAAGCACCACAAGGGGGCACTATGAGACCGAGTGTGAAGTCATGTCGACAACCACATTTCCACTTCTTCTAGTACAACATGTCACAACAAAACAAACGAACATGGGGACACTGTGGATACATGGGAAGTCTGACAGAGCAGATTGAACTTCCTGTCAGCTGCTACCTGTGTTCTATTGTTATGTTTTTTTTTATGGATCTTTCTGTTGACATTTCTGTTCAAAGTCAAACATGTTTTTTTTTTGTTGTTTTAGCCACTCGAGTGTTTTTATCTGTTGGTCACAAAAAGGCTTATCAGCATTTCTCAGCACTGTGTTACATTAGTGAGTCAGTCGACCACGATTGGCTCACAACAACAGGACACTCCACTACACGCTAATATTTACACACAATACATGAACACAGGAACGTGACCTGGCCTTCCATTGTTAGTGTTTTAAAAGCCTATTATTTGACATGTTTGTCATCTGGGTGCTGTATTCTGGTGCTTTTTCCACAAAGATCCACGGTTCTTAATTAAGCTGTTTTCAGATTGTGAACTCCGGAGAATGTCCACATAATGGGGTCCTGACTTTCTCCACAAGAACGCAGCAGGAGATTCATGCAGGAAACAGGACATGACGTATAAATCCCGCTGGTGAGATCACATGTTTTTGGTCCCTTACGCACATGGTATTCACCAATTACAGGTGTGAACGCAGTCAGATCAGATAGCGATCCGATCACGCCAGGCCACATTCGGGGGTGTTCTGGGCCACACGTGTCCACATTCTTTTAACAGTGTGAACACGAATGCCTGAGACACATATGAAGGAACTCCTACTCAGATGACGTCCTCTAACCAGCTGCAGTTTCATGAATCGAACGTTTATTTTCTCTTCTCGTTGATTTGTTTGTACCCACAGTCACGACATCGACACTGATCACCAGAGAGCTGTCCACTTGTGATCGGATCACAAAAACCACATGTTGATACCAGATGTGTAGGGGGCCTTTTGTTTACAGCACATCAACACTGCTTGCAGGTCTTGGTGACAAAAGCTCTCTTGGTCTTTCCAAGTTCAGATCTTTTATGTGTATGACACCTCTTTTTCATCCTGAGGTATTTGTATTCTTTTAGTTTTTGTTTTGCGTCACGTGTTAGAAACGACATCAACACGCCCACTCTCCCGCAGTGGATCTTAAGGAGAATCTCCTGTTTTATTCTCAATCGCATGTTATCCAGAGTTTTTACTAGAGAATGTCCGCAGCAACTCACATTTACGTTCTCACATACGGCCCCCTCTGGAGAGTATCCGGAGTTCAGTGCATGTCTGAAAGCAGCTTTAATAGATTGATAAGAAACAAAGTGCTAGTCCAACCCTCAGAATTGAACAAATACATATGCATGTTGCCAAAACCATCAACCACCACTTGTGTCAAAATATGAAACTGTGTGTTGAATTTAAACGAATATGAAATTTTAAAAGATGTCTATGAAAAACAATGAATATAAGAGTAATTTAGAGTTTTAAAAATTTAAAAAGAGATGATTTATAGATGATATATTTTCAGCTATGTTTTGCTTTTACATGCTCTACTTTCACAAATATTTTAATAGTTTATGGTTAAATGCTTGTTGTTAATACGCACTGAAGTTACAGAGAATAAAAAAGAAAACAGAACCACAGTGTCTTCAAAACACAATAAGATGTGTTTGTGTTTATGTTTTGTGTTGGTATTTTTTTTATGTCTTTTGTGAATTTGAAATGCATATCAACCAAAATGTATCCACATTATTTTTTACCACAAAATGCTTTCAAACTCTTCTGAGGTGCAGAAATTTATTTCTGGCAGACCAGTCGTGATTTTGCTGCAATTGTGTTTTTTAAGAACAAAGCGGTGGATCTTGAACATACTGTATGTAATGGCGGGCATAGTTGGATGTTCTTTGTGCCTCTTCTCTTGTTGTTTGTACCTTGTTTCACCACGTTCAAAGTAAAGAGTACCTGGACCATGGCATGTCATAATTTGTATTCACATTGCTAATAGTCACAAACTGCTTTCGACACAAGTTTGGAAAGCTCTCCACCCTTGTGGTTCAACGTTTCAGGAGTTTGTGAAAAGAGCCAAATGTGACTCGGCCCTCGGTCCATATTCTATCACACCAGGACTTTGCTGGTTCGATGGATCGACCTACTCGCACCCTTGAGTCGTTGCGTTTTCGTTAACGATTCCTGTAGTTCGCTCCAAATACAGTGTTATTTCTAATCAAACTCAGTTAGAGAATGAAAACCTGCTTCCATAACGATCACACCTCTGAGAATTACACAAGAAATACTATCAAGAGCCTACATGGGAATAAATTTAAGTTATGGCGTTTATTAAGCAACTTCCTCTGCCTTGCGGAGAAGAGTAGGAGTAATGTTAAAGAATAACTCGTCATATAATTCACCACATGTATGCAGAGGAGAGAGAGTCAGAGACATTAAACATCTGCCAGATGTGGATTCTTTGAAAATATACTTATTTTCTGTATTTATTTTTCTTCAAGTTCATTTGTGAAAAAACTTGGCTTTGCTGTCACTGAAGCTACTCGACAGCATACAAAAAAAAGCAAGCACTGCACTTGTGTCAGTTGTACGTGATCCAATTTTGTCAATAAATGTCTCAAGTTTGTGTTGCTGGTAATCATTTGGGAAGCAGCGGAGATGATTGATACAATAAAGAGTTCTCAAAGTTAAAATGAACCATGTAAAGGTAAGAAGCCCGGGAAGAAGGCATAGATTAAAAGAAATTGATGGTTTCAAAATACAAAAACATGTACTTTTACGAGATCTCGCTAAGTGTTTCATTCAGTACTTCAGTGTACTTGCATGTTTTTCAATGTACTTCAGGCTCAGTTCGGAAACATGGAAACCACAACAATGGAGCGGTTCATAGATTTTTTGAGTTTGGCCTCAAATATAAAGATAAAATCAGTGCTTGGCAGTAAGTACGGGATTTACGTGCTGCAAGTGAAAGACATCGCAAGTGGACATGTCACAAAGCGTAGTCTGGCCTGGTGATCCTGGTTGAATTCATTCGCAACCAGCTGCAGTACTGCGCGTGAGGAAAGAGGATGTGCGCTTGGCGTGGAAGGAGCTGGATCCCCGAGGAGTGTCATTAAGTCCAGGGGCCAGATGAAGTTCAGTCCTTTTGGACGAAGGAGTTACTTCCCAAAAGTTAAGAGTTCGTTAAGAGTTCTCTCTCTCTCTCTCTCTCTCTCTCTCTCTCTCTCTCTCTCTGTGGTTTCTTACAGTTAATGAGGGACCTTCTATGTAAAGTGCCTTGAGATAATGTTTATTACGATTTGGCGCGACACAAATAAAATTGATTTGAATTGAATTGAGGAAGTTTAAAACAGGTGGGGTTCTACATGTAAACCTCTGCGTAACTGTCTGACTCAACATGTCCACAGCGGATACTAAACAAACAACCGTGTGCAATCATTCTCCACAGTGGTTTGTCAACAGGAACAACATGTTCAGTGGAAGGGGGGAGAATATAAAGACAATCTTGTGTCTGCCTCCCACAGCATTGATTCTCGGGTTCTTTCAGGTCGTCGCTCTGCTTCTTCAGGCTTTTCAAACACGCCTCAAGACCTTCACCTCAGCATGCGCCTTAGGTCTTTTGTGCTGCTCAGTTGAGCTGACAGAACTGGTGTGTTCTATATAAGGGGAGGCAGAATATTAAGGTCATCGCTGCACAGGGCCATGTGGGTCAGCCTGACGTAAATTTCTTTGTCCGGCCGAGTCCTTCAAGGCCTTTTTGCGGGTGACAAATCGATTTGAACACAGATTGCTCAAGCATTCAACCTGCAAACTGAACACCTTTTTCTTCTACTGTATTTGTATTCTCCATGATTTACACGCCAAATCTAATAGACCAAGGAATTACTTCCACCTCCTCTTCTTCCATTTCCTCTGAGTATAGCATTGTGGCAAAATTGTGGAATGTTCAGGACATTCAAATGGAAATAGGGACAGTAACAGACAATAAAAAAGTGTGTGTGTGTGTGTGGGGGGGTGGTCACATGTCATCTTGTGTTTGTGTGCCAGTTAGAAAGTTGTCTCAGATCACACAGTGACACATTTCCACCCTCATTGCAGGATAATGATTTAAAAGTTTAGTGTCTCGCTCTCCGGCTCTGCTGTCGGCCGTATTTCTTCTGTAGGTGTCATTTTACCTGGAGGCAAAACAGCGTGGCGTGCTGACCAGGTGGCGCTTCATATTTCTGCATCAAACAAACAGGAGGAAAAAAGAGGATATAATAAGACTTAATTAAGTCATTGGGTTTGTCGCTCTTCATTCAAAAGTTTTATTTTAACTTTACCTTGGTGGAGGTAATAATACAAAAAATAAATTATTAATAAATTATTGATGAGTAGGAGTAATTAACTGATACAAACAATTGTCTTACTGTCTCCGCCGAGGACGTTATGTTTTCACCCCTTTCCCTTTGTCAGTTGGTTTGTGAAGCCGTTTACAGACATGAACTCTGCAGGATGTCCGGACAATAGGGTCGGGACTTTCTCCAGAGTTTGCATTTCACACAGGAACAACGCAGCAGGAGATTCTCCGCTCAGATGCCTTCACAACAGGAAAATCGTTCAGGTGAGGAATGGTGCAGCGGGCACCGGCAGGACTTGACGTATAAATTCTGCTGCAGAGATCATGCGAATGTCTGCATCTCACTCTATGGAGATTGTCAGGAGATTATCCGGACATTGCAGGTCTGAAAGCAGCTCTACATTCTTGACAGATTCCCACGAAACCTGGTGAACGGATGTGGTATGGTTCAGGAAAGAACACATTCAATTTTGGTACGGATCTGGTTTAGGGGGCAGATCCAGGATTTTTTTTTTCTTTCTTTAACAGTGTGAGAAAGGCCATTTTCTGAGCATTTCTGTGATTTCTCGGAAAATAATAATTGGACCTTGATGAAAAAGAACAGGGATCTCGAGGGGACTGATATTTATGAGCAAGTGTAATTTGATGCAGATCCAAATAAAAATCCAAATAGATAGCATACGGATGTGGGCCAACTAAAGTTGCCCATTTGTAAAAAAAACAACTAATTTGGGACTTTTTTGGCAAACATGCGGTGCTCTCAGCAAAGTGTAATCTGGATGTGAACCTAAAGTGTGGTTAATGGTGAGTATGGCCCAAATAGCACAAAACTAATCCGGGCCACCTTTGGCACCATTGATTGACATGTGGTATTACTATGGCTCACTTGTGGCCCAGATCTGGTGAACAGGAGCAGACCGCCCAGGTGCCATCAGTCCACACGGCATGTGGGCCATATCTGGGCCAACACAATTTTCCTATGTGGGGAATTAAGAAAAATTAATAAGGGACCGTGACAGAGGTATGCACAAGTCTAGTCTTAGTTCTAGTCAGCATTTAATCCATTGTTGGTATGAAAGTTTGTATAAGTGCAGATTTGGACAGGAGTGAGGGGGTTTTAAACTCAGTCCTCGAAACATAAACTCAATCTACTGTTTATTCAAGAAAAGAGCGCAATACAAACATGCCATGCTTCTTATCAGGAGGAGCCCTCATCAGAAGTCTGTGCAGAGGACCTGTGTTGTCTGCTCTGCATTGTGCTGAGGTTACTGGGCAAGTGCGTCAGAGTCCTGAGGAAATCCCACCAGAGCAGTTAAAATGGGACTTGGAATGAATTTCTCTTGTGGGAGGGTTAGGGTTATAGGAGTTTACTGGTACCGAACACAATAAGGACACAAACATTGTGCGGTACAGTTTGTGTTTGTGCTGTGGAGATGTAATGTACTAGATGTCCCCTAAGATGGGGTCGGGGATGTTAATAATCAGGCTGGGACAGACCATGGAATCTTCCACAGAACATATGTGGATGTGTTGGATGTGATGACGGGGAAAAAAACAGGGAGTGCAGTGGAGCAGTCTGTTGTCCTCTCTGTGTGTTTGGGTCGCTCTCCTGTCTGCGCAAAATCTGCTGCAGATCAACATCAGGATCATCTGCATGTGGAAACAAGACCCTGCATCTACTGCCCGCAAGTGCTGTCGCTCCCTTGTGATTACAACCAGCTAATGAGGGGCCATTCTCACAGCAAATATCTTATATTATTATTGATATTATAAATATATTATCAATAATCTTCAATAATCATCAATAATCCAATATCAGGGAAGGTCTTGAACACAGAACCCACAGATCAGCTAATAGATTTCTACATTTTCTATGTAGCTAGTGGGATTTTCCAGGGATTTTCCATAGATCCTTAAGAGAAACTGCATGTGCTGCCCAATGTGTTCTCTCTGTGTGTGTGTGTGCACACGTGCAAATGAGCCCCCTCGTGTTGGTAAGTGCGAAATATCGCAGATGTTACTAATATGTAATATATGAGTCAGCAGAGAGATACCATGTTTTTGCTATAGCGCTAGATCGAGTGAGTCAATGTCGTGCAGCATGCTATCTGTTGGTGTGGCTTATTGTCATCTTCCTTTCTGTGTGCGTGTGTGTGCGTGTGTGTGTGTGTGTGTGTGTGTGTGTGTGTGTGTGTGTGTGTGTGTGTGTGTGTGTGTGTGTGCGCAACAGTCTATTCATTGCCTCTGTGTGGCTGCAGGAACAGGACATTGTGTTTCGTTGAGCTGGTGTTGTTGGTGGAAGTCAAACACTGGAAGTCATTAGTGAAAAGTGGCACCCGCATTCAGCTGCAGTACAGTGACACCGAACATTTGTTTGTTCTGGTTTTGATTCACATGGTCCAAATTGGTCTTTTCTTTTTTTTCTCTGCACACGCTTGAGGCTACACCAGTGTTGTGCCAGTTCACACTTAAAAAGAATAGTTAACATTGAAAAATGTCACTGTTAACTATTCTTAACATTGAAGTCATTTTTCATTATGTTTAAATTCAGCCTCATAAACTCTGGAGCAAATCAAACAAACACAAAGTTACTTCATGTACAGATGAGGTCCTGATAACTTGTGATGAGTGTTTATTAGTTAAAGTGAGAGCAGGTCAGAGTGGAGGAGGAAACCGAAACTACAGCTCGGTACAAACCCACTGCTGCTTCTGCTCTGATCGTGAAGCAGCGGCACTGGCCACTGGACCGTAGTGGAAACTGTATTTTCACGGTTTGTTCCCACTGATCTTCAGCAAAGTAACTTACAGGCTGCTTCACATGAAACAGCTCCTCTTATCTCACTGTTTGACAGTGAGTGAGTGCGGGCGGGGCCCCTGGGCGTGTGTGTGTGTGTGTGTGTGTGTGTGTGTGTGTGCGCGTGTGTCTGTGCTCGGATTGTGTTTGAGTTTAGAATCCGTCAAGTAGTCTTTAGTTATAAAATTTCAGGACAGCATTGTAATCTGGACGGGCAGAAGTGGAGATGTTTTGAAACAATGACGTAGACGCTCGCGAACGCTTGCCGATTGGGTCTTTTTGGTCACGACATTGCCTTCACTGATTTGTCTGGCTCTTATCAAACGACCCCCTTTCAGAAGAAAACAACTGACATTAGCCTCAGCTACCAGTGGAGAACACAAACATGGATTGTGGAGGAGGCCCAGTGAGCACCTCCAGGTGAACCAGGGAGGGGGGATTGGCACCGCCGAGACTAGTTGGCCAATCAACTCTCCCTGGATTCAAAAGGCAGAAGCTGAGCTGAAGTCACCGTTGACTTCAATTGTATTGGAATCGGCTGCTACGCTGTTTAGCCCTGAGACTCCAGAAGTGTTTTGTGGACTCAAACACTTCACCCACCCCTCCATCAGCAAAGTGGTGAGTAGATAATGGGTGACTTTCCATTTTTCGGTGAACTATCCCTTTAAAGAGACAGGAGCTAAAATCAAATGTTTCAGACAGAGGCTGAAAAGAGGAGCTGCAGCAATGGACAGTATGAGGAAAGGGACTTTTTTTTTCTCAACATTAGAGTGTGTAAACCTTTTCTAGTACAAATCCAAATAAGAATTATAACCCTGGATACGAGCATAATATGTCTCCTTTTATTTCCAGCAGACTAGACACATGTTAATAAGAGGTATGACCAGGGCCTGTTACGCTGCATTTGGGTGAATGAGTCCCATCCTTATTCGCCATATTTGATTAACACTCGAGGAATCCTGAGTAATGTTAGAAACCACAAAGAAGATTTATATGAGGCGGGTTGAAGAGAAGTGTGTCAGGCAAGGAAAAGCAATTAAATTCATCATGCAGATGGCACTAACTATGTAGTTTCATAAGGTGAAGCCTTCATTTACTGGGGCTGAGCTGAAACAAAGATAACATAACAGTGCAGTAGTTCTCCTTGGTTCAGGTCTGTGGGAGGGCAATGAGTTTGCTGTGGTTCAGTGAAGAGCTACTGTTAAGAAACCATTAACACATTTTTTTAAAGCTTACAAAAGACGGGATATCATATTCTTTTCGGCGGAAAACTGAAATTACATGAAATATCTGGGTTATATACGAGGGGGGATTATGAAACATAGATTTGCATGTGAAGCCCTTCAATCAGTTTTTTTTTTCTGAAAGGAAGAAACTCTGCAGTCCGCCACACACTTAATCACTATTAGTGTGAATAAGTCCTGTTATACCAAAGGTTCCTGGAAATGTAATTGGCTTCCAAGTAGGGCTTAATGATTTCTGCAGAAAAGACAGATAAAAATGATAAGTACAGGGAAAATGGATTGGTATGTGAGCCAGAAATTGAGTTTGATATCACGGTATAACAGGAGAAGTTTAACACAGCTCAGTCTTGATTTGGTTTGACGTAAAATGTCAATTAAAAAAAAAACTGCCCGCAGGTCGGCTGAGTTGTGTGCAGCGTGTTATTAGTTATGATTACTTTCCTTTGTGTACCGTCAGCTTGTGTGTTAGTTTATACTTGCCTTTATGTACTGTGTGTGTGTGTGTGTGTGTGTGTGTGTAAATGGAAAGGAAATTAGGTAAATTTCCACAGCAGTGCAGCCAGACCACCTCTGCAATCCATCTTCACACAGGAGCACATATTGCTGCTGATGGCCGCAGAGGTCTCGGTAGAGCTGGTTCATTTCCAGGCGCAGGGGGCCAAGCTGGAAAATTTTCACATTAGGGCTGCACACGTCACACATGTTCATTTATACCATTTGAATAGTTTATTAGGTTTGGGTATTTGGCGTCGTCTGTGGTAACACAATAATCTCAATATGACACATGATCACCGAACAACATGAGATTGTGTTTTTCCACCATCTCAATGCGTTTGCGCAGGATAAAGAATGCATTTCCCATGAAGCCCTTAACTTCCTGTCAAAGATTGCTCACCCCACTGTGTTCCTTCACCTGCTTTTCCATCATATGCTACAGGATGAATATTAGCTTTTCAAAATAGCAGTCAAGCTACTGACGTGGACAAAAAAAACTTTACATACCCAACAAATAATCGGTTATATAATTGTTACAGCTAAAAAAACAATACAAAATTAACTTTAGTTTGAATTTCTAGAGAAACATTTTTAGATGAGTAACAGGCTTAACATTGGCCCATTGAATTTTTTATATTTAAATATATTCAAGAACAATTAGTGTATTTTACGTGTAGCCTGAACTTAGATAACATTAGGTTCACAGATGTTAATGGTGGTAATTAGGGGGTTAGATATATCTAAAAAAATAATCAGATTTCTTCAATTGTCCTAAAGTCAAAAACATGGTGGCACCTGTGCATATTTTTTATATATACAGTATATATGTCTGCACTTAAGATTATTGAGCTGTTTTTGAGTGTTGATATTCCCATCACAAGCTATATGGTGTATCCATGACTCAACGGGTTATTGTGAATTTTTTATAGCACTGGGTTTAGTTTGTTTCCATCATGTGGTCATTTTCCAAGAGATACCTGCCAGGCTGCAAGGTTTTCCACTGAACACAAGAGGATAAATGATGCATTGGGCTTAGATGCAGAGGAGTCTCGGAGCACACGAGCTGTGGAAACACAAGAATGACGCAAACGACACAGTGCACATTTATATCTTGTCGTGCATATGTGTGTGTGTGTGTGTGTGTGGTCTGAGAAGAGAAAAGATTAAGGAAGAAAGATTGGTAACAGTTCACTGCACAGATTGGCTCACAACGTCTCTCCAGTGTGCGTGTGTGTGTGTGTGTGTGTGTGTGTGTGTGTGTGTGTGTGTGTGTGTGTGTGTGTGTGTGTGTGTGTGTGTGTGTGTGTGGATGAAAGCACGTGAGGTAGGATGAGCTGCCACCAGAAATCACTCAACTCTGAAGTGAGAAAAAAAGTGCTAAAATTAGAAGAAACAGAAATAGCTTATTTCCACTATAGAGGTTCTTCCTTATGTGTGTATTTCTAGGTGTGTATGAGCATCCTTGATTGTCATCACACATTTCTTTGCCAAGAAACTTCACACACTGACGTCTTTGCACAACAGATTGAGGCCGGAGCGCAGAGGAAGGCTCACAGTGGGATGCCGAGCGTCGCTGCCAACATGTAACTCCCCATACTCGCCATGTGATTCCTTAAATGGCATTCCATCCATTCCCCTGGTGTTTGGATTTTAGACACAGACTGACGCTGTGTGCCGTCATCAGCCAGTGGGACACCCGCTCTCTCCTGGTTTGAAGTGTTTGAAGTGTATAAAGAGAAGCATATGAGTAAATGATGAATGCCTTTTTATGCCTTCGTGCCGGCAGTGGCCAGAGGGATTATGTTTTTGGGTTATCGGTAAATCCATACGTCATATTCTTGTGAACGCGTTATCTCAAGAGTGCTTTCAGGGAATTTCTTCAAATTTGTTACAAACTTGGACTCACGGATGAACTGATCTGATGGTCAAAGGTCAAGGTCACGGTGTCCTCACAACACATGTTTCTGGCCTCTTGAATCTGATATCTCAAGACCAACTGGAGAGAACATCTTCAAGTGTTGACCAGTTATCTCTAATTCTTTGTCAATGAACTGCTGGGATGACCAGATCACATGCAGCGTGATGATACATCAGAGGATTAACATTCAAATGCACAGATCACATGAGTTGTCATAAAGCCCTCTAGGCCTTCATGCAGCGCTTGAGCAACTGGAGAATGTTTAATATCATCGTGTTTCTTTATCCTCTCCCCGTGTAATGCTCTGGTTGAGCAACCCACTGATCTGCCACCTACAAAAAAGAGATTCAAGAATGAAGCCTGCAGACTGTAGCTGTAGTCACAGCCATAAAGCCACAAAGGTCATGTTGGCAGCATTGGCATGTGTTGCTGCAGGGCAGTTCTCTCCACTTCTATCAGTGTGACGCTCATACTTACAATGTAGATCAGCTCACACCGAAAAGATAATAAATTGTGTGTAATGTATAATGTGTGTGTTGAGACTTTTATTTCTGGGAAAATGTCAGTAGCTTCAAGGTAATTTTCACACAAATGTCTTCCGGCAAATCTGAATGAGTTGACCAGTTATCTCAAAGATTACCTGATTAGGTTCCAGTGGTCAAAGGTTGGTGACACAAAAAGCATGCGCTCTCTCAGACGCTTTCTACCTCAGATGTCGTCCCACGCTTGTGGGCTGAGCTGCAACTCGTCAGTGACCTTATATGAATCAGAAAAACCCTTGACCTGTGGTGTTCCTGGTTGCAGCTTTCTTGTAAAATGCTCATAGATACCACTTCACATAGAAACCATAAAACGACGGAATAACAACGCCAGGTGATGCATGATTTAATATTACAATATCAGGCTCCTCCCCTTCTTTGTTCACCTGTGCAATTTGATTTATAACTAAGAAGCTAAAATTGGGTAGCCTACAAAATTCAAGTTCAGTGAATGATGACTGGTCTCTTATTGTCAACTCTTGAAGGGGCTGCATTCTTTGGAGGTTCGATTTGAAGACTTATTGCATCAAAGCAGCAAAACTAGACTCTCTCACTCCGAAGGCACTTTCAAATGTGGCTGACAAATGTGTACTTCCAAATATTTAAGGCTCCAATGGGTGGATCCTTCTGGTCCAACCCAAAACTTTCTCGTCATGTCCAATTTTAACTTTGTTGCTAGGCAACACGAGCTGGTGACACCACAGTAATCCTCTGTAGACCAGACCGTGTTGTTTTGGTTTTACTTTCACGGTCTATACGGCCTATAAAGGATGCAGTCTACATGGGCTGGGTAGAATGCTTCCTCCAAAGGATGTAGCCCCTGAATTGAAACACAGCTTCTCTCTGTCTGTTTTCCTTAAGGGAACTGATATCTATGAGTGTATGCAATCTGTTGCAGATTCAGGTCTAGGTGTGGTTAATGGGACTGTTGGGCCTTGGAAGAGGAATGTGCTCAATGCCTTCCTAGATGAGTAAATGTTTCATGTGTAGTACCCTAAGACGTACTGAGTCACTGGTGAACCGCTGTAGTTAGCTCGGTAACTGCGAACTCAGTAGCATATTTTGTTTCTCCTGTCCAAAGTCCACAGCCACTGAGATCTCATCTTACAATGGGCGAGGGCTTTTGAGTCTCATTTTGGGCGGAAGTAACAAAAATGGTTTGCTGTGAATGATAAATGCAAGTTGGGTATTCTGAATGGTGAGTGGTAGACCGTAGAAAGTACCAGTCCATTGTGATGCTCTCAGTTCACATGCACTTCATCGCAACCATTATTAATATGTAAGCAGTTTATTTGAAAGAATTTCATCATTTTTGCAACTTCTACCCCTGAGGCCCCTTTTCTAAAATGATAAATGAACGTGATGCGAATGATGAATCTGAACCAGGGGAAATGATGAAACGTGGCTCTCTGTTCATCATATTAAGACCATTTTGAATAAAACTGCTTCAAATTAATCAAATCACTTGATAATTCATGGTTACATTTTTTTATTGGACATCCATTTTTCAATTCACATTCTTCGCCTCAATTTTTCTTACTTCCACTCATTCTGTCATATCCCTCGATCCCTTGCACACCCTGCTGTACGGGGCTGTGAGGATCAAACATGAGAGGGGTGGCTGAGTGACCACTTGTGGGCTTTAACAAATCATGCGCCCTCTCAGATTTCTATCTCAGATGGCAACCCACGTACGCTTGTGGGCTGCGCTGCAACTCGTCAGTCCATTTACTCCCACTTACTGACTGTTGAGACATGTGCACACATGTACACACACACATACACAAAACACTAATTCCTTTTACTGTGCATCACTACATCTCCCACAGTGAACATTTAATAATCAAAGAACATTTTGCAGCTCTTGAGCTTATAAACTGTTACAGTAGAGCATTGCAGTTAATGCACATATTTTGTCACATATTAATATTAGAATCTAACTGTGAAGGAAGGAAGGAAGGTAGGTTCTAGATTAGTTGCTGCCGGTGCCCTCACACATGACAGACAGAAATTAATAGTACAAACTGTACTTGTTATTATGCTAGAATATAAATAAGAACCTATAAAACAAACACAAAGTGCTCTACATAAAAGCAGTTAAAAACATTCCTGATAAAACAGTAATAAGGGCATCTGTTTTGCACAAAACAATCACACAAGAACAGATACATAGTTCTACGTGAGCAGCCATGAGATACATATAATACAAAATGTAAATCACTTTAAAAGCTACAGGTCTGCTACGGCTGTAACTGCAACTAAGCATCATAAGACAAGGAATGGATTCATAGTGGGGCTAATTCTTTGTCAATGAACTGCTGGGATGACCAGATCACATGCAGCGTGATGATACATCAGAGGATTAACATTCAAATGCACAGATCACATGAGTTGTCATAAAGCCCTCTAGGCCTTCATGCAGCGCTTGAGCAACTGGAGAATGTTGAATATCATCGTGTTTCTTTATCCTCTCCCCGTGTAATGCTCTGGTTGAGCAACCCACTGATCTGCCACCTACAAAAAAGAGATTCAAGAATGAAGCCTGCAGACTGTAGCTGTAGTCACAGCCATAAAGCCACAAAGGTCATGTTGGCAGCATTGGCATGTGTTGCTGCAGGGCAGTTCTCTCCACTTCTATCAGTGTGACGCTCATACTTACAATGTAGATCAGCTCACACCGAAAAGATAATAAATTGTGTGTAATGTATAATGTGTGTGTTGAGACTTTTATTTCTGGGAAAATGTCAGTAGCTTCAAGGTAACTTTCACACGAATGTCTTCCGGCAAATCTGAATGAGTTGTGACATTAAAGGGGACATAGCATGCCCATTTTACCACAAGTTGATATGGTTCCTTGGGGTCTTAATGAAATGTCTGTAACATACTTTGGTCAAAATACCACAAGGATCATATAAAACAGCACCCTTTTTACCCTGTCTAAAACAGCCCTCCACAGAGTGACCTGTTTTGAGTGCCTGTTCCTTTAAATGCTAATGAGCCAGCTCCCCCCTCCCCCCTCTCCCCCCATGATTTTAAACGATATAAATTACATATTTTATATGATATAAATTATCAAATATGCATCCCATACTTTGTATTCCCCTTCTGTTGTCCTGGAGTTTTAATTTTCCCAATCACATAATTAAATGTCCCCCTCTGCCCATCCACTACAAGCACACAAGCAGACAGACAGAGAGAGAAAGAGAGGGGGGGGGGGGGGGGGGGGCTATGAAGACCATCATTTACCCCCGAACCCCGACATTCAACGGGTACAACAACAAGCGGAGAAAGCAGAATCGCGGGCTGACCTTATATATACAGTCTATGGGGCTGACCAGCGGAGAAATGCACGTCCCGTGTGAACAGCCAGGCGGCTGCGTGCTGGAGAACGGCGCTGCGCTGCCTCGCAGCGGCGCTTCCGCGTCCGGTGTACCCCGTCGTAACTACTGTAACCCGGCGTAACTACTGTACCCCGGCATACAGTAGAGCTGAACACTGCGGAAGTCTTCCACACAGCTGGCAGTGTGGAAGACCGCTGCGAGGCAGCGCAGCGCCGTTCTCAAGCGCGCAGCCGCCTGGATGTTCACACGGGACGAGCATTTCTCCGCGCTGGTCAGCCCCATAGACTGTATATATAAGGTCAGCCCGCGATTCTGCTTTCTCCGCTTGTTGTTGTACCCGTTGAATGTCGGGGTTCGGGGGTTACAGTAGCGCTGAACACTGCGGAAGTCTTCCACACTGCTGGCTGTGTGGCGCTGACACAAATTCCAGCTCACGCATGGGAGAGCGAGCGGTCGCGCCCGAGCAGCTGCTGCAGCCTCCCAGTCCCAACGATCCAGACAAATGCCACATGTGAGTGAATTGCGGGCTGACCAGCGGAGAAATGCTCGTCCCGTGTGAACAGCCCGGCTGCGCGCTTGGGAACGGCGCTGCGCTGCCTCGCAGCCTCGCTGCCTCCGGTGTAAACCCGGCGTAGCGAGTGTGGGGGGACGGGGGTGGGGGGGGTGGGCCAAGACCATGTAGGGAGACTTCCAGTTCCTTGTTACGACACAAAACCCAGGAAGCGCAATCGAGTCGCTCAAGCATGACGTTTCTGACTTAGAGGAACTATAACAAAACGCGCAAGTGTTTTTTCCCCAGAGTTTTTGGGTTGGTAGACATGCCAGATACCCACATTAACGTGTAGAAGCACTAACAAAGTGGAATTTGCATGCTATGTCCCCTTTAAGTGTTTTTTCTTTATTTAGTCTTTATTATTTTTCTTTATGGTTTTTCTCGGGGCAAAAAAGGGGGGAATCTAACAATTCCACGAATACAAATGGTTCATATTTTCTGCTTCACACTGATACACAATGTGTATTCTTTGTGGTCATGGGAATTGCAGTTCCAAGTTCTGTGTGATTTACACACTCTACGTTCAATATGAATAAAAAACTAATCAACAGGCGACCAGCGGTCTGTAGCAGTTAGTGCCTTCAATGTCAGTGTGTGAACTGAGTCTTCTTCTACGTCCTCAGATAAACTCTGTAATGTTTTGGGGGTAAGAAGGTTTGACCTGGGGTCTGAAGATTGTGTTGATTGACTGAAAGACCTCTGAAATAGCCAACATGCAATGCAGAAAAAAATAACAAATTGGTTCAGTAAATCAGTCAAACTTACATATTGTGGCCACACATGTGAACAGTAATAAAACCAATCCCGTTTATGAACTACCTTAACTATAAAATCTTTACTTCAGATAAACCAGGTACGATCAACACAAAGTTTTCTAACTTCACTCTGCATCATAAAAATCTCTGCACTTAATGTCCAGCACACAAACAATAAAAAGTGACAGTATACTGTAGAACTGTTTGAGGAGGACCCACTATGACAAGGAATAATTCTGAAGTAGCATTAACTCATGAGAAAAGAAAGAGCTCGTTCTAAACAGGCAGGTTTAGAATGAGCACTGCACTAGTGTAGTAAAACAAAAGTGTCATGACCACCAGCCTCAGTGTGCAATGCAACAGTAGGTTCAAGTATCAAAGACGGACAGTGGGAGGGAAGCCATGACAAATCCCGTTTGAAGCATTACTGTGAAATTTGAATCATGTGCTGTATGACAAAGAGGATGATAGAAATGGAGCTGATATACATCATAGTGACATCACACACTAATCACACATAGCCAGTGTGATAATTATGTGTAGGGCTTATTGTTCTCACTCTTTTGTTTGGGGGGGGGGGGAGTCAATCAACACAATCTCCAGAATTTTGAAGAATCCGACTATAAGGCCACACATTGTCCAGCTGCACCTTGCAAAAACTAATATGATGCAATCTCAAGTGCCTTTATGTATTTTATGATTTGGCGCTATTCAAACAAAATTGAATAAAATCTAATTCAGTTAATCTTCTTTTAATGATCACTTTTAAAGCTGGCATTCGACCGGTTACAAACTACATAACAGAAATATTGACCCCATATGAATCTAAATGAGGCATTGTTTTGTTGCCTTAGCCATGAAGCTTGATTGAGCTCAAGGGGACTGTTGAGCCTTGTTGAAGTTATGCAATCTACTGAGTACCGTTCTAATTGGACCTTGTTTTTTTTTTACCTTGACCTTTGACATTTGACTGATCAAAACCAAAAGTATTTCATCTGGGTTAACACCATCCCAAATAAGAATCTCACCAAGACCCACAGACAAGGGTGAAAACAAAACCTTGCTTCCAATGCATACAGTTAATAGAGGTCAATTACTGGTCAAAGCCTCAACTGAAGCAGACAATAAACATTCTAATGCTTACTCAGGATATTTCCACACCAGCAGGCTGTCCTCAGATATTGTGGAACTGTATATGTACATCATCACACCAACAGTGTGCCTGACCACACTTTACTTTCAAACCAACACACCACCATAGCTGATGAAAAACAGCCTGCCGTGACTCAGGCGCAAAACTGTTTTTATATCGGCCTAATTACCACAGAGGAAGGTCGGGTTGACTGCACAACTGCAATATTAAACTGCAGTACTCTGAGCTGTACCTAATAAGGTGGTAACTAAGTTTGCAAACTGTGTATGTCAGAAGTGCAGCTTTCACTGAATAAAGAGATAAAACACACTTGGATTGGCACAGGCTGAGTTTATTGGGAGCCTTGTGTTAGTGTTTCTGTAACAAATCATGATCGCCTTCTTCTTCTTCTTCTTCTTCTTCTTCTTCTTTGTTTGATTTATTGGCGGGTGGCAACCATCGTCAAGGTGAATTACCGCCACCTACTGTTGAAATCATGATGTTTAACAAAGATTCATATAGAGAAATCATAGGACATATCTTGTATGTGTCCTTTGATGTCTCTATATGAATCCATAAAAGGTAACAAATGTGTCGTGTAATTGGTCATCACAGCCATATGCTGATGAGGGATTCGAGAATTCTAGAACATTGCTACAGTGAGAGATATATAAACACACAGAGCTTCCTGATTTTCAGTCATCCTTACTTGAGAAGTAGTTGGAGAAAATCTTTTGCATGATTTCAGAGACTAACACTTTGTTTTTAAAGATTTAAACTTCTTGCCCAAACAAACATCACCTTCCCTGGATCAAGCATCTGGTGAGTTGAATATTTTCCACCTGAAACTTGTTGAATTAAGCAGCTTAAGTATGTTATTACAAAGTGTGTTGTTACAATTTGAGCTTGGTGGGAGTAAAAGTAAAAAGTCTATGTGTCATTAATAGTTTTATCATCATATATATTTTACTTGGTATACTCAATTTGAATTGTGTACAATAAATATGTACATAAAGTCAAAGGAGTAGTATTAGTAACAGAAGTAAGCAACATTTATTGGTCTGTAATGTATCTTTGATTAAGGGAGTTGTTTTAGTTTTAAAATGACTGATTTTGTTGAAGTGTCTAAATTCCTTCTTTTCTATTCTCCCGACAGGTGTGAGAAATCAACAGCAGAATTGTTCCGTCACCATGTCTGACAACAGGGTTTTAGAATTAAAAATGGGAGACCTCATCCCCTCCCCCACTGCACTTTACCAGGTGCAGAAATACCTCGGCTGTGGAACCTATGGAATGGTCGTCCAATGCAGGAATGTGAGCACCAATGAAACGGTGGCTTTAAAAATGATGAAAAGCACGGCACACATGCAGTTTGCGGAGGAAGAGGAGGCCATCCTTCAAAATATGATGGAGCTCCACTCAGAAAAGTACAACATTGTCGGATTGAAAGACTCCTTCGCCTACAAGGGACATTACTGCCTCGTGTTTGAGCACCTGGGTATAGATCTGCAGGAATTCATGCAGATCAGCCCGGGTCAACATCTTGAGCTGAAGCAGATCCGCCCCATTCTGCAGCAGGTTTGTTTCTTACACTAACTACTTTGTAGGGTGAACTTTTAAATGTGTCTTTTACAGTTGTCAAAATCCCAGTTGTAACTTCCATTTAAAATGCAGTTTTGTTGTTTCAGTAACAACTAATGAAAGATGTTTGCACTATGTTAAGTTAAATGATTTCCTTATAGACTGAAGATGCCTTCAGTTCTTCCAATCATTACATTTAGTGTACAATCACTAGTGCTGTGTATGTTGGTCTATCTCCAAACTATCTTGTTTACCTGTTCCTATAGTCAACTATACGAGTTTGTAATATCTGACTGATAGTCAGTTGTTTCTGTTTTTGCAGCCATCAATGAACATGTGTGTTTGTAGATGAGAAGAACTCTGTAGCTCATGATTTATATTTTGTTATTCATGATTTCAGCTGGCGACATCCTTGGAATTCCTGAAAAGCGCAGGGATCGTTCATGCCGATTTGAAGCCAGAAAACATTATGATGGTGGATCACGTCAGGCAGCCACTGAAAGTAAAAGTCATTGATTTTGGCTTAGCCTGCAACAATCCTAAGCAATGGATAGGTGTCGTCCTCCAGAGCTTGTGGTACAGGTAAGTTACTGACAGCACATCTGTATACCTGGGACAGCTGTGTTTGCTGTAATAAATTCAAATCAATATAATATGTTTGTGTTTCTCTTCTTCTACTCAGATCTCCTGAGATTCTGCAGAAAGCTCCGTTCAACGAGGCCATCGACGTATGGTCTCTAGGCTGCATTGCTGCTGAGCTGGCTATGGGCAGTCCCCTGTTCCCCGCCTCTGATGAGACTGATTTGGTCAGTATCACACGTACTGAAAACACTACAAACATGCCTGCCGTGATTTTATTTGTATTTTTAAATCCACACACTTGATTAGAATAGTGACAGAGTTTCCAGTAGAGAATCACTGATTTCTACAATTTTCTTACTGAGACAAACTAGAGACACTTCATCCATATAGCTCAGTCAAAGAAGTGCACCTGATCAACAATGATGGGTTTGCAAACTTGACGTTAACTAACTCTCCCAACATTGTGTTTTCTCCCCAGATGAGGAATATTGACTTTACAACTGGAAAGCCAGTGAATGAAGGAGACTTCAATCCACACTGGTTCTGGCCAAAACAGTGGATGGAAAGCCGATTTTGGGTAAGAATTTAGTTTACCATCACATAGCTGCGTTTGATCATGGTGTCTTTCCTTCAGTCTGTGTTACTTTCCCCTGTGCTATCCACTGCCTTTGGAGCAAACTATAAAACAATTCTTCATTTCAGTCAATAGTTTCAATTCTCGTTGAGAGCCTGGATGAATTTATAACGGCACAACATATCTAAAACAAACAATGTTCTTTTCTCATCTTGTTTAAGACGATGCCTCGGCTCACATGGGGAGAAGACGACCACGCGGAAAAATGTGACCTGGAGATCTTTATCAACCTGCTGACAGAGATGCTGATGATGAATCAGTTTGAAAGAATTACCCCCAGACAGATTCTCCAGCATCCCTTCATCACCATGAGCCACTTTGAGGGTCCATTCAAAAACAGCTCCTAGTAAGTGTGTGCTTAGATGTTCTGTGTATGTCTGTGCTGATAGATACAGGTAAAATGATATGAGATATGAGGAGATTAAGGTGTTTGGCTCATCAGTTTCATTTGTCTTCCAGTGTGAAATCGAGTCAGGATCTGATGGACATCTGCCGGGGTCAGAGCTCTGACAATTTAGGACATGGAGACCATGTAATCCTGAAGGAGGACTCCACCAGCAGCACTCTCAGCCTGGCCGAGGAGGGCAGCCCTGCTGGGAAGGTTCCTTCCCTCAAGAAGAGGAAGAGGGATGAAGAGGAGGAACCTGCCCTCTCCAACTCAATCCAGGTTCCTTCCCTCAAGAAGAGGAAGAGGGATGAAGAGGAGGAACCTGCCCCCTCCAACTCAAGCCAGGTTCCTTCCCTCAAGAAGAGGAAGAGGGATGAAGAGGAGGAACCTGCCCCCTCCAACTCAAGCCAGGTTCCTTCCCTCAAGAAGAGGAAGAGGGATGAAGAGGAGGAACCTGCCCCCTCCAACTCAAGCCAGGTTCCTTCCCTCAAGAAGAGGAAGAGGGATGAAGAGGAGGAACCTGCCCTCTCCAACTCAATCCAGGTTCCTTCCCTCAAGAAGAGGAAGAGGGATGAAGAGGAGGAACCTGCCCCCTCCAACTCAAGCCAGGTTCCTTCCCTCAAGAAGAGGAAGAGGGATGAAGAGGAGGAACCTGCCCCTTCCAACTCAAGCCAGGTTCCTTCCCTCAAGAAGAGGAAGAGGGACGAAGAGGAGGAACCTGCCCTCTCCAACTCAAGCCAGGTTCCTTCCCTCAAGAAGAGGAAGAGGGATGAAGAGGAGGAACCTGCCCCCTCGACCTCAATGCAGGTTCCTTCCCTCAAGAAGAGGAACAGGGATGAAGAGGAGGAACCTGCCCCCTCCAACTCAATGCAGGTTCCTTCCCTCAAGAAGAGGAAGAGGGATGAAGAGGAGGAACCTGCCCCCTCCAACTCAAGCCAGACATTACATTACATTGCACTCCTGTTTTGCATTCTGCATTTTGCATTTCACATTTTGCATTTTGCATTTTACTTTTACTTTACTTTTTATATCTTTTATATCTTTTTATTTTATATTTGTTTTTTTTCTTCTGTAAAGTACTTATTGTGTTTTTATGTTTTATGTTCAATGTATGCACCTATGTACGATATGCAATAGAGCTAATGCTACAGAGCTACAGCTTGTTACTGCCATGGCTGCTGGAGCTGCAACAAATTGGATGTTAGTTCTACATGGATAGAATCTGAGGGGTCATTAATGGGAGGAGAAAGACGAAAAAATAAAGATCTGATTCATACATTTAAAAATAAGTTGTGTTTTTCAATGCTCATCACTACAGCTGTTACAAAGTGCTTCACAAAGGGGACGGACAGGAAAAACCAGAATACAAAGCATCAGAGACAAAGAGCTAATTAATATGTCATTTAAAATCAAAGACAGCAAATGATGTAACACAGTAGAAGAACAAAATGTAACATCTAAAAAAATGTATAATTTATTTTTGGAACAGGGAGATGGACTAGGGGCGGGCTCTGTCCACTCCACGCAGTGACCTGGTATTGCAGTACCTCCAGGAACGGTGCACCAACACAGTGGGTGGCGGTCATGCACCTTGACCTTGGTTGCCACCTGCTTATCTTATCTTAGGACATAGCTCTGAACTGTCAGCGAGCATAATGGCATCCTGATGAATCGTGTCACGTTTGTAGCGTCACTGTTCTGTGAGAGGACCCTGTCTGTTAAAAATCAAACATTTCATAACATAATAGGATCTCATTCTTTTTTCTGTTGGGTCGTAAGTTGATTTCTTAAATGTCACATCAACAAAAACAGAGATAGACTTTCCTATTTCTTAGAAAATAAAACTGATAAGTAATTGCGATGAAGCTAGTTTCCACAATTGAACAGTGGAGCCTTTTAGCTGTGATGTCACGCCAAATGTGTTGACGTCACAGCCAACAACTGGATTTAGCTGAGAAGCACAGCACCACTGTTTCTCAAAACGTCACCAAAGCCAGTGTCCCATCTGTTCTGATTCATTTAATCAGGTTCTTGTCATGCTCATGTAAGTCGTATCTAATGCCCTGTCCCAATTCACCCCATAGTCCTCCCACTTGGCCATACCCCTTCCTTCGCCACCAGTGGACAGGGCAGTGCACACCCCAAACGAATGACAATTAGCTTATTTATTACTTTGAATAACATTTAAACGAGGACAAATATTAATACACATTTTTTTTATTTAGTTCTTTCTCCAAGTTTATCAAGATGACTATTGTCATTTTGTAAGATTATTGTTGTAAAAATTAGGTTATTATTATTATTATTATTATTATTATTATTATTATTATTATTATTATTATTATTATCATAGTGGGAACCTTTTCTTAATATTTGTCTTATTTGTTAATATTATTGTTATTATTATTTAAATTTATTTTAATATTCTCACGTTATATTTCTTGAACCTCCCTCCTAATGCTCCCTGGCAGGTGATGATAAACACTCTTATTCTGCACGAGGGTATGGAGAGGTAAAATGTTGACTGGATGGATGTGTGTCAGTGTTGGAAGCAGACACACAGAAACAGACTCGCTTGTAAAAAACAAACAAATAAAATTGTGTTGCAATTGACCAAATATGTTAGCGTGAGATGTTGAAAGATTTTGTCATTATCGCACATTACACTCTGTTGCTTTTTTCTCACGCACACTCAACTGTTGTGCATTCAAATTAAAGAGGGGACTTTTTATTAATATTTGCTAAACCCCTGAGTTACGATTATATATTTTTATATTTTAATGACGAGAATCCTTTCATTCTTTCTTGTCCTTACATAAAGCATAAATAGAAAAAATGTGTTTATCGTCCCTGCACAGCTATATCTATTCTGAATGAAATGAGAAAAACCTACCTTTCGAAGACTCCGTTCAAGTTTTCACTTCACATCACCGACCATCACCCTTCAATACAAAGAGCGCAATTATACTTCTACTTATGTGGTGCCTTGCGCCAGCTAAACGACCATATGACGTGCAGTAGTCCCACAGAAATAAGAGAAACAGACCTGAAGTCTGATTGCAAGGCTCAAATCACAGACCCTGTGATTGAACAAATTGACCAGGGTTGTTTATGGAGAAAGTGAATACTCATTATTAGCAAGAGCCCTTTTTGTGCACTTGTTAAAGGGGGCTTCTGAGAGTCAGTAATATTTGGTATGGAACACACCTCACAGGGATAAATGATAAATCAGAACAATGTGAATCAGGTTGGCCCAGCGCATTCTGTTGCTATGCACCAAAGGTTTGGAACAAACGCCCACCACACATCAGACAAGCTACTTCTGTTGATAGTTTAAACTTTAAACTATCAACACTTTCTTTAAACTTTAAAGAAACAACTCAAGACCTATTTCTATGAACTTGCTTTTAATTAATTAGATCTTTTTAAAAAAAACATTGATCTTGATTGTTTTAAACTTCTTTTTATACCTTTTTCTAGTTTTATACTTTTATCCCAAGTCTTTGTTTTATTGCTAATGTGTTCTATCTTATTGCATGTCTTTGATTTTTATTGTAAAGCACTTTGAGCTGCATTTTATGTATGAAAGGTGCTGTATAAATAAAATGTATTATTATTATTAGCCTCTGGTTGCTGTTGTGCATATGATGTAGACAGACCAAAGGGTTGTGGTCTTGATATATAACAGGTTGTAAGGAAGAACCTATATATACCATATACCTCATAACATATACCTCAAAATGCTGTCAGCCCCGCAGCAGAGCCAAGGCTTCTTTCTCAATAGTGCTGTAGTTTCTGGGTTTACCAAATGATCCTGGATAAGCCCCCATTGTTATGTTACGGCAGCATGCTCAGACACCGAACATAATAACGGACACAAGGAATATTGAAACAGGATGTAACACTGTAAAGACAACGCAGCAGAAGTAATACGTTACTTCCTGCCTCTGCCTGCTGCACCCGGCTGCACCACCCCTCACCTGAATAATGTGGAGGATTTGTAGATGTTGTGAAAGCACCTACGCCGTGTTGTGCATCCGTGAAAAGCAAACTGGGGATAAAGTCCGGACCCAATTCTCCAGACAGGTCATGTCTGAAAATGACTATAAGGTGTTTTCAAAGGTTTCACTTACTTTTTCTTTGCCACTATGTGTTATATGTTTATTATAAAGATTTTGTGTATTACCTGACTAAAACCCTACCCTACATATGCTCATATTTCACACTTGAGCAAAGCAGTCGTGTATTACGGGAAAGAAAAGCACAGTTGACAACTGTAGCTCGGTCTGAGACTACCCTGGGAAACAGTTTGCCATTCCCAAAACTACTGCCATGTTTGTCCCAGAATCACAAGCTGTGTCCCAAAATGGGGGCTGCTTTCGGGAGGTGGCCTTCCCGGGCCAATGATGACTGCCCAAAAGGAAAGAATGGGATCATCTCTCGGTGAAATATGAACATTTAGACTAGACTCAAAGATACAATGACCGAAGCGAAAAATCTGGTCTGACTTTGAAAAGCCCCCAAAAAAATCATCTGAACTCAAGGTTCATTATTGTTTGCTTTTCAATTGGACCCTGTTGTGGCAGCAGCAGGAGCAAGTTGTTGAGAGTGACCATTATAGTCAATGACAGTCAAGAAGTGTTGCTCATTGACACGGAGGGGATGCTTGACACGTTGCGGATGGAGGGAGAGGAAGGACACATAACGCTCAAATGAAGCCGTGCAGGATGTCAGCGTGACCTGAAGCAAACTGTTATAACTTCTCCATGGCTAGAAGAACGCATTATATCATTGGAGAAAACATTTGAGTGTAGACTGCACCACAAATTCCTTGATTCATTCAAAGTGTAATGCTAGAAACGATGGATTGTCCGTACCAGTTGTCTGTGTCAGATGTAAACATTAGCACGTGGGTTGTAGGATAACCTGTCCCCACCCTCCTGCAGATGTTAACTGAGGGAGGAATACCAAACTGAGAGTTACTGATTAATCACAAGTTACCATGTGGTTGCACAGAGACCAAAACAAACGGAGACAGAAATGTCAAATTAGTGCACATTAACGTATGGTACCTAAAGTAAAATCATTTTAAAATAAATTAGTTTTAAATATATATTCTCAAATCACAGGCATTTGCTAGTTCTATAAAATTTTTGATCTAATTTTCGGTCATCTCATCTGTAATTTGTTTTATCACCTTTAATGTTTTAAGATTATTTTAAGTAAAGTCTTTGTGTGGAGTGGAGGAGGAGGAAGTATGTAAACCTTTACTTGTCTAAAACATATATCAGATTGTTTCATTTCTTGTTTTGGTAATCTTGCTGAAACTTCCTTGGTGTAAAAGTGTAAAAGTACTGGATTACAAGTAAAAATACAAAATTTAGAATTTCACAAAATAAAAATACCGATGTATAATTGGCAATAAATACTGACCCAATGTCCAGAGGAGCAGGGTTGAAAAATATAATATTAGTCATAATGGTGGACTCACACCAATATCACCTCTAGTGGGTCAATAGCTCCATTACATATGCATTTATTTTAACATTTTGCATAAAATAAACTGTTCTAAATATAACTGACAAAATAATGTGTTAATGTTTTCCAGTTCCTGTGGTAAACTAACGAGACCTTTACAACTATGCAGCAGAAAACTACGAGTACACTATAAAATATGTATATAATATAAAAAGAGCATATTGTTGCAAGATGTTTTTTTTTTTTCATCATGAGTTAATAATAAACTCTTGTTGAAAAACTGGAAAAAGCTTCAAACGTGGAAAAAACATGAACTTAACGTTACTGGAGTTTTGAAAGGACAGTGTCGGAAAAACTTTTGATAAGATGTGGAGCTCAATACAAGAAGCTCTGTAAAATGAATTGAACTGCAAAACCACCCAGCACTCGTCAATTGAGTGAAGCTCCAAAACAAGGAACAGCTTTCACTTTGTCTTGTTTTTCCGTGTGTCAGGCAGATTTCTTTGAAGAAAGAAGGATTATCTAACATGTTGAAACAATTTAATTGCATTTAGACCGAAATAACCCCCCGATATCTCATCTGAAATGGCACAAACAGAAAATCTAATATATAATACACACACAGCAAACGTTCTGTGTAAGTTGACGTTCGAACCAATTTCTGAGTCATGCAACTCAATTTAGAGTCTGAACTAATTTGAGATTTGTCCTGCGCCCCTTGTTGTGCAGTGTACAGGGGGCTGCGAGGAGCGATCAGATGCTTCCAACGGCTCGCCAGACGGTCAGAAGAATTCCGGTACGGCCATCTTCACTGTCTGCACAATTTGGCAAAACACAACAGTAGGAAATCTAGTTTATGGCTGGAAGCAACTGCACATGAGGAAAGAAAAAAGAAATGAAGAGTTTTACACTACATTTTACATACAAATGGACATTTTAGTTGTAAGTGTAACTTTATTTAGTCAAACGACTTTCAAGTTATTTTATTCATTCACATCAACTCAACATGATAGGAAACTTGAACTTGTGTAATAAAGGGTTCACTTGCACTACACTTCTACAGCATACATACTCTTTTGTCCCTCTCAGGATCCTGTAGTAGATCGATGACTGGTTTTCCACTGATCCGATTGGTCAGTTATTCAGACATTGACAGGTTTTGATCTCTTGATGACTTGTGAGTTATACCACAGTTCCCAACACTGATTAAACGTGGCAGAGAAGTAGCGAGGAACCACACATGTACTTCAAAAGCTGCACTGATTGCAGTTGAAGAGTTAAGTTTTTACAGTTTTATTTTACAGTGGGAATAATTACTACAGCACTTAAAATGTTTCAGTCCCCGATAGTGTAAAATCAATCTGTTAAACAAGGGCTGCATTGATCTAAGCATCAGTTACACAAGCTGCTTTCATTTCATCATCAACGTCATTGGCAGCCTCTTAAGAGATGGAGGACGCACTGCCTCGCTTTAACGTTGACTTGAAGATCTAAAAAAACAGCCCGGCGTTAGAGGGGCTGCAGGGTGACTAACCCCGGCGACGTGTGAGACTGTCGGAACACGCAAGTCAATAATGTTGTTCAAACCCTTGAGTCATCGCAGGAACGTTTTGCATCAAATCCACATCAGCGGACCTGGCCGGTTTACATGGCCAGTAATAAGCCTGTTATGTTGTTTCTATTTGAGTGATGCTGTGCGTCAGTGGATCGGCCTCCGCCTCTCCACACACACACACACACACACACACACACACACACACACACACACACACACACACACACACACACACACACACACACACACACACACACACACACACACATATCAGAAGGGCCTTTGAAGAAAGCGCCTTGTGTCATCGGTAATCAACTCCTGGGCTTTGTCTGCTCCCATGTAAAGCCTTTAGAGGAGCAGATTATCCTCACACGCAAGACACTCGAATCTTCTGTCGCTCATAAGAAAAGACAATATAAAGCTCCTCGTCGTACGGGGCCCTATTTTTCACATCCCTGCTGCTCCGCTGCGATTGACTTAAGAACAACCGCCACGAAAGCCCTGCAGGAGCCGCCTGCTGTGCACACTTCCTGCATAGTTAAGTAGATGATGAGTGAGTACTGAAAAGAAAAACGTACAAGTGGAGGAAGAGTAAGGTGACATTGTAACGGTTTTTAATTCATGCAAATTAAATAATCACTTGTGTTTTTGTCATGGACATGTGTCCAGTAAAAATCTGACAAAGCTCGTAGTGATGAATCGTCCTAAAGAAACAGTGCAGTAAAATATGGAATTAAAAAATTGCAGGTAAATAGAACTCAGGAAATACCAGAAACTAAAACTCAGGTGACAAAGCAGGCAAACCTCTGTTACTGTAATACATAGAAAATTGTTGACTGAAACCGATAATGCTCCTATTATGATGCCTGTCTAGTACACCTTCTTTTGATTTATTATTTACATAATTAGTATTATTTGTAATGATTTAATAAATATTAATCTTAATATTACGGGGTTTTTAAAAATATTTTATTTGATCTGTTTGTGTATATGCATATTTGCATGTTTTTTTACTTGTGTGATGCATGCATCCTTATTTCAAGATGTCTTGTTACATATTATATCTTTCAACTAATTTGTGATTTCACTGGTTTGCATTATTGTAATTCCTGACTTGCCTCTTCAAATCTCCAGGAAATCTTTAAGTGCAGTGGACTTAACTTATCTGAGTCCAGTTAAGAATTTCCCCTCTGTGTTTTCACCGCTTGCTCTCTGAAAAATGTTTCATTCAATCTGATGAGTGCTTTCGAAACCAATCTTTATGAAGCCATTAGTCTGTGCAACGCCACCAAACACAATGTCCTCAACTCATGCTGAGTTTGAGTCTGCTCAATCAATTCAAAGCAGCCAACGTGGGGCTGTTACAAATCAGCAAAGTGTTCAATTCAGATAACGACAACAAGACGTTGTCTCAAGTGTGGACGAAGACAAACAGAAGTGATCTGGGCGCTGAGACATTCAACATGTACAGCTAGCACTGCTGCAGATATGGGAGCTGTGTTCTGTTTTTTTCCAAATAAGAACATTATCTCTTTCTTCTTCAGACTGATTCCCCCAAGTCGACCCTGCCTGTCCCCGACTTACCTGCCTGGTCTGAATCCTGTAAACTGCCTCAGCCTTGTGTCCCCGACCCAAGATCTGTCTCAGATGTCCTGGTTTCTGTATTGTAACCAGGCCAGTCATTTTGTCCAGTGAAAGGCAGGGCTCACCAGTAGATGGGGGAGAACCGGTGGGCCAAGCCCCCATCAGATCCCCCCCCGCAACTATCGACCTCTGAGTCCCACCAGGCTCCTGTTACCAGGCGGGTTTCATACTCTGGTTCATCACCTCTGGGGCCGACGTCAACTTTATTGATGAGGAGCTCGCCACCCAGCTGGGGATAGATTGAGTTATAGTTAATAGTAGAACATAATATTATATATCATCTAATTTATAAATACTTTTGAGACGTTTTTCCTTGACATGTCTCGCTGTCCTTCTGTGAGAACCAGGTGCAGCAGGAGAGAGGGCACACTGTGCTGCAGCACTGAAAAGGACGGCTTGTGCTCCGGCACAGTGAAATCCTTCTGTAACATAGAGTTTCTCCAGTGATTGATTCCCCCGGCTCTGTGGGTGTATTTCAGTCTGAACAAATGAATGAATGATGGGAAGCAGCTTCCTCTGCAGAGTGTGGTGCCTCAGACTCTTCACGCCGCTGTTGTTACCGTTTAACTCCTGATTACTTCCTGTGGCTCAGTCGCTTCCAAACTCAGTCAACCTGATCATGCTGCCTCAACAGGAAGCCACTGACCAACCGATCATCGTTTACACAAAGTCAACATGCACTTGCAAATCCACAATGCAGACTCACAGACTAAATGTAGATTGACCCATTTTAGGCTGCAACTGCATCAATACATACAGGACATAATATGATTGCACACTTGCCGTTCCTGTGTGTGCACATGACACAACAGGATGTCACGGACTCCTAACGCACACTAGCTCTTCCGGTTTAGTGTTTAACCACGAGTGGGAGATTAACAGCGACCACTGATGAAATCCCTGCTGCGGGGGTGCAAGGTCTGATCTTGAGAGAGAGAACCTGGCGCACGGGCACAAAACCGTGGAGTTAAATCAACAACAGGAGGAAAACGGACACGTAGATTTGAAGATCTCAAATTTATGAGTTGAGGCCCGTGTGGCGGAAAAAATAACTGCTTTAGCAATGTCACTCAATGCCCAGAATAAAACACTACATTTTACATTTTGACCAGATGATGGCTGTAAGCTGAGGAAAATGTTCAAATACATTTTTTGGAATGGAAGAGTTGTCAGCTATGTGATGTTATTTTTAGGGAAATTTGTAAACCTGCCAAAATAAGGCTAAAAATAATAGATACAAATGAAAAACATTCTGCTAGTCTACTTAATTTGAACATTTAAATTCAATTTGCCGCCTTTTAAAACACTTGTTCCTGTGCTAGACCAGCCTGTTTGGAATGGGCTGTTCTCTTGGCCTGTGTTAATGCTCCAGAGAATCATTCCTTGTCATCAAACAGTTCTACAATCACTATTTATTGTGTGTGTTGATTCTGTGTCGAGCGTAGGAAGACATTTAAAAAAACGTATCCAACATTGAAAAATGTTCACAACTTTTAAATTTGATTAAATTTCCACTGAACTGAACACACAAACATCTGGACTGAGCTGCAGAAAAGTGAATATAACTGCTCCACTGAGTGTCCTTCTAGTTTCATCTGTGTTTCTTTGTCTGTTTGTTGGCAGGATGACACAACAACTATTGAACCGATTTCCATGAACTTTTGCGGAGGAGTGGGACGTGACGTACCAAAGATCCCTTTCAATCTTGGCCTCGGGTGATTTGGTGCTATACAAATAAAATTGAATTGAAAATCATTTTTACTTTGCTTATTTAATTCACAGCTAAGCTCTCAGAGTTGTGTTTTAGTTGCAGCTCGCTGGCAGTGAAGGATTTTATACTTCGTAGGAGGAGGAGGAGGAGGAGGAGGAGGCCGGCTGTTCGCCATAGACCCAGGATGGTAGCATAGATTAGTTCTGTTTGGGGAAAGACGGGTCAAGATCATGAGCTAACAGTCGGTGACAGGACACAAACTCTGGTTCTCTTCATAACCCACCACTCTAAGGCCTGTGTTGTTAGTTTCTGCCTCTCTCCACACAAAGGGTTCACTACATTGGTACAACAGAGTGTACAGTGTGTTGTTATGTCACTATGTACCATTGATTTGATCTCGGCATGTCTGAGCCATGTCTGGGTCTGCTGTCTGCGGTGCTCTGCTCAAACACAAATACATAACAGATTAAGGTGGATCACTGCCAGAGACTCTGCTACTCATCATCCCCATATCATTTTGTGTAAGAGGTGAGTCTTGTGTATGAACAATCCGTCCGCTCACTTCTGTGTTGTGTAATAATTCAGACGGAAAACAAAGGTCTGTCTTCCATCAAAAGCTGCAAATATATTATTATATAATAATGTCAAAATGAGCTTCGTCTGTACATAGAGTGCTTTAGTTATTAAGTTGTTACATAAAATGGCTCGTAGCGCTGAGGGCTCAAAGGTCACGGAACCGATAAATTTAGCCCCGCGATACGCCGGTCCACCTGTCCAGGGAGTCCCCCCTCCCCTCGACCCCTCAAAAGAATAAGCGGCGTAGGAAATAGACGGGCTGACCAATGTGCGTTGTAGTTTTCCAGTTGACCTCGCTGTTATTAGAAGATTTAATTAGAATGATGAGGTTATAGATGAAGATCCCATCTCGGGTCGTTCCTGGAGAGGAGCAGTGTTCAAGTAATTTAGTGCTGAAATATATCCTCCCACTGCATTCCTAGAATGCTAAGGAGCAGCACACAACACAAAGCAAAAGTCAAATTTGACAGAGCGTATTTTTTAAAGGGTTTTATTCTCTATGAAATGATCTACTGCGCCCAGATCTTTATCCAGTGCTGGAAAACATTTACTAGAATTGTCAATAAATTATAAACTGAACCATCATTTTTTAACAGCTGTTGTGATATGTCTTGAATTTCTCTCTTTTACTTGTTTGATCATTTCTGTGGATAACTGGTCAAATGTTGCTGCAGCGTCTCGTTTGCTTTTAAAATGTGTTATCTATTTTGCAAAGAAGCCTGTTTGAGGGAAAAGCTAAACTGTGATGAATGTTTTAGTAGCTGCCCAACATTTTGAAAGAGCTGCCCCTTTTCCCCTGTTATTCTACAAAGTGAAGTCCATTCACCCTGGTGTGTGTCAAGGGTTCGGTTGAGGTTAGATGAAGGAAATGGATACAGCTCATATCAGTTGTTGACAATTACATTAGTAATTAGTACCATGAATGGATGGATGGATGGATGGATGGATGGATGCCCATGCTCAATATAGGTTTGAATGGTTCATATGTTATATGTCATATAGTATTTAAATAAAGGTAGTACATTTCTACAGTTAAATACTACATAACAACTAGAGGAGATTATCCCCATATATAAATAAACCCATGGCTGCTTAAAAATTATGAGACTTTTACATATATTTCCAACAATTATGAACGTTTAGCATCGTATTCAACTTTGGTGAATGTTGTGTGCAATATACGTTTAGCATTTGCGTATGTGTGAGCGAGCCCAAAGGAGGAGGTAGCCACATCGTAGACCGATACAAGAGGATTATTCACTTTATTCAGGTAAATTATGCAATAAAAAAATGAGGTCTGGCGTCAGCTGAGAAGATCTTCTTGACGTAACCTTACTGATGTTCCCAAACCGTGCTTTAACACACTTAAAGTCAGTTAAGACATTGCCTTGCCTAAAAACAGGATCCCACTTATCTTCACTGTGTCATTAGTCACCAATGTATCAATTAGATGTCCTCTCTCTCACCATGTGTCTTCAGTGACACACATCAGGCTCATCACTGACATTTGATTAAAATGACAAGTAGACTGGAGTGAATGAAAAGCTCTTGCCTTTACTGCAGCATTCAATTTCTAGGAAGCGTAGGTCATCAAAGTCTGAGCGACAAAAAATACACGTGTCCTTTCATTTCCTGGGCAGATCACCCGTAATTGCAGATTTCTCTGCCGCCGTGTGTCTCCCAACAAGAATTGTCCCTGTGTTGGAAAAATAAGTTTCTGACTAGAAAAATGTACGTTAACGCCACTTCAGGTCAGAACAGCAACTCGGAAAGAAAAAAGAAATAAAGAAAAAGTTTGGTATATGAGTTGCTGACATATTAAATTCTACACTAATTAACAATCAGCAATATATAGCATTTAGGGCACGGTCACATATACGCGAATGTGTTGCTCCCTTAAACAGACAGGACTCCGTTTGGCAACTTTATTAGGGAATTCAGCTGTTACAGCAGCAGGCAGGTCAGAATGAGGTATACAAGAGAATAAAACAATTTTAGAATCAATAGAGTCAATAGAATCATAAATAAAAAATCTAATAAAACTGCTGAGTATGTACATTATATACACCTTTCACTGTAGTGGTTTGTATAGAAATGTTATAAAGTAAAGGGCAGTGGTTCAGGGTGATTGGACGAGCAATATAAAAACAGTTTGTACATAATAAGGACATGTGCAAAAAGTTATTTTCTGTCAGAAATAGTGCAAACGGTATAAGCAGAGTGACGTGAGAAAAGAAACAGTGCAGTATTTTATTTTTCATTTCGGATGGTGTGGGTGCAGCAGTCTGCTGCTGAAGGAGCTGCTCAGGGCCCCACAGTGTCATGCTGGGGGTGAGAATGGTGAGAGGGGTCATCCATGATGGAATTCATCTTCACCAACATCCTCCTCTCACCCACTTCCTCGGTGGAATCCAGAGGACAGTCCGAGAACGAGCTGGCTCTCCTAACCAGTTTATTTAGTCTTTTTCTGAGTTAGCTAAGTTAGATTAAAAGAAATGTGAAGCAGATATTGCAAGTCAAATTTCACTTC
The DNA here is from genome assembly GCF_009819705.1 of Hippoglossus hippoglossus. Lineage (NCBI taxonomy): Eukaryota > Metazoa > Chordata > Actinopteri > Pleuronectiformes > Pleuronectidae > Hippoglossus > Hippoglossus hippoglossus. The sequence continues at coordinate 14,920,401 of NC_047169.1, forward strand.
AGAGCTCTGTTTCCGCTATAGAAGACTGATAATGGCTGCAGCCAGACCAGCAGTGACACAGAGCTCTGGGGAAGTGAGACAAAGGTCACTGCAACGTCCTAAAACACACGTTTGGCCTTGTGAACGCAATGTCACGCAGGAATCCCTCGAGGGAATCCTTACAAATATGGGAAAGACATTCACTTGGACTAAGAGTTGAACTGATGGATTTTGGTGGTGAAAAGTCAAAGGTCGCCGTGACATTAACACTAAAATTCACAGGATAATTAGGACAAATTTGACGTTAATATTTAACAAAACACAATTATGAAATACAAATGAGCCAAAGGGTCAAAGGTCAGCTTCACTGGGACATCGGAATGTTCTGCCAAAAACTTTTCTGGACAATGTTCAACACCACCACTACTTTTGTGACCTTCTTTCCTGCAGCTCGACTACAGATACGTGCTGTAGCACCGACCAACAGTCTTATGTCTGCAGACTTCACAAAGAGTTTTTATGAAAATTTAAAGACCAAACTTTTCTCATTAAGGTCTTTTAGCTGTGAATAACTCCTGCAGTGCTTCGGGTTTGTTGACTCAGTGCTTGAGTTTTTTCAAGTGAGCTTCATTTTGAATAAACCTAGTTTGATTTTAACTGGATTACACCGAAACGACCGAACTCGATTCCACGAAACTTGGTGGAAGGAGGGAACATAGGTTAAGAAAGAATCCAATCAATTTGGGGCTGATCCGGACAAATTGGTAGATTTGCACTTTCTTTAATGTTGACAGATTTCTGAGGTAATAATTCACGGATCTTGATGAAAAACATGGAGGACTCATGTTTATGAGTGTGTTAGTTAGTGCAGCTTGATTGAATTTAAAGCGGACTGTCTTGGCGTGTGTTTGTGCTCATTCTAGTTTCCACTGTGAACACACTTCTTTTCGAAAACCTGTAGAATGAGTTTGCTGTATAAAACGTGGACGATAGAGGCGGCTGGACTATGCCTGGCCACTTAAACTGTAACTTCACGCCTAAGTTTTGGCTGAAGTGTCTCTCCCTAGGAATTCAGAAAAATGCCTTGAGAACGCAGTGCTGGGAGGCGGGGCTAAGACACTCCTACCCACCACCCCAAACATACACACATAAGACAATTAGCTTACTCAAGCTAAGTTATCGAGGTTGTCTCTAGCTGTGAGCAATGGCTCCAGAATCAGCACAGACACTTTGACAGGAATGTCGCACGAAGTCGAGGCTTCTCACCTCCGCAGCTTCCAGACAGCCGACACCATGGTCGTCTCAAGCTGTTTGAACGGGCGGCTATCTCAGCCAGCTTTTCGAATGGTGTTTGTGTAAGAGACAGCCGAGGGACGGAAAAAGATGGGGGACGTCTCCGAATGTTGGACGGAATGGCATGGATTTGAAAACGAGCTCAGCTTTCCATTTACCCACTCAGGAGCCGTCACTGGTGGCAGCGAGCCGCCCACCTTTGATTAGAGGGTGTAAAAACTTTTTCAACTACATATGAATGTCATGATGTACAGTCGTCCACAACGGTTTGCTCAGCATTCGTCCTGCAAGGTCCAGGACACTTTGAAACACTAGGTGGCGTTTTGAACCATGTACCGCCCTCAAATGTAAATGTTTTTTAGAAGTTTAGTGATAAATGTGATTTCAAAGACCAGCTTCAATGTGTTTCATCAAAAAACAGTCCTATTAGTTACTTCTCTTAGTAACTGGTTACTTTTCCTGGGGTCCTGGTGAATGTAAAAATAAAGAGAGTTAGAAAAGTTAAAATATCTTCCACTGGACCCACTTACATAACAGTTTAAATTAAATTAAATTTAACAAGGAGTCAGTACTGATTCAATATGTGAAGTTATGTCTGACGCTCAGCCTCCTTGTGATGAAAACAATGGATTAAACCCAAAATGGGCTCGTGTCAGACAGTTCTCAGTGGATTTCTGCAGCTGAGAGTTTACATAAACTGTATCGATTGAACCACAGATAACAAGATAATAAGATATATTAGATGAGACATTCCAAAGAAGGACTCCTGCTCGAACCCACACTCACCCTCTCATTGTTTGTCACAGCCACTTCTTTGTTTGTCCCACTCTGTCTTTATTTACACTGGGACATCTCCTCCTGCAGACGCTTGCACTAATCGATGCAATGGTGAAAACCTTGCACGTGATGTCACTTTACACATGTTTTTGTCCCTCCGATTACAGATCAGCTCCTGAATTTCATTATAACAGAAAGGGATGTTGCTCTTCGGCTAACACGGGCGGCAGTGCACATTATTAAAATCCATAGTTATGTATTTGCAATGCATGCAATCAGGACTTGAGCACATGGCGTTACTGACTGGTAGGAGGACAGTGCACGGTACACGGTCAGAGCGTCCCTGAATAACTAAACAATCACTGCCTCACACACGCACTGCGGCATAGTGCGTTGTATTATCTCTCTGCCTGTGTGTGTGTGTGTATGATGTGACAGGATATAGTATACAATACAGGATTATTACTGATAGTGAGGGTCGGGCACATCACACACACACACACACACAGAGAGAGAGAAAGAACTGGACGCTGTGTTGGGTTTGTCTCGGTGGAAAAGCTCGAGAGCAGGTTTGAATAATGTGGAATTAAAACTGATGATGATGAGAACACGGTGTGTCTGTTAGAGCCGCAGGGAGATATTATTCTGCCGTGTGCTGGTTTGTTGTGCAGCCTGTTATTAAAATGCATGAGTGGATGCAAGGGTGAAAGTGTTCGTTTTGGCGTTAAAGACTTGTAATCTGTCAATTCATGATTTAAAAAAAAAACAGGCAGCAGGGGATGCAGAGGCTCATCACGTTGTTACTGTCACTCTGAGGGCTGTGTGTGTGTGCGTGTGTGTGTGTGTGTGTGTGTGTGTGTGTGTGTGTGTGTGTGTGTGTGGACTGGTCTTCCATCATTGATTGGTTAAAATCCAACCATAAAAGAAACACATATAAATGAAAGGTTTTATAAGTGTACAGACGCAGTTGGGCGGGGGGGGGGGGTTATAGACTTTCACGGCCTCTCTACCCGCCTGTCGAGGTGAATAAGATGAGGCATGTTAATATGACAGTTTATACAAAAAGGACTGAATAAGTAGCAACTACAACCTGAATTAGGGAGACTTTGCTTCTAACCCTTGTGGGGACCTAAGTCTGTTTACAGTCCTATGATGGGGACTTGTCTTCCTTATGATGACAAACTGTACGACCTGATAACATGAACCATTAAGCTTTAAGGTTAAAATGTGTTTTGAAGGTTGGGTTTAGGTTAGGATTAGGGCTTGGGTTAAGTAAGTATTACAATGGTGAAGGTTGAAGTCAGGAAATCAATGTAAGTCAATGTAATGTTGTGTGTGTGTGTGTGTGTGTGTGTGTGTGTGTGTGTGTGTGTGTGTGTGTGTGTGTGTGTGTGTCCACCTCTTTTTTTCAGTGTGGTGTCGTTTCATACCTGGTTACACTAATTTCATTCCATTTCCTCTTCTAACCAACACATCAAAGTCCTTTGTGACTTGAGGCCTGTTTCTCTTTGAGCCATCTCCTCTTTTTATTTAATTCTCTTTGGATCTGGCAGCCACAGACACGGCCGTATACCGAAGATGTCTGTCACTTATTTGTAATACTCGGAAAGCTTTTAAGGTCTTGCAAGACTGCAAAGCATCAGTGTTAGATGTTGTAATAAAGATAGTTCTGAATTGAAAAGCCAGTGTGTGGTTCTTCTTCTGCTGTGGTGCACAGTGTGGTGCACATCAGAGGTTTGGACTTAGCACCAGTGTCTGTGACTTTCAGATGCTTGTGAAGTAACCAGCAGGTTTGTGTGTGTGTAACGGGGGAAACATTAGAGACACAGCTTAAGATGAAAGAAATGAGAAGCACTGCAACCTTCATTCAATTCGAAGTTTTTAATTGTATTTTCAGATTTTTGTCTTTGCAAAATAAATAGACATTCACATTAAAAAAAACAGTTCAGATTACAACAAAAAACATTCAAGTGTACTGAGCCATTATATAAAAGTATAAGATGTAAACAACATTATTTTTGCTCCCCTGCTATAATGCACCTTCTGAGCCGAAGTCTCTCTTTCTCTCTCTAAAAAGGCATGACGTCAACAAGACACACTTTTACGCACCGATGCGCGAGTCTCACAAGGTATGAAGCCACATTGGGTCTGACAGACAGAATAAGCAAACATTCTCATATGTCTCGAGGGCACGTGTTATGCGTATTTTTAAGTGGTTTGCAGCGGACAGGCAGGTCCGGTCAGTGTCTCTGCGCCGGAGCGCGGCGGCGGCAGCGGAGGCGGCGTCTCCACACCTCCTGTGTCAGTTTGAGCGCAGCCGGGCGCACTGGTCGCTTCTCAAGCTGACGCACCGAGGGTCTTTCTTCTTTCAAAGATCTGTGTTGAGCTGTTTTCGTCGCACTCTGCTCTTAACTGATCACGCATCTCTCTTTGTCTTTGGCCTGGCCGCCTCCTATCGCCTTCTCTTTAATGTACATGAGGTCGCTGTGCACGCTGGGTCTCCGCGCGCACGGGGTGACCACGCCGTACGCCTCCCCGACGTCCTTCAGCTTCTTGTTCTTCAGGGACTTTCTGTGCAGCATGTCGCAGTACTGCACGGACACCTTCCGGTGCAGGTCGGGGCTCATCTCGTGAGGTAGCTTGGCCAAAGTAAACAGAGTCTGAAACATCTTATCCACGTTCTCGTTGCGCTTGGCTGAGATCTCGAAGTACGCGCACTTCTCGTCTCCGGCCACCAGCTGTTCGATCTCCTCCTGCTGCACCTCCCGGTAAAACTCTCGGTCGCCCTTGTTGCCGCAGATCACCAGAGGCACGTCGATGTTCTCCTTGATCTTGTTCTTCAGACACGACTTGGTCTCGTAGATCTGCCGCTTGAGCCGCTGCACCTCCTGGAAGGAGTCGCGGTTGTCCAGGCTGAAGACGAGGATGAACACGTCACCTGGAAAAACAGACAGAAGGAGGGTTAGATACATTTGCTTTACTTTTAAAGACGCACCACAAGTCTTACAGTATAATGAGTGCACAGGTTCACAGTGCGCACTTGTATGCAGCATTTCTAAAAAGCCCCTTTGCACCATCGCGGCTGCGTTCTAAAGCTGCGTAACTGTAAACCTGCACAAACACAACAAAACAGATGTGGATAAGTACCTGTGAGTATGGACAGTCTCCTCATGGCGGGGAAAGGGTGGTTCCCTGATGTATCCAGAATGTCCAGCTGGTACACGTCTCCCTTGATACTGTACAGTTTCCTGTGGAAGTCCTCGATGGTCGGTGTGTACTGCTCCTCGAACCTCCCGTTCAGGAACCGGGACACGATCGCCGTTTTCCCGACTTTGGTGGATCCCAAAATCACCATCCTGTAGCAGTTCTTCGCCGGGATGTCAAAGTCGCTCTCGGAGGGAGACATTTTCTTAATCATGGTTAATCTCGCGGACTGTGCGTGTGTGCGTAAAAGGCGCTGAAGCAGCTGTGTCAGTCAATGCAAGAGTTCTGGGTTGCTCTGCTGTGCGTTTCTATCTGGTGGAGGGCTGGAGACTCGTATTTAAGCGCACGGCGGACTCCTCCTCCCCCTGCGCGTCACAGCGCACAGCGCAGCCCCCCGGTGCTCCGCTGCGCGCCGGGATAACAGCGGACCCGACTCCCACTGGTGCGTCAGACTCATTTCCAACGAAGACGGGAGTGAGTTGGGAGACAGTGACAGACATGAAAACAAACAAAATCTAAATAAAAGGACATTTTATTTATGTATAGAATGAAACACGGCAGTTGACGCATGGCCAAACGAAAAATAATAACTTCATGTGAACATAAACAAGTTAATGGTTGACTCTTCTTCCGGCGTTTAGCCCGGTTTGGAACATTGTGCTGAACACGAGGATGAACTTTAGACATTTTCCAAAAAATATCACAGCTGGACAGATATGCAAAGCTGGATCTGTCTGAATATATAGACTACATATACAAGTACATATACAAATATATATATACACACACACACACACACACACACACACACTTCTGCCACTGTCTTTGTTTGTGCTTCTCTATCTTATACAACGGGTCACTCATTAATTTAGTCAGTGACTGCTGCAGCTTCTTCATGTCAGCAGCAGTAAGGGGCTGAGGATGGAGATGCTGCAGTACGCAGGGTGACCACAAGAGGGCACTCGGGGTACAATTTTATTGTCAGGACGCCACTTCCAGAGGTGTCCGGAGAAAGGCCTCTGCACCTTGCTGTAGAGGGGCTTAGTATGTGTGTGTGTGTGTGTGTGTGTGTGGATGTGGACGTTTTTTAAACAAATGCAAGAGGTTATGGAAGTTAATGGTTGTTTATCTGTAATGAACATGAAGCAATCAGACACAGAGACATATTCACGGAAGGGATTGATGGCCGGGATCCTGGGGATGGGGTTTGTGAGGTCGCTTCTTGTTTCCAGATTTTTTTCTATCTATTCTATTATTAAATTGTAAATTTTTTTGAGTATTGTTTGTATTTTTCGAATATTTCTTTGTGTTAACTGACATGAACACCAAGGGCCTGCCTCACAGAACGAGGTCAGTGCGTTAGCCATCCATCCTTCGGCTCAACTCAGATTTTCCTGTGCCATTAAGTCGGCTTGCCATTAACCAGGGTAGATCACCATGGTAACCCACACGGCACAGCTGCAGAGGATCAGATCCAAACCTGTCAACATCCCGACCACTGACCAAGCAGTTCACACAAACATGAGTCATCTTTTCTGCAGGAACAAAAGTATGGAAGTAAATCAGTCTCATCAGATTTTGAAATTTGAAAGCCTTTGAATTTTGCATTTGCATTTGCCACTGAATTTCAGTCTTCAAATTTTAAAAGCATAATATTCAACTGCTAAAATTCAGTTGCAAGAATTCAGATGCAAAAATTCAGATACAAAAATTCTGATTAAACATCGGGGTTACCAGGAAAAGCAATCGATAGTCTCACATCGAACCAAACCTCATGCTGGTTTGACGCCATGGCCGGTCTAGGAGCGTAGCTGACAGTATGGCGCTTCTCGTTGTCGCAAGCATCACCTGACGTCACATGACCACTGACACATGAACTGATTGGTCAGACGTTTGGTTCGATGTGAGACAATCGATTGCTTTTCCTGTTATCCTGGATGTTTAATCAGAATTTTTGCATCTGAATTTTAGCAACTGAATTTTAGCAGTTGAATATTATACTTAGAAAATTTGAAGACTGAAATTCAGTGGCAAAAAATACGAATGCATAATTTCAACGTAAAAATATTCTGTGCCAGAAATTCAAAGGCTATAAAATTTCCAAATCTGATGAGACTGATTTACTTCCGTACAAAAGCACTTGGTGAAACACGCTCATAAATCACTAAAACTGTTTTACATTGAAATGCTGATGGACATATAATAAACTTTCTTAGCAGTCAATATTGATGATTTCTGCGCAAGTTTCTCTCCTTCCAGCATCGACTCTCGACAATCCAGATGCGTTTATGCTGTGACTCAATCCTTGTAGCTCAAGATAACACAAAAACACTTTGTGAGCACAATGTGTATTTTCTAAAAATCCTTTCTGTTTCAGTCAGAAAGACCTTGTCTTGCATCAATTGCTTCTCTCCAGCACAAACGCACGTGAGTCAAATGTTCCCCAAACAGCCAGTGATGCTGACTCATGAATGAAGCAGCTGATGTTGATGAGCCAGTGTGAGGGCAACTCCAGTGCTCCTTGGCCTGATCCATCCGCAGACAGCGACAGCAGCCTCAGTGTGAGAGGTGCCACGTGATTCGCTTGGATTCTGAAATATTAAGCTGTGGAATGTAAATAAGTACATCTCCTCAGCCACAGTACTCAAGGACAATTTTGATGAACTTGCACTCAACAAGGAAAGATGGTGAGACAACAGGCTCCTGAGCACATTAGAGCGAGAGCCACCAGACGCCTGGTTGGTTATTGTGGTTATTTTTTTGTCTCATTGTGGTTATTTCTGTGTGTTTGAAGTTGTGTTTACTGTCTCCGTGCTTGTTTGTGTGTCTTTGCAGTTGTGTTGTGTCTCTTTGAAGTAATTTTGTTTCTTATTGTGGTTGTCAAATTGGTTTTTCAAATTAAATAAACAAAGACCCTGGTCAAGGACCTCTATCTCGTTGGCCTGTTCATTAATCCATCCATGGTACTTGACTAATACCATTTGATGTTCCCTCATAATCCATACTTGACTGGACGTCAGAATGGAATATGATACTTTGTGCTAAATGTATTGATCAGCTATATTTCCGAGTTACATTTCAGATTAAGATTTTGAAGATATGAACATGTAAACAACTTTTATTTCCAAAGAAAGCACCCTGAGAAAGTGTGACTGTCCCCTGATCCTTACAACTCAGGGATAATAAGTAAGCGTATTGTCCGTGTTAATGTAAGATCGGGTTAAGCAACTGCACACTGTGCGTCACAGGGTCAGTGAACGCCAGCGCCCAGCCAGTTCAAAGCTTGTGTCAAATATAAATGTTTTTCCTGAGGCGTCTTCCTCTGGTAAACAGGATCTAAGCATTGAAAAACAAGAGTTACCCAGACTGTCAGTGTCCCATGACCCGATCACCTGAATGTTTACAAGTTAGGTCTTCCAAGTCTTTCAAATATGTGTGTGTAGGTCAGCGCACAGGAATAATGTGTAATAATGTGTTCTGTGTGAGTAATAAAAAAACCAATAAAAACATAAAATGCCTCCATACTGCTTGTGTGGGGTCATCCAAGTGTCAGCAAGTCCCGACATTCATATTCGACTCGAAACAAGATCATATACAGCTTCATGGAGTAGGGTGATGCTCGGCCGCATTTTTCTGTCTGACCCTGTCCGAGCCCAACAGCCATTCTGTTTTGAGTCCGTGATGTAGCTTGCTTACGTTGGTCACTAGAGGGCGCCACAGCCGATATGTGTTTGACCAAAAGTTTAACAAACAGCATAGGTGTGTTCGGAAAGTCCATTTCGCTAAGGAACCTTCCAAACTGAGTGAAATGACCCGGGAGTATTTCAGCTGCCGCCATAATAAGAATTCTCTAAATGATAAGGTAATGAGCTTCAATGCTTCCTTACTTATCTCCTTTAGCATAGGAATCGTCACATGATCGTCTGATTTCATCTCTCTCACTTCTGTCCAGTCAGGAGTCAAAGTGATCAACAAACATATTGAACTTATAGTTCACAAAAACATCATCAGAACTAAATACAAATATATTCCACCGACTCTGGAACGTACACAATATCCACTTATATAAGATTCTCTCCACATATATTCCATATATTATTTCAACATTTGCCACCTGTTTCTGTTATGATGTTTCTTCCTGTGAATAAGAGTTGATTAAATGTTTTATCTGTATAAAATGAAAACATCTTTTCTCAGGACGTGTCTGTTTTGGACAGGGAACATTATTCTTACTGTCGGTGCACAGCCTACAGCACAGAGTACCATATATTTTGTGCGTTTCTTTTTTTAAATGCAGAGTGCAAGTGCAGTCTGATTTTCTCTACACCGTGGTTCTCCTTTCCTAACTCCTTACGGTTTCTCCTTCTCATCTTTCCTTGACCTCGCAACGTTTTCCATCAGGGTCAAGGAATAATGGTTAGGAAAGGAGTTTATTTGGACTTTCAGAACACACCCCAGGAGTCAGTGAACTTCATGAGTGTCTGAACTCCCCCTGAACCCGATGTAGTGAATGTAAGCTGCACTGTTTGTGTTAGCCTGTCCCTCACACACATGATTATAGGGAACAGAGCAGGAGACATCGTGGGAGAGCAGGACTGAACAGAAGCGTAGTGAGACAGACAAATGGAATATAGGCTACACAAGGGAGTTAGGGATGATTGAACACAGGTGAAACACTTGAGAACAGGTGCTGGAAATTACAAGGACGGAACACAGGACAAAGACAGGACGTAAAGAGAGACAGAGACACAAGCTGTGTCTCAATACGGAGGCTGCAATGAAAGACCGAATGAGTGGCAGCGGGGTGTCCCAATTTGAAGGTTCCTTCAAATGCTGCCGACAAATGTGTCCTTTCACCCACCGAGCCACAGAGGCTCCACCGGGTGGATCCTTCCAGGTTCAACATATCCCATGATTCATTATACTTCTGTTTGTCAAAGAAAAAAGCGAGGCATGAACGTCAAGCAAATAACCTTTTGAGTCCGTAGCTCTGTTGCAAGGCGACAGCTGTGAGGGCGAGACCAGACCATTTCATATCAAGGACATTTCAGGTCCTTGGTACAATTATTTATTCAACAAGAGTAAAATTTAGCAGCATAAAACACATTAGGGTTTATTCATGAAAAGTCCATAAGTATAATTTATACTGTAGTTTAAAAAGAGACGGCCATAGCTGCTCTTCATGCCCTGCTAAAGAGGAAAAAGTAAAAACTGGTATTAACACTATACAATAAAAACGGATCAAATTAATCAAACCGACTTTACGTGCTGATACCTTCAATTTAAATTCAAAGACACCATGTGCTACCCTTCAGCTGCACATGCCGAACACACAGACATGACAAACCATCTCGGATCGTCTCGCTTCAGCTGCTCGATGAAAAGCAACAACTTAATTGTTCTAAAAATTGTGGCCTGATTCCCACGAGTGCTCACTTTCAATGTGAAGGTTTTCCAGCTTTTTTTGTAACAGATGCAAGAAAGGGTAAAACTGCCGAGCATCCATGAGAGCAGTTGTTAAGAATAATACAGACTTTTAGGTGACAGAATAATTAAAATGAAGAGAACTCACGATGCTACTGGCAACACATTGAAGGGTCTGTGAGCAGGCAAGAAAATATAGAATGCATCATCACATTTTTAGACAGATGACTCCTAATACAGTAAACGTTGGTGAATATTATGAACACAGATGAAACCAGGTTACAACGACGTATATTGGTGCTACTGGTTTACAGTAATGAGAGCTGTAAATGTTGTTCCCACCTATACTGCAAAGCTTCAATGCTTTCTACAGTATGTATGCCTCATATACATGATTGAAGCATGCATGCATACAAAGTATGATTTTATGTCGGTGATAGGAGTGCTTTTAGTGGAGCGGGTAGCCACACGACTTCTCAGTCGCTTGTGTAAATACTGTGGAGTGGTCTTCTAGTGCTACTCAGCCGTTTCTCTCTGAAATCAATCAGGTGGGACAAGTGTTTGAGGCTGTTTGCCTCAGTCACGTTGCTAATGCAAATTACTGCTCGCTGCAGGAGAGGGGGGTTTATGCTGTTGTTCTTCTTCTCTCGGGTTTCATTGTACACAAGGGGGAAGAAAACCCAGCCTGGTGCTTCAATATGGAGAATATGAACAAAGAGAGAAAAGTAGATGTTTAAAGTAACACTTAGCAGAGGAGAAACAAGGTTTTGTGTTTTGTTTTGCATTTGAATATATATTTGAATTCTCTCCACACAAGTCGGATGAGGATGAACACTTAACGTTGCTCCACAGGTCTGTGGTGCATCCTCCCCTGCCTCACTTATGTGGAAAGATAACAGTCTCACCTGTGTTTGTTACTTAGCCATCTACGGAGCAGAAACCAGTACACTTCCACAAGCTGCTACTCAAACGCTCAGGTGTCGTATTTGTCCGCTCAGGATGGCTTTGCCTTCATTTTCGTGACAAAGCACAGTAACACCACTGGCTCACATTACTGATAGGTCAAGAGGGCATGCTCAACTGTTTGAGATGAACAGTTCATTACATTTTGAAAATGAACTTTTCCCCCTCATTCAAATGAACATTCAAATTTTAAATAAAACGTGTCAAAGGGTCCCTAAGAAGCTGTCTGCATGGGCCACTGGTCTACAGAGAATTTCGGTGATAGGCTTTACAAGCTTGTCCCACACATACCACTGTTGCTTAAGAACAGAGCTGCAGCTGTTCACAACAAGAACGTTTTTATTGCCGCTTGGTTTTTTACATGCGTACCGTTGGCCTGATACTAACATTCACGTGTATGCATTGGATGTTCTGGTCTCATCTCTTGCAGTCGCCATTATCTCTTTGAAAAACTGTTTGTCACCAAAGCACAACGAAACCTAGGATAGGTTGGCCCGAGAAGGATCCGCCCCTCGGGGCCTAGGACAGCCTTGTTGCAGCACTGTGACACCGTCTTCAAATGCAGCTTCTGAGGGAGCCCTTAACACCTGAATGGGAAACAGCGATACTCACTGATGGCTATAAAAATAGCCTGCACTCAACCCAGAAAAAGTGATGTCACAGACATTTCAGATGAGGGTAATACAAACATACTGAGAGCAAACTTTATACAGTCTACCAGAGTGACCCTGCAGTTTGTAGTCTGAATTGTTTATTTGACAAGAAAGATGTCTTTCTCCAAGTGGTGTTCCGTCTCTCTGTTTGGAGTAGCCTTGGGGTTAATGTTCATAATGTGAGGTAATGAATGAATGGACCTTACAGTGAGATCTTTGATCATGCATATATATTGACAACAGTGTAAATGTTAGCCAATCGGAGTCAAGAAATGTTTAACAGCAATGCTGTTATAAAGTCCATCCACCAGATGGCACTGCCAAGTTTATGTCAACTATTAAGCGTGTTTAGCTAAAAGAAAAGAAAAATATAGCACCAGCTATTATATTGTCATTGGATTTTTCAAAGGTTCTAATATCAATCTTCAAAATCCTCTGTTATACAGTGAAACCTGGACTGAGCAAGCCGGAGACAACGCGGCAACAGGAAACACCTGCGTCAGTTGTGTTGCATAGGTTTTAGCTTAAGCTCATGGGAGAGGGATTGAATATTATAACGTGCAACTGAAGTTTAACCGAGTCTACTCTTACTTGTTACACTTTTCCATTTTCTTTTAGCCCCGGGCGCTAAAACAACACACACAAAAGAAATATATCCACTTTATGGTGGCAGTAGAGGGAAGTCAGTGGGTCATCAAAGTCTCTAGGACTCATCCTCTGAATATATCATTGTTGTTGGAGTCTGGACCAAAGCAGTCGACCAACTGAGTGAGCGACCAACATTGCCATTCGCACTGCTGCTAGCATGCTAGCGTGAATAATACAAACTATACCAGTGGATTAATAGCCAAAGAACAAATTCTCAGGCCTCATGTTCTCTTAAAGACTTAATATGTGACAATTCTTGATTATTCGTTAGAAATTTTGTTGACTTGTGTACTTACATTATCCAAAACGCTTCAAACAATGTTCAAACCTAAATCCCCAATTTCACTCAAGGTAACAGGATGTTTAATTTTGGTCGCCTTCTAACTGCATCATATCCGCTTTACCTGTGGTTTACGTCTGTCTCTATCTGGACTTTCAGAGAGAATGGTGAGAAGACAACCTCACTGTCAGCAGGTTATAAGCCAGTCAGCTGTTCTTTCCTTTCACTCTATTGAATTGGCCACTAGTAATGGATCACGATTGTTCATTGATGTTCGCTGCACATTCTGGGGGATTAAAGCGACCCAAGATGATTATGGGGGTGACGACAACAAATCCCATGATCCCATCCCGCTTCCTGTCATCAAATTAGGTCTTTAGTTTGTTTTGATTGAAAGACCCCTAGTGGCTGAAGTTACATGTTGTAAGTTTCATAAAAACCCCAGCAGTAAAACATAGAAAACCTTATAAAATGTCCTAGGGATCTAAAATAAATGTGAATTTAAACTGCTTGCTGCTGAAACTTTTATTCCACAAAAACCATCCCATCAATATAAAGTACATCACCAGACAATGTGTCTTGTTGAGTTCAGAATGGTTTGCATAGGTACAAAGTATAAAGCCGTAACTGGTGTAGGTCTTCAGTCATTTGAAAGGATTCATGTCATATATCATGACATTATCAAGTCTATTCCATTTATATATCATTACATTTTAGGGGAAGTTACCCATTTGTATAACAGTGACAAGGAACACGTAGAAACCTCGAGCAGGACCAGGTTCAGGGTGAACGAACGATGAACATTGCGTAAAAATTAATATTGAACTACATTAAATCATGTAGTTACAACAAAAAAGTAATTAAGAACACATTTTGTATAATTAACACCAGTTAATCGTTTTAGAGTTGTTATCACTGAAAACTTTGTGATCCTCAACTCTTTATTTTTATGTTCTGCTTCAAAAGTTTTTACTCAGAATGAAAGAATAATGGAGGTTCAAGCCTCATGCATGCTGCGCTAACAAGTTTGGGAAGCTCTACTGTAATCGATTGAGAACTTGTGTACCTGTCACTTGTGGTGAACTAGTGAAAAAATCATTTTGGGAGCAATCCTAGCTGCTCCCCCCGCACTTTCAGTCTTTACTAATATCTTGAAATATTGTCAAAAATGCTGTTTGTGTCCACATAGTAAAACATGTGGAAAGAAAACACACAACACTTGGAATAATAAGGAAAATGATCAAGATTCACAGACGCTGTTTTACATCACTGGGTCACTCACATAATAGAACATCCTTTTTTTATTCCTTAAACTGGAAGAAGTAAGTGAAGATTCAAAAGTTACCGTAGAACATAACGTCGATGACTGATGTATGTTCTATGATTCCACCTGTCAGCTACTGTGGTGGCAGTGGGTTGAAGGTCGAGTCCAACTGTTCCAGTGACTCTAAATATGAAAAGTATCGTCTCTGTTAAGGTGGATTGGTTCCAATATTCTGTCCCAGATCATATTCAGAATTATTTAGGCTTTTGTGATGTTTTGAATTGCTGTGCACAGTAGAGGGAAGGACAGTTGAGAGATGAGAGTTTATGCTGAACTGGACGCAGCTGTGGTGGGAACCTTCTCTTTGTATCCACGTTAGGGGTGGACTGGTGAGCGAGGCTGCTGGGAAGTCTGTCGGACGCTCGGTCCGTCTGTCTGTCCAGGTGACAGGATGGGAATCCTGGACAGGAAGCGTCAGCGAGGCCATTATTCATGCTTGCGGCGCTGACTCCTCTCCTGATAGATCTGCTCGGTGAATGGTCTGTAAATACAGAAGAACAAACATGTACTGGGACTGTAAATCAGAGACTGGATCGCCGTACCACTCTGTGCCAGGAGCGTGTGTGCGTGTTAGACCGGGAGGGAGCTTGTTGTATGCGTGTGTATATATATGACAGGAAGATGCCACATGTTCCTCCACTCTGTAGCACTCGAGTGCACATACACTTTTGCACCACTGACTCCCGTATCAAACAACCAGCTCAGCCAGCAAACAGCAACTCTGCTCCTGAGGTGCAGTCAAGGAAATCTGGAAGATAACATCTCTGAGAGAAAAATGATGGATAGGAACCCAAGTAGACGGAGAGATCAGGGATTTATTTCATCTGCTGTTGGGGCCAGTGTGTCAGATACAAACTTTTCTATTAAAGTAAAAACTATACAGTGTCTTCCTACCAAATATTACAGGAAGACACTATTGCAGTTCTATCTATCTATCTATCTATCTATCTATCTATCTATCTATCTATCTATCTAGCCATGTTAAAGAAGGTGGAAAAAACGTAACCTCCTCATTGGTGGAGGTAATAAAACTAAATGTGGTCAGGACATCCATATGTAAAAGTCATGTGCTGATATTTGCTCCATCTCTGTCTTCTTAAACAGCAGACACTGTCTCCAGGAGGTTTCAGAAGTCTTGATAATGTATGAAGGTTTTCTTATGTTCCATTTTACGTCTCAATGTAATAAACACAGCATTGGAAGAATAATTGGGACTCATTAACAGATTATGCTTTGGCCATGACAGGACACACTTGAAGTACAAGGGCGTTCTGAGAGTGCATACCACCTTCAAGGCTAATGCCATGTCAAAGCAAATAATTATTGACTCTGTGGCGGCCCACCGAATTCTAATTAGTCCTTGACACAGTTTTATAATGAACCAAAATAAATGTTTACACTTTTCATAAGAACATAAGAGATCTCTAGCTCTCTGCTTGGCTCTGCTGCTGCATTGTATAGCTGTGTGCAGTGCTATTTGCTGTGTGCTATTGTCTATACAGTTTTTAACATCCATGCAGAGAGTCAGATCTCATATCTGTATCTGCAAGTGGCATGCAATGCATTTCCTTCCCTCACGGAAGAACTTCTCTTTTCACTCTTTAGTCGGTGCACCTGTCGCTTGGAATCTAGTGTGAGTTCGAGCTAACTGATTGTGTGTGCCGAGATTGAGGACAGTGAAAAATGTTTTTTTACAGGATCCACTCCTTTATTTGGAGCCACTCCAAGTTTGTATAGGTTCTTCCTTTGGCCATATCTTATCCTTCCACATAATTTCATAGAAATTGGTGGAGTAGTTTTTGCGTAATCCTGCTAATGCAGACGAAGACTCCTTGCTGGGGGTAATAATGAAAAGATCTGTCCCCCTCAAACACCAAGGTGACCAGAAGCCACCCCATCTGCAGCCTTTCAGATTATAGGATGTAAGAGTAGATGGGAAGGGTATAAAAATCTGTATTTCGTGTAAGCTTTCACCACCAAATGTCACTTTGAGAACCCCCCAAAAAAGCTGGGAGGCATTGTCGGAAATCACTCAACATCTATTTCCGTTCACTGCTCGGCTCCTGCTTCCATCCCTCCGGGGACTTTACCCATCCCAGTCACCGTGTGAGGTGATATCCGACTGCACACCTCGCTATCCTCGCACAGTTTAACTAAATGAGATCATTCCGAATCTTTGCCAGAGGCACAGACAAAAATAGCCAATGAATCTTTACCCATCAGTCACAGTGTGCGGTAAAATATGGCACCTGCCGTTCCTTCAATTCACAGGTTCGGGCTAAATGACACAATTGTGGATCGGCGCTGCAGGAGATCTCCCCAGTGACACATACACCTGTGCGCTCATTCACAGTGTGTGTTAATATGTGACATTTTCAGAAGAGCATGCTTATGACACCACCGAGGCCAACCTAATGCCTTTTTTACTTCAATCCACTCATTTGGCTTTTGTGCTGAAAGACTCGACTACACAAAGGTGACTGAACCTTCACCCTTCTGGGCTATTTATGTAGCAGCAGAAATATTGGTGAGAAGATGTGAATAAAATAACCTTCAGGGTCCACACGAGGAAGAATAGAAAGGGGCTTGTCAGGAGTCATTTGCGGACTGGCCCTCAGATCGCTAAACACTAATTCTCCCTGTGACAGCATGTGTCCATTCACTGGTTATTATTCTGTAAATGTCAATCACCTTGTGACTTAATCAATTTGTCATTTTTTATCAGTTGACTTAAGGCTACTAGTCAAGATGGGTTCTTGTGAGGGAGTTCTCAACAATAATAGAGTAGTTGAGTATTAGTGTACAGACACGTGCATCTATAATTTGCACATTTTAGCTCATTTGCAGCCATGTGACAGTTTTCTCACACATGTACATGTACATGCACACATACACACACCTACACACACAAGATGAGTAAGTGCGCACACCAGCTGCTTCTATGCCAGACTCTATCTCATTTGTGACTGGCTTATGCGCTAGCATGTGTATTTGTCTGTGTGTATGTGGTTGTGTGTACTTCTGTGCGCATGTGTCTGTTCAGACAGATGTCCAGAAGTAGGTCGACTTCTTTTTTTTTGTGATCTTATACCAATGGAATTTTTCTTTTTAATGGACCATTGAGGCTTTTAATATATGATATAAAGGAAAAAGAGCAAACAAGACAGACCAACTCTTTTTACCCAAATTTTGCAGAACAAATGAATGTTGTCCTGAATAAATGGAGATGACATCGAGTAGAAAACACAAGAGGAGTAAGAATGGTGGTGGGGTGGGTGGTACGTCATTGTCCTACCCAGTTGGCCTTGTTACACTTGAGTCCCCATTCACCTGTGTAGATAGTTGACCTGCATACCGACTGTGCCTCCACCACAACAGAACTATGAATGGGTAAGCTCTCATTTTATTCTCATTCTCATTTTCTACAACAGAACGGCTATTTAATGTAGCGTCCGAATCACTTCATTCATTATTTTGCCGGAAGAAAAATGTCCTTCAGCGTGTGTCCCCTTCAGGCTGTGAGCCTGTCCAGGTCAGGGCCGAGGAAAACACACATGTAGCTCTTACATGTAACAGATTTAAAGAAAGACTTACCCCTCGAATCTTAAAGCCACCTTGTACACCACAGCTACTATGGCAGTCAGGACGAGTCCAACAGGACTGGCACCACTGGAGAGAAAAAAAAAAAGAACAGAGGAAGGAACACACGTTATACATTTTGTGTAGAGCACGTTATTTACTGACATGAAGCCTGTGGGAGCAACAGAACATAGATGGCAGAGCTTGGATTCAAATTAAAAAACTGAATCTTTGTGTCTCTGTTTTTTTCTCCTTATGGACTAATTCCAATGATTAAATCTAGTTATTAGAAAAACCCGGGGGGAGTGGCAATAGAGGAAATGATTGTTTGATAATAGTCAGCAGAGTCAAATATACTAATTCATAAATTAATAGATCATTTTAAAATGACTATTTAAAATTTCAAAGATTTTAAACTGTGTTTAAATATTTTTTACCCTGTAGTTTAATCCATGTGTAGAAAAATAAACACACACAACATATTGACCTACATATACCTGACTAGAATGTGGCACAGTGACATGGATTGTATTAAAGGTTCGGTGTGTAAAGTGAAAGGGATCTTTTGGCAGAATATAAATCCTAGTGAATTGTACAAATTGTGGTTTTCTTTAACCTAGTTGGCCACAACTGGACAAACTAAACACCCTTTGCGAGTTTATGACAACTGAAGGTTACCCCAGGTTCTCTTTCATGTTAGGAGGTGGAGGGAGAGGTGAGGGGTGTTCAGCTGCAACATGCAGACTCACTACTGGACATCACTAAATTCTACACAGTGAACTTTTAAGGGAAAAAACAAACAAAAAAACACACTTTCATAATTAAGCATGCATTGAATTGCATGACGGACGTGTGGCAGTGAACATAATTAGGTAAAAAACCTGTGAGTGCTGCTCTACAATCCCTCTTCAAGTAGCGCAGTGGTGTGAGTAACAGCTTTTAATTGTAATTACTGTGGGTAACAGGTTTAATTTCTGGCCCCACCACCTTTTAAAGCTTGCAGTCGTGATAGCAAAGTAATCAGAGCAACAGCACATTGTACTGGGTCGTCCCTGACCCAGTTCAAACGACTGTAATGGAGGCACCAGGATAAAGAGAGAAAACAAATTCCGGCCAAAGTCATTGCTTATCTATGATTTTCAATTAGAAAGAAGTGAAAGGCCACCACACAGGATATTGTAGCTGCTGGGTCAATCCGACTCACTCATGACATGAAGAACAACTTGTATTGTAAATGTATGTTTTATAGGTTGCATGTGCATTGCGTGTGGGTGTTCTGGAAAGAACCGGTACAGAAATCCATAGTTCCCCCGAGCATGACACACCAAGCATGACACACGCTCATTAAAGGTCCGGTCATCTGTGTCGGAGTCTGACTCCTCCTCACTCCTCCGCTGACCTGCGCTCACTTTACACTTTAATAATAATCACTGATCACATGTTATTAGGACATGTACAGGACTGACGTTTACTTTGTGTCTGTTTGATTCGCTCTAGAGTTTATGAGACACGTGTTTAAACCTGCGACACAACACGAGGTGTAACGTGACGCACAAAGTCAGGACATCGGTGTTAAAGTGAGCGGAAAGATCTGGAGTCAAGATCCGACATCATTGATTAATAACTAAATACATTTGATTATCGGTTTGTGTGTGAAGCGGGACATACACGAACAGACACACACACACACACACACACACACACACACTCACACACTCCTGCAGACAGAAGTTCCTCCTTCATTCATCATTAAGTGTGATAATTAGAAGACATCAGAGGAGCAGAGTCACTTGTTGACCTGCGGAGCAAAGCGCCTCAGTGTAGTGGCGCTGCTAAGGGGGGCCAGGTGGGGCCACCTTGATACAGGGCGATAATCAGAGTTTGTCCTTTTAAACCTTAGGTGCAGCACACAAGTCTAAACTGAATGAATGGGAAATCAGTGTGGAGAGCACTGACCACTGTCATTCACTTACTGTTGTTGTCTGATTTATGAATTGAAAACCGTTTTTTGTAAATTACCTGTAATTACCTGGCCCTGTAATAACAGTTACAGTCTATAATACTTGTTAAAGCTCAAAGTTCATATTTGCCTGCGCGGCTTGCCTTGCTTATCCTGAAATATAGCAATGTTAATTTGTACTAATCACAACAGCTAAGGCTGGGTGTTTATCATGTGACCGATGATGGAGGCTTAGAGTTATTAGAATTCATACTAAAGGCCATGTATGCAATCCATCTAAAAGCTGCTGACACATTTTTATTCAAAAACACTAATGGTGGCCCCTGTTCAAGAAAAAAAGTCCCAGTTCCGCCACTGAACGTCCCCACTGCCTCTTTTGTTTGTTCGCCTGCAGTTGTTGCGTAGAATAAACCCGATCTGTGTCTCAAAGGTCCAGTGTGTAAGATTTAGGTGAAAGGGATCTATTGAGTGTGTTTCATTTAAATTATACAAATGTTTGTTTTATTTAGCCTAGAATGGGTCCTTTACATTTAAAAACGTTATATTTACACCAGGGGGGGGGGGTCCTCTCTATGGAGGCCGCCATGTTTCTTGTAGTAGCCCAGACTGGACAAACTAAACACCCTTTGAGTTTTTATGAAAACTGAAGGTTACCACAGGTTCTCTCTCATGTTTGGAAGGGGAGGAGGAGGTGAGGGGTGTTCAGCTGCATCACGCAACTTCACCACTTTATGTCACTAAATTCTACACACTGCAACTTTAAGACTCCACAGCCCAGTTCACAGTAAGAATTCTGCTTTGCTCTCCACACAACACATAAACCTGGTCACGAAACAACATGAAGTGATGAAAGGTTTTGGCACTACCCGTGGTTTCCAACAAAACGACTTCTTTTCAATTCGCTTAACTGCCTTTGACCTCTCTGGAGATCAATAGAGCCACACAACAAACAGGGCTGCAGCAAGGCCGCGGTTTTCTGCTCACAGATTTACAATTCGAGGTCAGTAGTCTTTCATTAAACATTTGGTCAATTTGTACAATTTGCCTTTACAAAGCGAAAGGTTCCACCACTTCGCATTCTTACGTGCTGGATGCTCCTCTAACGCATCTTCCTCTATAATATTTGATACTTTTATTCCCTACATAGAGGCTCCCATCCATTTCAGTCCACTGTGCACTGGATGTTGATGGCAGGAAGACGGGAGTCCAATTGTTGAGCCTTTGAGCAGCTTTTTTCTCAAGACACAGCTTTCCTCGATCTGACTCGCAATGCTGGCTTCGGCGAGACCCGCTGATCGTGACACGTACGTGAATCTGACATGATGACGAGTCAGTAGATCTTGTGTGGTTATCTATATTTACCAGTGACCCACATTTACAAACTGTCATGATTATAAATAACAACACCAAAATTGGTCAGCGACTTGCGCACATTAAACTGGAACATTATCCGCATCTATCAGAGAAACACAGCGCTACCGTGAACTAGAGCTGAAAACCAGTTTTTAATTCTCCTCCTGTTTCTGATTCTGTTTGTGCTCGACTCCAACAGGAAGAAGAGGAGTATTTCTTTCAAGAATTTCATGACACACATTTTTCTTTTGTATGTCAAATGACTGTTTTAAAAAAATTCAATGTCAAACCATTTGTTAAGATATGCTGATCCATCAAGTGGACCTGTGTCAATGCTAATTTATGATTTATTTATTAGAATAGTGATATTATTTTCCATTTCGTGCATCTGTCCAGCTCACACGTTTCTCAGTCAGCATGCTGATATCGAATCTGTATCTGCAGTCTATGTCTATGCACATGAATATGTGTGTTTCCATGTGCGCTTATATATTGGCAGTGTGGAAAATTTAATGTTTGGACAAAGACGTGGGAAAAAAGATCGTATTTATTTGTTCAGTCAGTCAGTTTGAAGCTTTGAGCATGCTCTAATGGCCGCTTCGGAAAAAGTGAGGGTCTCGTCCATTATAAAGTGCCCCTCCAAACGGAGCCACAAGGAAGAGGGCTAGAAAATCTTCCGCCAGGAGGTAGGACACCACTCAGCAGCCAACCAACGTTATTACAGTGACAAATAATATCAACTAACGTTATTAACAACCATTATCAACCAACATTATAATGGTGACACATCTGACAACTGCATGACAGACGGGACAGATTGATCTATTGATAAATACACTCAGTCAGCGCGTTTACATCAGTTATTTCACGTTTGTCCTGTGCATAGAAACTTCTGCCCCGCCCTGAAAACTTAGTAACATGAGCAGGGAAGTATTTTTCAAACTTCATATATGGGACACAGGAGAAAGGAACTGTGGGCGTGGCTCAGAGAGCACCTCCACCTGTAGCAGGGGAGAGATCAGTGCGGCTAAGGGCTGTTAGCTGATTACTCCTCAGGTTTAAAAGGCAGCAGGAGAGCTGCCACAGAGGAGAGACCCATGAGACGAACACGGGGAGACATGAGTAAGCCACATGGCAGAGAGACAGAGCTGAGCTGCGAAGCCGAGACGCCAGCAGAAATTCCTTGCCCAGTTATGTTCCGTTGTTAGGGGACCCCGGTGGCCACACGGACGTTAATCGTTATTCTCACTCAGACTTTTTACATGCTTGTTTTTACAGCATGAATAGCAATTTTCCCTAAAACGATTGTCACAGCGATTCAGTTACATTTTCATATTCTGCTGGATTTAAATAAAAAAGATTCATGGTTATTTTGCAAGTTATCACACTTTTGAGCATTTTACCCACAGCTAGGGGTCCTGAATACACTACGATGGGCCAGATGGCCACTCCCCCGAGATCACATCGAGAAATGGGACAACACCACCTCTTGGGACAACACCTAACCCTAACCCTAACCTCTCCAAATGGTAGGGCTAAGGGGTGAATTGGGACAGGGCATTAATTCCCCCACTGAATAGGAAGAAGTGGAAGTTTGCAAACCATGATAACAAACCGGAAATATAATTATATTCTTCACCTGATGAAGACTTGAAAAGGTTTAGCAGTCATATGTTGTCCCCATGTTAATGTGAGTTACATATTTGTACATGGCACCACTTTGGAAAGTTGACCACTTTTCCATGTGCGTCATGCTTATTCTTACATGATTTGCAGGGATATGTGTGTCATATGCTTTTCTCTTGGTCTATTGATAGGTAGTGTTCAACCGTTGAGAAGCACTTATCGAGTTCATACCTACTGATCCAGAAACTCAATTGAAGGGAAGATACTCTCCATTCTTCCAACCATCAGACTGTTATACACACTCACTTGTCGAGCACTTTACAAAACAAACACTTGTTTGTTCTGATATTTATATGTATATATATATATATATATATATATATATATATATATGACTAAATAACTGGAAAACTGTGTGTTTTCCCTTCATCATACTTCATTAGCACTGAAAGTTAAAGCAGACGAGCAAAACCACAGGTAAAGCGGATATGACGCAAATACAAGTCGACCAAAGTGAAACGTCCTGTTACTTTGAGTAAAATTTCATGTGACCCTCTTGCTGCAGAGAACAAAAGGGTCTCAGCGTCGACTACCAGTGGTTAAAGCAACATTGTTAAAGAATAACAACCTTTGCTAAAACTAAAGGTCGATAACCGTTCCACCTAGTCATATGCTCAAGCAAAGACATCCCTGCTCTCCTTCGATTCACTATTATTTTCTGAAACTACAAACCAACTGCATTGAAGAAAATCTGCTTCCTGTTTACACAAGCTATAATGGTATCGCTAATCCTTTAACATCAACACCATCTGAGCAGGTATTCTCCACCGTGGGTGTCACAGTGAACAGACTGCACACCAGACTGACCCCTCAACAAGTGAACATGTGGCTCTTCCTGAATAGAAATCTGCAGAAAAAGCTTTTTGCAGAGCACGGAGTAGGTCGTGCCTTTTATTGAGGGTTGATTATTGTGATTGGCCACTGAACATGAGCACATTTCGCTATCGAGCACATTGAGTGACTGCACACTCGTCACGGCTGCAGGAAGCTGCACAGCGTGAGCAGAAAGTTCTGATGCCTGCCTGACCAAGACACTAAAAACCTAAAGGATGTTTTGACGGTCGACTGGATGTCTGGATTTCTCCTGACTGTGACAGACGGGTCTGTGTGTGTTTGTGTGTGTTCGAGTGAGTAAAGGTGCGTGATGATGAGTGAATCCCCATTTTCTGATGTCTATACTGCTGTTTTCACACACAAAACATTGCATTGGTATTTAATATGGTATTCAACATTTGATTCTTGTTGGTTAATGGTTAATAATCAGTTAAAGAGTGTCGGTAATCAGTGAGGATTTTCTTTTTCTGAATCTCTAGTTAATATGTATGGTGATTATTTCTGATATGGAGTTGAAGAACTAATCTGAAAGGAGATCATTTTCATTTTGACAAAGTGTTTTGGTGTGGACGAAGTAAGTAGTGACTCCTCCCACGCGATGCGGGTAAAGCCTAAGCCACATGTAGGAGGTAAAACACACGACTGAACTGCAAACAAATAAATAAAAACAAAACAAACAATGACAAACTAGAAGAAGAACTCTCTCGATGGAGATGCCAAGACAAATGTAATACTAGTTAACGACCCACATGGGTTCACACGTATGTTTGATCAATGAAGGAAATCACAGTGTAAAAGACACTGCTTAAAGAGTATGTGCCATGTGTAGCACGATATTTCAACTCTTTTGTAAGGGTAATTGAAAAAAACCTTTGAAGAAGTGAGGCTCGTGAGGAGCAGAACGATCTCTGTGGTCAAACATAAGGGCGGGCACATGACGCCAACTTCCACTTTGGAATGAAACACTCATACTGTGGGTTTATGAATTGATATCTCGCCTACATTAGACAAAGAACTCAGGGCAGGTAGCAATCAACTAATTCAGTCTCAATGACAGAGAAACCCATAGAAATCTTTCCATTCAATCAACAACCACTGCAATTATCTCACCCATGGCAGAGAATAAATGTAGGGGGAGCCATGCATTTCGTTGAAAGGTCAGTAGGAAAACCTGTACTTGTATGTAATAATATAATAATATATATACAGGCATTCTCATTAAGATTATCTCTTTTTTTAGTGAGAAAGAAATTAGTTTGACAGTTTTAATAATTAGAAAAACAACACAAATTGCAAATACGTTTAAATCTGATTTAACAAGTAGGATGTAGCATACATCTCTGAAGTTGAATGCCTGTTTGAATGCCTGTTTCCTGTTTCCCATTAGTTTCATCACAAACCAAAAATATTCTTTTTATACTTTAAAAACACGAAAGATCTCAGACCTGGTGATTTGCCCCGTTGCTGCATTGTATAGCTGTGTGCAGCCACATGCTCGCTCTATCGTCCATAAAGTTTTTACCGTCCTTGCAGAAAGTAAGACCTCGTAGTTTCAGCTGCAGTTGTGCGCATACCCACTAGTGGTATGCAATGCAGTTCTCTCTCTCCCACTCGAGAACTTGTCTTTCACTCTTAAGTCTAAGTGCCATTCACTCGGGATCACCAAAATGTAATCTTACACCAGATTCTGCTGTAAAAACAAATGCAGGCAGCGGCGGTACATTTAGTAGAGCACGTCCCAATGACAAAGCCAAACTATTCTAAGTAGGTCATCCATTTCTATACTTTTTTTCCTGAGATCTAAAAAATCTTTCCATGTTACATAAAGTGATAAAAGCAAATCCTGGATTTGCCCTGTTGACTGAAGATTTAACTGATCAGATGTGAAGGAAAATAGAAATGTTCACAGGCCCAAATTGCGGCCTTATTATCGGAGCACATCGGATGCAGTATTCTAGCAGCAGTGTCAACAACTTTGGCTCTGACTGTTGTGAGGTGTCCGATAACATGCCCTTTGAGAACACATTTTCAAAATAAACTCTTAATCTCAACAAAAGTTGAAGTGGAAATATGCTGGTGTTACAGTATATGATTATATAGTTCTTTATTCAGTGACACAAAACAAAAACACAAAAGGCAACAGCTGCTCCACTGGTGTATCAAATATACCCATGAATATATGCTTTGTATGTGAAGCTTCCTTGAGATGTATTTCACAGTTTTAGTCCCTCTGGGGTTGTGCTGTCCACATATACGCAATATAGTATCAGCAGCAGCACGTACTGCAGAGCTGGGAATGGGGCTATGAGATTGTTTCGCCCACAGCAGAGAGTGACCTTTTCAAAGTCAGAGCGTCATTGTTCTCTCTCGCTCAAAGATACGGCTCCATCCCACAAGCTCAACACATGATAATGGATATAACTGAAGGGCATCATTCAACACATAGTTGCTGATACGAAAACTGAAGTGACTGAACTGGATGGGGGGGGGGGTCTTCCCCAAGTGTGAGAAAAGAGCAAACAGACAGGGACACATATTTGAAATAGCTAAATTGCTGTTTGAAGTTAATCCTTAAGATTGCACATGCAAAACACAAACACGTATTAGTACTACAATATAAAGTACTGAAAAAGTGTCAGGAACCTCATGAGTTCCAAAATTAATGTATCCCAATATTTTACTAGAATTGAAATAATGCAATTTTTTTTGCCTTCAGTTCATACATGACCACCAAAGATAGACCCTGACTGAGTTGGCCAATACAAATCAGCTGAGCCTTTCCCAGATTGATGTATATCTGTGTTTGTTTGCCGACCTAAACACTTTAAAAATAGATAGTGTCTCGTTTCTTTTCCTGTCTGGAACCTCTGAAGAGACATCAGAATTTATTATTTGATTTCTGACAAACTTTGATTTATTTTTTAAATGAGACTTGTTGTTGACTTGCTGTCTAAGCTTTTTATTTTGGATTTATATTGCCGTTTGCTGTAGGGCTGGACCCACATGCAGACACAGCAAGGGCACAAGACAAGGCAGGCTGTGCAGAGAAGAGTACAGTGGAAACCGGTTACAGTGATCACATTTGTCCAGGCCAAATTGAAGCAGTTGATTACTATGACCGAATTGTGAAGCTTCTGTATGATAGTCCCAGAACTTGAGGGATAGATAACGGTATTTTAGATATGCTTTAAGATAGGGGCTATCACATTGCTTGCGTATGCGCACACACACACACACACACACACACACACACACACACACACACACACACACACACACACACACACACACACACTTTCATCTCTCACAGTGAACAGACCAAGAGAAAAGCAGGGATAATGGAACACAGGTGAAACACATGTGAACAGGGTCACAAGGGCAGGAAAGGGGACTAAGAGAGGAAGTAAGGATTTCAAGGCCACAAATTTTCAATTGCTACACAGAAGCACTCAAGGCCCAATCGAAAAAACATTTGGTGTGTGCACAGACTGAAAAAACCCTGATGGCCTGAGTTTATAACCCCAGACCTTGTCAACTCCTGCACATGTATCTGCAGTGACCTGCTGCGTTTATTGAATTTTTTTTACAATCACATTTTTGCATTCTTCTTTCATAACCTGCTTAATTAACTAAACCATATGTAAGTCTACTGGTGCATGGAAGGTTTTTTGCAGTGAGTCATGTTTTTCTTTAAATGTGATATTCACTCCACTAAATCCGGTATAGCAACAGTCAGGAAATGTACTTTAGGTCTACTCCCGCTGCCCTTTCTTTTTTGGGGCAGTGCTCCATACAAAAATACATGATAAATAACCACAAAAAGGAATGGCATCAAGCAGCAATTTCAGCTCCCATCCTATTTATTTAGCAGCACGAGTGTGGCTCGTGTTCATGTAAGTGCATCTGCTAATGTGTGTCAGCTAATCTCGCGCTCAGGCCACAGAGAGAGGCGAGTAAGTGGCCTAATGTGTGGGAGAGATTGTCTGGCACAGAAAGGAGCTTGGAGGAGCGTGGCGGGTGTATGCTCTCGTTCTCCAGCTTTGAATTGTGAGGCGAATATGTTCTTTGTGTGTGGCTGAGGATGTGAACAAAGGGCTCTGAGTCCAAGTAAAGAATGAGCTCGAGAGTTTTAGGCCTTTTACATTACCAGTTAGCGAGTAGTGCACCGATTCTGACCCAGAATGAGAAGCAACGGCACCAAAACCTAAAATCACTAATCGTCTATGTGAGTGAAGTTAGAAAACTTGTTACTTGTGGTCCCCCTACCTGGTTTATGTGCAATGAGGATTTTATAGTCAATGTTTTTCATAAAATGAAACTGAATTTGCTTCATTACTTTTCAAGTGTGTGGTTTATAAATGAGTTTATATGATTTACTAAACTTGTGTAATATATTTCATACATTGCATGTCGGCTATTTCAGGCCTGTTAAGTACAATCTTCAGACACAACTATTCAAAGTAAAAGATCTGTTCAACAAAATGAACATTGTGCTTTTGCTGCGAAGACAACTTTCCAAAGAGAAAGTTATTCTGTAAATGTTGCTGCCATGATGGAGATCAGCACCGTCTGTGAATGTCTGTGTCAGTCTGTTGTAAAATTATCACAATGAACTTACAGGGCAGATATTTTTAGGCACAGGCTGCTGGTTGTCGACCGCTTCTGTTGCTTAGCCGAGGAAGAAAATATGTTTGGTCTGCGGACCGACTGCTATCACACTGCCCTGCCCCCACGGACTGCTCCAGAGTGACGATCACATGTTTATACAACATTTATTAATATTGAATATATCACGTGTCCAAATCACCCATAACTCAGCAATGCACTCCCTCGGGCAATGTACAATACTGTAAATGCTATGTGTGAAGTCCATTAGATGAACGATGCGCACGATACACATTTCACATGCAGACAGACAGATAGAAAGATGGGTGTTTATGGAATAAGTAGGCAGATAATTTGCCCCCCCCACTGTTAACGAATAAATCAATCAATCTTAATTTGTAGAGCACTTTTCATGTAATGTAAAGTGCTCTGCAAAAAGTGTTGCTAAACAACAAAGTGCTTTGTTGAGTAACAGCAATAAAGACAATACATCCCACCTCCACCCACCCCCATCCACAAGGTGCAGAGCAATACCAACTGGAACTGAGGACATAAATAATGTATTATTGGTGTCATGGGTGAGGATAATAACACACACAAAAAAAGGATCAACTCCAAGTCATCTGTTATCAGAGCAAACAGTTAAAAATGATCAAAGTTCAGACTGTTTAATTACACATTATCGTGCAGAGAGTGGCTGTTTTATAATGGATTGTCCAGTAATCTTTCTGAGAAAAATGTTTTGTGGGTTTTCGATCGACTGCTGAAGGAGATAACTGGCTCTTTAATTATCCCACTAATGTACCTGTCTGCTGTTTGGTGCTGGGCATGCTGGGTTCAGTGGGTTTATCAGGACTGTGATTACTCAAAACAGCTCCTTGTGGTTGAAAAAAGAAGATGAGCGGTGAAACTGAACCAGAACAGTAAAAGTTGTGGGCTGGAAAATAAAGTAGGAGTAGAAAGATGCTCAAACTCTTTATAGAGCTGAGTGAAACTGCACTCGATAATTCTCTGAGGATTCGTCGCTCACTTCACAAAAGAAGTCGAGAAGTCCAGGATCCAAAGATAATATGAAAAATATTGCTTGTGACTGCCAACTGATGAGAAGTCATAGAGAGAACTCCATGACATCCGAGCAAACACTTATTCAGTTGAGTCAAGAGCTCACAGAACGTGTAAGTAAGAGCAATTTGAGAATAAAAAATTCAAGCGAGGGTTTCATGAATGTGGAGCCACAGGTGGACTAATGCATCAATTGTGGCACTGTCCTGCAGTAAAAAGTGTCTGTGTTGATGGACGTGACAAAGGGTGCTTTCTCCCCCTTTTTCACTAGGCCCTGTCTCCCTATAATTAAACATTTGGTCATTTGATTATTATTAAAATTTGATTATATTAGATTATGTAGATAATCTGGTTTTGAGTTGTGTGTTGTATTTTTTTTTACAGCAGGTATGTGTTGACAGTGTATTTTGTTATGTCTGTGATGTTGCTCTGTCTGTTGTTTTTCCAGACATGTGCGTGTGGTCAGAGAGTGACAACAGGTTTGCATTATCAGGTCTCTGAGAAGGGAGGGGCTGGGCAGTCTCAAGGTGACAGAGAATGGGTGGAAGTGAGCTGCATTAGATTACATTTTAGTCGACCTATTGCATTGATCTGCTGTATTTGTGCAGACAGATTGAATTGTGAGGTCAGCAGCAGCCCAGAGTCCAAACTTGGTCTTGTCTTGAGTGTGGTTTCTCTTTGTCTTTCTGTTTAGCTCTCCTTATAGTTACCAGCACAGGTGGTAGGTTCCAAGCAGGTGAGGTTATAAAGCAAAATGCCAGTCAGTAGTGAGGGGGGGAGAGGAGTTGGCAGCTTGTGGTGAGGCTGCAGATTTTTCTAGTTTTGTGCTCTTTTTCTTTCTCTAGTAGGATTTAGTTTTTTTTTTGTTGCATTTCCCAGGGATCATTTTGTCTTTCTGTTGTAGAATCTTTTTGTTAATAAAATGGAAATTGTCAGCACTCCTGCTCCTCCACCCCTATCTGGGGGTTAAATATCCCAATGTGCCACATAGTGTGTCTACTGGGCAGTAACGCAGTGGGTATTCATTTCTTAACAATACAACAGCTGATTGAACTAAAACGTCTCTCTGTGAAAAAGACAATACTTATTAATTGAAAGGTACCCAGCTGCTTTAGTCTGGAGAATGGCTTGAGGAAAACCTGGACTTGGCTTCAATGGAGCAACCTTCCAAATGCTGGACAATGGACTTGAAGGCGCTTGAACTTTAATAAGATAATTGCTGGACCCATTCCATCTCATTTAGTCCCACATTCTGGAGGTTGTTTCATTCAGCCCTGCTCATTTTAGCTAAGTTCAAACCGAGTGACTCAGCTCTGAGCTTTTTGCCGGTCAATTGAACCCCCGCCACAGGTGGCTGGTGCAGAGACAGCCGGGATTAAACCATGTCTGAGGAGGGTGGTGGTCTTTTTTCGAATCGCCAGCACAGGTGGCTGTCTGTCACTTGCAAGTGGTTGCTGTTGGTGGGGGGGCCGGCTACCTTTGATAAGAGAATGCTTAACTTTTTCAAATAAATGTGGAGAGGTCCAGGACTGTTTAAAACACATTATGAGCCATGTTCAACCTGTAAATGGAAAATTTAAATTATTTTTTGTGAGAAATGTGATCTTAAAACCAATATCATCATAGATCAGTTCTATCATTTATTTACATTAAAAAAAAAACAAGTGTGCAATATCACTTCATATTCAAAACTGACATGTAACAGAAATGTGTTTGTTGAAACTTTATGGATTTTCTGTTAAAAATGTTCGTGGCACCTAGGTCTGCTCTGCCGTGGGTTGATTTAGGGATAATAGTGCTGGACTTCAGGCCAGGGACCTTTCCCTAATCACACCCCCCACTTACTATAAAAGATCCCCATTTCAGATTTTTATTTTGTCTTTTTTGTCTCTGTCATGTCTGGAAAAAAATGCTGGAAATTATTTTAAAATGACTTCAAGCCTATTTGAGTTAGACATACTGCATTAATTTTAAAGCAACACAATTTGGTTGAAATCTGCCTTGTCTCTCACACACACACACACTCATCAGAAAATCGGCCTCGGTTCACAGTGGTTACACCACGAGCCTATTTTCAAAGAGTTTGTTTTTAAGACGGGCAACAGAGAGGCACATGGGGATGAAGAAAGGAAAACAATGATGCTGAGGATCCTTCGATATCTCAAATGACTGATCAGCACAGAGGGAGACAAACATGGAGGAAACTGGAGGGACTCAGAAAAGTGAGAGATGCAGACGACCAGGGTTGACATACGGGAGATGCACTGCTGAGAGTGAATTAAAGTCAACGCAGAAAGAAAATGGGTCAAAATTTGTCACAACAAAAAGGACGAGAGAAAGTATATTCAGGAAAGGAGTCTACGTAGCTCTTAGCGAGGAAGAATACAGGCTAATAGCTTTATTGGCGGCTGGGCTCGCCTACCCTGGAGTGTTCGCCTGGCAACAACGCACACTGGGCACAGTGAGGTGGTCATTGTTGTCATAGAGACGAGGCACATTTAAAAGTTTTAACCTCCCTACCTTTTTCAAGAGGGCGAAATGTTTTGCTACTTGGAAACGGCATTTTCCATTTGCAGTTTGCTGCTTATTATCTATGCCTTCACTTTATTATGAGCGCTGCTTTTAGGGCATCAGCACTTTACCAGCTAGGCAGCAGGTCATTTGTCGTTCATTTTGTTTACCCTTTGTGTTAACCACTCCTCAAGAAGTGGTTAATGACGAACCTGGGAAAAGGACCCTGTTGTTATCATTTGTTAGAGCCAATCTCAGCTGCAGACGTCTGCAGAGACATCAAATTCATTGCACACACAGATACACTTGTGACAGTGACCTCTTCTTCCCTCTGGACACACACAGACACACGCATGCACATGCACACACACACTTACACGAGTGCCAGGCCAAGGTAGTTGGCTGTGCTGCCCCAGTACATCGGGTTTTCTATTACGTTAAAGGGAAATCCTGTCACCTTCTCTTCCATCAGGATGCCAAAATAATCACCTGAAAAATACAGAACATACACACGCATCACGTTAAGGCTGCTACATGTTCAGAGGAGAAAATTTGGGTTCAAAGCACACAGCGTCTCATAACTACAACCTGACAATTTTACTCTTGGTTTCCTCATTCTGACACCTTTGCAGTGTCTCTGAAGATGAAATGGTAACAAGTCTGTCTCCAGGCTCCAGCTCTGAGGTGGACAGGGATTCAGTGCTGAACTCGGTGGACTGTTTCACACAGTCACCATGGTTGCAACTTGTTTATCTGCTGTGATGTGTTGTTTTAAACTCAGACAGGACAGAGTTCTGTCTGCTTGTCATTCTCCAATCATTTTTGCCACATTGCTGACATGTAGCAGCAGACTGAGTGTGTGCTGCGAAGGGAACATGACTTTGGCAGCACACAGCCTTGTTAATTCTGCACGGCCGGGCTGCTCCACTGGCATTGGGCTGCTATTGATGTCAACAATATGACCGCATGGAGATAACCTCATGTGAGAGTTTGAATATTGCAGCAAGAAATGAGCAAGAAAATATTAATTTGATGAAGTATAGGTATAGACCTAGTGATATTATGTATATTTTCCAAATTCTTTAATAAGACAATATATTTGTTCACTCAGTGCCTCACGTTTAAGCTCCTGGATGGACGCTTCACGGCTGCAGTTGCTCAACATGCTCAACGAGCAAGTGTTG
Source organism: Hippoglossus hippoglossus (assembly GCF_009819705.1). Taxonomy (NCBI): domain Eukaryota; kingdom Metazoa; phylum Chordata; class Actinopteri; order Pleuronectiformes; family Pleuronectidae; genus Hippoglossus; species Hippoglossus hippoglossus. The sequence continues at coordinate 14,953,720 of NC_047169.1, forward strand.
CTCGGAGACCCACTGTCAACTTCTGTGGTGCCTTATCTGTCCGTGACAGCACTCGGTTGCGTTCTCCTGATGCCCTCATTGAATCATGCTTTTCCAGTTACAGCTTTAACTGGAAAAACAGTCCAGTTACAGCTCCTAATACAATGAGGGCAGAAGGAAAACACAACTAAGTGCCATCACTGAGCCTCACAAGCTGAACTGATAGAGATTTAAGCTAGATGTCCCTTCACAACATTTAATATTTGTGCTGACCTCCTGTTTAGTTTGTTCTTAACGTTAGCCAGCTGGCATCCAAATTGTTAGCCAAGCAACTGTGTACACTAACATTAGCATCATCTCCCCACCAAATGTTGCTTTTAATTCAAGTTATTTCAACACTTGCTGATATTAATTTTCAAACTCCCCCAGAGTACTGTTTTATTAAAGTGTGTGTGTGTGTGTGTGTGTGTGTGTGTGTGTGTGTGTGTGTGTGTACTTGTCCAGTGAGGCTCTTTAGCCCATAGCAATGTTGGAGGCAGTGGAACTAGGACACTGCTTCCTGTAACCTGAGCAGTTCCTATTGCTTGCTATGTAATAAGTTCCACAGGTATTGTCCTCACACACACAAATATACGCAATCTGACCCATTTTACTTGTCAGAGGACCTGAACATTCAAATGCTTTCTGTATGCCCCCGTCGTCCGCCCACACACACATACATTTGCATGCACACACAGTTTTCCAGTGGGTAAAACCAACCTGCTGAATTACATGTGGTGCTCCAAGCTGTTATTGCCCAGGTTGTATACACAATTTAATTATGTATGCTCATTTAAAAACACAGGTAGGATTGGATAAAAAGAGATTATATAAACAAATGTGTTTTGGTTTTGAATAGAAGACCAGCTTTAACTACAGAACAATATGCTAACCTCTTTTTTAACCTCAAAGTGACTACCGGTTACCCATTCAGATTTGAGAGCCAAGCATAACAATTTTTTCTAAGTTCCTGCATCACTGTTGTTTCATTGTGGTTGTGAAACCTGGATTTGCTGCAGGGTGATGACTGCACTGTGTCTGTCCTAGAGGTTAGAGAAGCCAGTCTGTGATCGGGGTATGGATCAAATGGCCAGCTGGTCCGCACATTAAGACGATGGGTAATTTAATTGTGTTTGGACCTCGGTTTCTGCCCCCGTCCCATCATTTTGAATCATCAGGTCACGGTGACTCAAGGGGATTAATATAGAACAAATGAGACACATCAAATTACAACCCACACCCACAGGCTATATCCTCCAAGAAGTGAGGGTGTGTATTTTTGTGGGGGCTAATGGACACAAAGTTCTTGTGGATTGTGTTGTGTTAATCCTTGTAAATAACATGCATGGGTGCACACAGCACCTAATCTCAAAGTTCATTCCTACATCATCGTATTGAAAATAGCCAATAAGAAATAAAAAGGTCATACAGTATCACTGGTAGGTAGCTGTAGTATGGCAGAGGAATAAGGTGAGGGATCTCTACCCACATTTACCATTTTCTTAAATCAATCACTGACCTTTTTGTTGAGATATCTCTACTGTTTTCACCCCTGTTGCACTGAGGAGTGTGATGGGTGAATTCTGTTTAAAAATATGTTCACATGCTTAATTTGTTTTCTGAAGAGATTCTAGATGTCTCTGATATATATAACGTGGCAACAAATTTATTCAACCAGGACTATGCCATCAACAATGCCTTGAAAGTTCAGCCGAACTCGGATGAAATTGCAATAGCCACTGAGCTAGCATTTAGAAAAATCCATCTCCGTGATAGTTTATATCACGTGATATGGTTGAAACTTCTAGAAAAAGATAGTAGGTAGACATTAGATAGGAATAAAAAAAAATAGTAGCTTAAAAATGTAAAGCTTGTCCTATCGATAAAGACAGAGCAGGGGTGGGTGACATCCGGCCTGGAGACATTCGTGTCAAATCATCAGGGGTGAAAACAGCATGCACATAATGCTGTGTCTTGTATGCATGAAGCCACTGGCCACATTTGGTGAGGGGCTTTAGGAGAGATTATAGGGCATGAAACATAAACAAGAGGAACTGTTTGCTCCTTTGTTCATGTGGAACCAGCTGATGTGCCTGACAGCCTAAACCACGAAATCATGCTCCAAGCGCTACAAACTGTGCTGCTTTCATACATGCACCTAACCTCGGACATTCTCTTGAAATGATCCGATGGGGCTGCATGTGAGAATAAAAATGTCCGAGTCTTTTACCCTGCACATTCTCTGGAGTTTTTCCTGCCAGCCACCATTGTCCGGAGAATGTCCAGGTTAGCTTGTGTAAGAATACAGCAGGAAAATGTCCCAAGATTTCCCTGTGAGTGAGTGAGTGAGTGGGCGTGTTGATCATGTTTCTAACACGCGATGAATGCCAATATTGACAAATACATATTGCATGTGTTTGATGATTTAGTATGGTCCTTAAAGGAGGTTGCACAGGACCTTAGCTAACATAAAAATCTATAGAAGGTTTTAGGGCACGAATGAATGAGGCTGTCAAGATCTTGTTCGCAATCAATGGACTGCCAGCTTACCTGGTAGGAGACTTAAGGTTGCATCAATACTGCTAAAGTTACACTTTACATCGGTGTCACTCACAGACAAAGAGTGTTATCTGTAATGTGTTATTTTTCCCCCTCAAACTAAATTAAAACTTATAATAATTATTAGATTTAGTTGCTTAACTAAAAAAAAATTCTGAAACAAACAAAACTGTATGCATTACCGTTGCAATTTATACAGCTTGTTCTCAAATCCTCACACCACCATTTACAGCATACTGTCTTGTTTCTGCCCCCCCATCTTTGTTAACATGTCCCAAGGAAACCTGCCTATTATCTGAAACTGGCAGGGTCTGGTTTCTCGTGCTTCTCATTAGTCAAACTATTGTCCTTGACGAGGAACTTTGCTCACGTTTTGTGCTCTATGGACTTTGGCGAATGAACCATGCCACCTGTCCCTTGTGGATGGTTAACCAGATCTGCATATAAAGTAGACTGTTGTTCATAGACGGACGCATCACCTCCTGCCAACTCCTGTCACCTTCTGCTGCTCCGGCTGCTTCCCTTCTGTCATCACATTTGGTGATTAGAGACAGAGATATGGACTGAGGACATTTCGGTCTAGTGATGAACAACGATGGTGCAGGAGCTGAGAGATTAAGTCTGGATCATGGAGATGACTCACTGATGTGATTTACCTAGAATTTAGATACCAGTGCTTGCCAATTTGTCAAAGTCGCGTCTCATTTGGATCAATGCCTTCAATAACAGAATAACAACAATAAAAGAAACATGTTTGTCTCAGAGGCAGATGCTAAGATATTTGCCAATGCAGTTTGTGAAGTGTTGAGCGAATAAAGCATGATTGTACAAATGGGAACAAATGTGTCTTTCCTTATCTAAGTGCCCCTATGTGTCCCTGTTAGGATACGACACATGGGTGCATGTCTTGTCCTGTTTCCCAAGTCGAATATGATCCCAAAACTTGTTTCTACACTGGTGATTACAGGCTGCGACCTGTGGCTATCGTCTAGTACCATCTAGTAATGACTACCATGTACTCATGTAATGATGAAATAATGACCGCAGAGTACTGTGTAATTGTTGTGTAAGGTCGATTTTCATCAGAAATGGGGATGAAAACCACTCGAATGATCCCACACTGCTTTGACGAAATCAAGTTAGGTTTTCTGTTTCATGTTGTGAGTTTAGAGCCTGTTCTCAGATACCCACCTAGGAATGTTCCAGTGAATCCCAGAGCAAGGAAGCTGCTGACAACCAGTAAGGTGCCCAGCCCCATGAGAGCTCCCCCGGTGTAGAAGACCTCGGATCTGTCCATCACATCCCACCTGGCCTGGGACTTCATCGCTACAGTCATACTACAAAAAATAACAACAAAACAACAGAAAAAAAATGTATTTAACCAACATGTAACCTCAACACAGTCTTTGCTTTCGATTAAATCTGTAAGGGCAAGCACTAATCCTCCACACAACAGGGACTGAGAGGAAAAGAGAAACAATGGAAAGAGAATAAGGTTATTCAAGGCGAGAAAAAAGGTGACCTCATAGAGTTCATGGTCGCACTATTTCTACACTACAGATTAAGTTCTCATGAATTAAATCTGCTGAGTGTAAAGTTGTGAAATGGCAAAAAAGTTGCAAACTGCAGAGGGCTTCTTGATTTGGGTATTTGAAAAACTCCACTCAAGAACAGTCCATTTGTTAGCGAGTATAATATATATATATATATATAAGTGAAAAAAAGAGAAATCTGTAGTTAGTATAAGTGTGCATGTCTAACAAGCATTGTCCAACCGAAAGAAATCTCTATTCAGTTGTTTAAGTACATATTTTTATTTTATTTTTTTCTGCTCTTTGTTTTATATAAAGATGACTTTCAGTTACCACTGAATTTTGTTTTGCAGGTATGAATATAGTCTTTGTAAAATTGGAAACACTTTGATTACAGGAGTGGCATAAAATCACAAGTTGTTGCATGCTGTTGAAAGACAAAAAACCCTCTGTAGAGCTGGTTCTGGCCAGCTGTCAAATCCAACAAGTTCACCAAAGTAAACCACAAAGTATGTGGTTTTTCTAATGCCCTCTAAAACAACACCGGAGCAATTTCTGATCGTACGTGCCTATCAGCACGATGACATCATCTGTCTGTGTCTTCGAAAACCATTACAAATCACTGTTATGCCAATGAATCGCTTTCATTGTGTGATTCTTTTATGGTTAAGATTTGGGTAGAAAATTGATTTAGTAAGATTTAGGGAAAGAACGTGGCTTGAGTCAAAATGAAGTAAAAGTCAGATGTTTTGTTAACCCAACCTCCTCCCCATGCCGAATTTGTTGCTCTGTAATATCTGATAACCTCCTCCACTCTCCTCATCGTCACTATAGTCTGAGACTGCTGTTCAGGGTTAGTTTGTAAAAATAAAAAAAGCTGCTACCTACTGCGGCAGAAGTAACCAACATTTTTTTAATTTCCAGGTGCAAAACCAAAGCAAAATTTGAGGAATGTGAAAAACACAATTTGTGATAACAGGACACATGTTTGTGAGGAGGTTTGAGGGAGGATGTCTGACTTGCATGGCTGAAAGAATACAGTTTGGTGGCTCAGAGTCAGGTGATCCACTAATCGGGAAACCCCAGCTTCTCCAGTCCGAATGTTGAAATGTTCTTGGTAAGATAGTGAACCCCAAATTACACCATTAGTGGGTGAGTGTATGTTTGTGTGTGTGATCAAGCACCTTCTGTACAGCACAAGTGTGACCTGTAGTGTAAAGAGTGTTTGATAAGACAAGAGAAGCGCTGTATGAATGCATAATGAAAGTTATTTCCCAGGTCAATCTGACCTCTGGATAGGAAGCACGTACTCCCTTGGCTAGTTACAGTTTTTGTCTATTTATCAGTTATACATAGTTCATAGTGGAACACAGTGGCCTCAATATTTGAGTTGGCTGTTTGGCTAAACTGATTAACAGGGTGTGTCACGTCTTGAGAAGAGAACCTGCTTCAGAGAGTAGGTAACCTGAGACTGGGGCAATGATCCCTCGAAAGTTCCCTTCATATGATTACAAGTTTGTGTTTGCTCACCACTTGGTTACACGCGAAGGCAAAGGGTATAAATCCTTTTTGGATTTTTGTTGGACACTTTTGATATTGGACATTTTTCTTGTGTTTGGAATTGGTTTGAGTCGGTTGGTCATTCTGAGAACTGTTTCCTGTTTTATTTTGAAGCTTTGCTCATTGTGGGACTTCAGCTTTGTATCCTGTCTTTGTCCTGTTTCCCGCCTGTGTGATCGTCTGCACCTGTTCCTACTGTGTTTCACCTGTGTTCAATTATCTCTGCATCCCTTGAGTCTATAAGTCTCAGTGCTTCCCTTTGTTCTTGTCAGTTCGTCTTGTTTCCCTGTTTCATCTTGTTCACCTTGTTTCACTAGTTGTGTATTTCAGCTCTTTTGGTTCTCCTAGTGTTTCTCTAAGTTTAGATTTGTTGGACCTTTTGTTGAAGAGCCACGGCCTGAATAAAGAGTTTTGTTTTTTCACCTGAACCCGTCTCCTGCATTTGGGAACCTGCTCACCTCACTGGGACATGAAAACCACTAAAAGGCTGCAAGCACGTAGCTTGTGACTACAGCACAGTAGATTGATTGTTACACTGCTCCTTTTATACATATTGTTGACAACAGGCAGCGCAGCCCCAAGGCCAACAACAAACTCGTCCTTTCAAGAAAATACAGCTGCTCTACTTCTTACATCACCGTAACACCACCACCCATAGGGGGCATAGGGGGCATTCTATGTCTCTGCAGGTTTTAAATTAATACATCCACTGGGTCTGGGATTCTTATGTGAGCAAACATTATATTGCTTTAGTGAGACAAAACCATTTCATATAGATGCACATGAGATACAGTGATTGAAAAATGCTCAAAGGGATAGTTCACCGAAACATTATAGAAAATTCACTCATCTACTCACCACTATGCCGATGGAGGGGTGGGTGAAGTGTTGGAGTCCACAAAACAGTGTGTGAGGTTTTCTGGTGTGTGCGTGCGAACATGAGCATGGCTCAGAGGAGGATATCAGAAGACATTTAGACTTAAAATACGGTGTAAATGACACAGTACTTCAATTGCATCGGATTTGGCTGTAACACTGTCTCACACTGTCAATCCAAAAGTATCTTGTGGACTCAAACACTTCACCCACCCCTCAATCAGCATAGGGGTGATGAGATAATGAGTGAATTCCCTTTAATGTTTGTAAAAGCTTTCAAAGGTTCAAACTTTAAAACTATTTTATTATGGGTATATACATGTACATTTTAGTATCCCATTAAGAACTTCTGTCTTTATCAACTGGATTTGCATGTTACGGGTGCAGAATATGTGTTAATCCCATAAGGCACTTACATTTGAAGCAGTAGCTTGCCAAATTTAATCTTTGCAACGTTTGCTGATAATCATTTCTAACTTTCCCATCCCTGAAATTCAAATAGGTTCTTTTGACATTGTGGCAAAGTCCCTATGCTACCCAGGGTCTCCCAACACAGCCAGACATCAGCCCCTCACTGCTAAACATCCTTTATTTTTATAAATCGAAACTACAAACCTAAATACAATTCATTTCACATAAATTACCCAGCACATAACCTTTTCAGGTGATAGCTCAGCTCTGTCTGTGTCTTTAAGTCCATGACAGTGACTCCTCTTTGTGTGTGTCAGTCTCCTTTGTGGCAGCTCTTTGCCACCTTTTAAACTGGGGAGTAATCAGCTAACATCTATATTGTACTATATAATAACACTATTAATAATGTGCATTGCCTGTTTGGGTGCTTTACACTCCTTATTTATCATTTAATGATTTAGTTTAGGTAAGGCTGTCATGCCCCACAACCTCAGAACATCTGCAGAGTTCAAAAGTTAAGTCTGGGTTGTGTTGAAAGGATTTCTAATGGTGCAAATTATAATGAAACACACACACACACACAGGCGCTGGGGCAGATGTAACATTGTGTGTTTGTGTGTGGGCATTAACCCACTTGTGGGCTGACATCTGAATGCAGTGTACTTCCGGAAGAGGAAAATTGCTCCCAAATCAAAACCAGGTTTGGGGTTAATTAGAGAAAACTGGGTTACGAGGTCTGTGTTGTGAGTCCTATGCCGTTCTTCCTTTGTCAACGTGTGTTGTGTTGAAGTGGGTTGCTCCACCACGTCAGACAAAAAGAGCAACACAAAGAGCGACCACTGATCTGTTTGTTGGTTGTGGTTGGGCATACTGCTGGGATTTGGATTGGAAAAGAGATGGGGTCTTGTGCACGGAGTTATGGGCAGGTGGTCAGTGAATGAGCCACTGACCGCTGGATGTACCGTAACAACTGATGCTGAGTCACCTTTGATTTAGCATCTACAAATACAAGAAGTTTTTTCAGAAACTTGGTCAGATCCTATTCGTCAGTTTAAATCTACACCTAATTTACAAATGACAAGTTGTTTTTTTCATTCTATTGTGCTAGAAAAAAGATGTCTCATATCCGACTGAGGTGTCTTAGGTAAATGCAAGAGTGATGGCGGTATGAGATCGTTGAGGACCAACACCAATCAAAGCCATACATTGACTGTCTTTATAACCTTTTCAAATGTGACATGGAAATTCTAATGTTAGAGAGAGAGCTGGATGATGAGGAAGTAATTGAAGGTCAGGTACGCAAGGTGTAGCGTGGGAGTTGAACAAAGACACTTTACCAGTGAGTCGCTTTGCAGCCGACCTTAGCTGGAGCTAGGGTGACTTTTTCACATTATGGTCTTTCTGTGTCTTTATTACCACTCAAAGGGCTTTCCAGTAAAGTTTATTGCCATTCACCCATTCTCACACACATTCCTACAGTGTATCTATGGGCTACACTTTTTTATTAGGGGCAATTTGGGGTTCATTGTCTTGCCCAAGGACACTTTGGAATGCAGATGGGGAAGACTGGGATCGAACCGCTGACTTTACCGAAATGATGGCGTTTAATCTGCAGATCAGGCCAAGAGATTAAAATCTAATGAGCACTAAGAGTATATTATAAGATTTAAATTCTTGGTATACACTTGTTCAAGCCTATTATTCAATTTGACACATTTTTTGAAATTTTGACCGATAGATCAATAATGTTATAACTACATCACTTTACATATTTTATATGACTTTTTCACTTTTAAATTCCCTCATTCTGTCCCCACATGTCGTCAAAGTGGCTGGCATCTAACCAAATGCCTTCATGACATTAATTGTAAAACTTAAGAAACCCAACTGTTAATGCACTGGCTAATTATGACTAATTATAGGCTGTCATCCAATCTTCTATTCCTTAATTAGTAAAATAGTTGGAAAGACCAAATAAACTCATGTAATCAAGAAACGTATACCCTGGGGGAATTTCAGTCAGTCTTCATTACTGTAATATACTTTTTACTGTTCCCCTGTAACAGACTTCTGCTAATTTAAAACTATTATCATTTTATAGAAATTTTGGACAAATTAAGTTTAAATTAACACAACCAACTGTTAACTGAATGCAATTCAATAATGTTTTTGAATAACCAAACCATTTTATACATGATTGTTCTATTTTAGGCATCAAACCAATTAATTCAAGAACAAATACATTTCTCTGCTCTCTGACTCATCTGCCCTGAGTTCAGTGCTGTTTAAAATACTACACACACACACACACACACACACACACACACACACACACAAAGCATGGAGGGTATGAACTTCTAGAAATGCACACATATAGATTATTGAATTAATTTAAACTTTTTTATTAATTTCCCAAGAAAGCACAACTGTCCCTTCTGAATATTCGACATGACTTGATATGGCTGGGATCAGCTCTGGATTTAATTATGTGTGTATGACTTACATATATCCATGTGTGAGTGTGAGTCTTTTCCAAACTTCTCTGATTAGGCATGACTAAATGTAGTTGCTCTAGTTGTGTTTCAGTCCGTAGGTCGGTGCACCATGTTAGTAGATGTTGTAATATCTCAACAGCTGTGTGATGGATTGGCATTTTGTATTCACTTTCCCCAAAGGATGACTCTTACAGATGTTGCTGATGTCTGGACCTTTCCACTAGCTATACTAGCAGGTCAATGTTTTTTTTACCTATAGCCACTGAAATACAAATTTCAATATTTCACAGATGATGTATTCCTATGACTATGATCATGACCTGACTTCCTCTCAAGTGCTATCATGAGGTTGACACCACAACAGCATCACAAATTAAGAATGAAAACATTGGTGATCCTGTGACTTTTAATCTGGGGCAATCATCAGGGCAAATTTTATATTTATCTTACATTTTGGTCTTTGTCGTCACTGCAACACAAAAGACATTCTCATCAGCAGTGACTGCAGTTAATATGTGAATAAATGAGTTAATGCATTGTGTTGTTTTCAATAACTATTTCTAAATGACACACGACTGCAGTGTAGACTAAAAAAAGAATGAAGGAAATTACTAAGAAACATTACTCATGTTTCTCAATATGGGTTTCGGTACAACAAATTCTTTATTTTAAGCTGTTAACATTCCCTGAGGATAAACAAAGAGAATGGATGCGTAACAATTTGGTATCTAATACTTCTTAATGTGTAAATCCCAATCCTCGCAACTCATTAAACTGGGTGCTAAAGCAAGGGCGCGATTAATTAGAAATGGACTTGGGGTTTAATATTAAAACGTAATCAGAAGACGTTATCACTACAGTGTGCTGAGCTGATAAAAATAGCAACTCTGTGTCTTCTGCATGTCTCTCACACAGCCTATAAATATATCGTGGAGCTATAAAAAGACAGGGCTGTCAGCTAATTGGCCCGGCAGGGAATCAGTCAGTGTACAAGTCAATTAGATAGCTGTACGGAAAGTGGTCTGCTGGTCAATGAGGTGGCTTGTCTGTCAGTTTATGTTATCTTTCCAGAGGAGTGTATTACTGAACTCTGTTGAGCAGAAAAGATATGACTTGTTGCTACGAACGAACGTGTATATACTTGATGAATAAAACAAGACAGAAGATAGTTGCTATTTATTTATTAATCATTTAAACTCCACAAAATGTTTATTAGCACCATAATCTTTGTCTTTTGCTTTATATTAGCTTTTTTTAAATGAATTTTAAACTCAGTGTTGTAGATGTATTTTATGCAAACGCCCCTAATCCGTATTTTATAATAACTAACTTTATTTTTAAAGCAAAGTTTTCCTTTATACATAAAAGTTCTTTGAAACGATTCCACTCACACACCTGGAAGTTTCGTGACCACTGGAGCCACAGAACTGCACCTGAATTAGTGTGATGGACAGAATTAATTTGAATGCATTCTTTTACTTTTATGTGTGGTAAAGGTGCATTCTAGCGCTGGTCACCTCTTTATTCAGGGATAATAAATATTGAACGTGTCATATCTCCAAATTGCACCAGATTCAACACAGCACTTCTTTGGGCCTTCAGAATACATATGCTACGTGTGACGCCGATGAGCTGAACGGTTTCTCGAGATATGCGAGCCACATACAGGCAGACAGAGATTTCTGGAATTAGTAGAGAGATGTTGCGAAGAGAACGGAAAATACCATGTGAGTGTAGCAATGGATTTGAGTATTTCTCACAAAAATGTACTAAATGTGCTCTCATGAGGTCTAATATAACTAATAAACAATAAATGCTTTCCCTTCGTCATAAAACATCTTGAGTCTGACAACAACTCACAGTTTAATACCTCAGTGCATTGTTTGTTAACTTTTTCCACAGCAAAGAGAAAACTAAAATGTGGGCATCCTTGCCAAGGTTTACAAAAACCAATGCACACGCACCGGAGCACTTCTCCTGCCACTGACGTCTCTGTTTGCTGAGACAAACGCAGAAGAGGCTGTAAAAGATTCAAAAGTAGTTTCACTGACTTCAGTAACCTTCAGGGTCCGAGCTGTGATGCTCTGTGTCGTGCCGCCCTTTGCTACCATCCCAATTGGTTTTGAAGGGAAACTTTACAGCGTGCCATGGTGTTATCCTGGATTACCCAGTGTACAGTGACGCAGCAGGAAGAAAAAAAAGGTACTCCTGGATGCTAAATTTACACCAAATATATCAATAGCCCTTTTTCATGGCCGACATTTCGACATGTCAAAGTAAAAGGTTGGAAAAAGAGGTTGGAAAAAAAATCTAATGGATGACTGCTGAATACCATTTAGATGTTTCAGTGTCCAGGTGCTGTGCATACTGGCTCTTTTTCCTGCCGTCAGAGACACATGAACTGAAGAGAGTCACACCTGTGCTTTCCCTTCTATGACATGTCAAAATATCGACTGTGAAAAAGGCCCATAGGAGCTTTTCGTCAGGCCCTCCTTACTGTCTTTCAAGGTCCTGATCCCCAGTTTGTTTCGGGCCCTGACCAGTATATGTTTCCGAGCTGATGTTGTTTTCTGAGCTGGTCAAAAGCTTCCTTGAAACGCACTACATTATACAATGGGATGTGCGATTTAGCCCACACAGTTTTGTGTAAAAATGCTGGAGCTCTACTTTGATAAAGGAAGTGAAGTATGTGTTCACAAAAGAAATACATTTTCCAAGCAGTTATTGGAATTTCATTACAGCACAATAATTCAACTAAAAGCCTTTATAATACTATGTTATTACTTTTGTTTGCGTGAATTCAGTTTGACAGTAGAGCCATTATTCCCCCACTATTCTGTTCCTAACACATCTGAGTGAATGAATTGTTCTACTGCTATTTATAGTTCCTCATGTTGCTCTGAATTTATTGCTAAACATTCTCCTCAGAAGCACAAGAAGAAAACTGGCAAGACAATTTATCATCTTGGAAATATCTTGCTCCAAAAGCATTGTTGCCCGGCAACAAGCATCACAGACATCCTTTGAGAGAGGAAGGAAGAAAAAAGTCTTCACATACTGGCATACTGTATGTGTGTGGTGTTTATAGTGGGGTGCTTTGTCACTATTTTGATCCACAGTGGAATGTTTGTACTTCCACGGGCTGCTGATGGCAGGCATGGGGGTGTCACAGACACGTACAGAACTGTCGGTACATAACCATCGCAGGGAGAGAGAAGAACCAAGGACACCGAGCCGAGGCGGAGGAAAGAAAACAGGAAGATGTATACAGAGGATGGCAACAGGACAAAAGGGCAAAAGAGTGCGTCGTGTACAGTAGAACCTTGAGATTAAAGGTCTTTATTGTCATACTCAGGTACAATGACTAGAGGTTTAACTAGGTTACTCAGCTGGGTTTGGCTCTTTCGTATCTACAAGAAACTGGAAAATAAGTTAGGTTTAAGTCTGGATAGTAGCTGCTGCCCTGCATTTTTACATTTTGAAGAGGTGGGTTGGGGTGGGGAGGAAATGTGCTGAATTGCTGTACAGCTCCAAACAGGGGGAGGATGCTGTTCTACCGAAGAAAGCTTTCACAATTTGCGTAAAGAAATTAATGAATCTTATTAAGGTAAGAAAACACAAAAATTACAGACAGTACTGCAAGACAAGAGATACAGGAAGGAACAGTGTAGGTTGGAAATCTGCTGAGGTTTGTTCTAAGCATAGCATCGGCCCTGGTGACTGCTCAAATAATAGTTGAATAAATATTGGATAAAATCAAGCTGATTTGTTTTGAAAGGCAGAAGAAAGAATAAGAAGAGAGATGTGTGCTTCACCTGTGGCTACGGTAGACGTTGAGCAAAATGATGACGAAGCCCAGGCAGTAACAGCCCAGGTGAGGGCTGCCAAAGAGCCTGGAGAGTCTCCGTGTACGATGTTCCCATCTCGCCACCTGCAGAATGACAGAACCAGGGGCAGAAGACATGAGACAGTGGAGTTTTCCTAAAAATCCTATCAAGAACAGGAAAGGCAGGAAGTCAGTCTCTGCAATATGCCAAGGGGGGGCGTGCAAATTATTTTTATTTCTGGTTGGGTTGTCTACCAACTTCTGAGGGAAACTTCTCGCTCTTTCCAGAAATCCCTCTCACCAACAACACTTTCCAGCTCCTCTTGGGATCCTGAGGCGTTCCCAGGCCAAATGGTTTTATGATTCTACCAGGGTCTACTCTCAGTTGGGCATGCCAAGAATACTTCCAATAGAAGTAGGAGGGCTCTTAGGTGGTTGCACATTATTCAAATGTTCTCACAATGGCTGTGTAGTATGTCATTTAAAGAATGTATTTCCATTTCTTTCTTACCATTTGAAATGTCAAACGATGTATTCCAACATTTCGTGACTCCGCAGTAATGGCTTTCACGTTATTAAAGCACTCTTTCTGCCTGTCACTGAAGAGTGTAATCACCACCACCGTCCTTCGCTTTAGCTGCTAGGGAAAAGTTAGTATTTCACATAATGGTCGTTATATTCATGTCTCAAGTGCATCACTGCCATTATCAGAGTAGGGGCAGAGAAACGGACAGAATGAGGTGCTTCCTCGCTGAAATACCTGATCCCAAAAGAGCTAGAGGCCATACAGCTCAGAATCCATTCACGAGTTAACTGATTGACAAGTGCATTGTTTTTCCACCTCCAAGTATTTCCACCTCCAATCATACAGAACAACAGAAAAAGCGCAACTGGAACAACAAGCTCAAACAGTTTCCTTTGCCTTCCATGATTTGAGCATGGAGTCTGACATTCTCTCAGAATGTTGGATTGAATGGTGTCTGTACTTTAGCTTGTTGATGTTAACATGTTTATTTTAACTCTTACTTAATAAATTTGCCCTAGTTAAGACTTGTTCCTGATTTTCTATACACAATTATTTGATTTGTATTCAAGTATTTTTAACATTGGCATCTACAGCATTTCCTTGTGTTAAATTGCTGTTTACTGCCATTTATGTTTACGTTTAGCTACTTAAACTTACTATTCTAACAAAGTACCTCTTAATCAAATAATACAGCAAGATTATTACTTTTTAAATACCACGTAATTTGAATTTAAAATAAAGCCAAGGACAAAAAGTGGCAGTAATCGCTCAATGGATCAAACTGCATACTTTAAAAACAAAGGTTGTCTATATTGAGAGATGGTTCACATGAAAATATTGTTTTTTGTGTGAAAAAAGATACCAACAAAAATTATATATCTTAAAAGCTCTCTTGGCCATATTGTATGCACTTTTGAACTTAAAGGGACAGTTCACCGAAAAATAAAAATTCACTCATTATCTACTCACCACTAGGCTGATGGAGGGGTGGGTGAAGTGTTCACAAAATACTTTCAGAGTCTCAGGGGTAAACAGTCTCAGGGGTAAACAGTCTCAGGGGTAAACAGTGTGCAGTGACCTGGATTACTTTTAATTCTGAAAAAACGTCCTGTAAGAAGCTGGAGATATTATGTCCAGATTTGAATGTAAAGGGAGTTTTTGGATTATATATATATATATATATATGAAGTTGTGGGAATTCATCAGTAATCAGTTGTTGTTGTTGTCAAACCAATGTCATAAAAGTGCTGTAGTCGTAAACAACGTCACTTACATTTATGAGTCTCAGCCTCTGCTGCTACAGAGCGCTGGTTGTCTGTTTTATTAATGATCAGTTCTTGTTTTTCTTAATTTGTTTACATCCCTCAGATAGCTGTTACATAAAAGCTGCATTCTCTTGGCGGAGCTTTTAATTGATGCTTTCAGCTCTCAACATTGCACCATGAATATTCCACAGGGAAGTTATGCAAGATTTAAAAAAACTGACTGACAAACTGATGGATTTACAGACAAACTCCAAATCGCTGACTGTATGTGGGCTGCAGAAGTGCGTAGATGACTGTGAAACACAGCAAAACATAAAGGATACAAATGTTGCCGTGGAAACAGCTTTTATATGTTCAGAGGAGGAAAAGTGTAATGTGGAGCAGGAAGATATATACAAGGTGAGAGGAAATAAACTTCATATGGGGACAAAAGAAAGACAGTGTATGAGCTCTACGGGAAAAAGATAAGTTCACTGCAGACTCAGACATTTAGTCACTGAGCAGCCTGTGGACGAAATACGGGGGTGAAGCTTCTTTCTCTTTGGACTTTTTAGAGAAAGAAGCTACATTCATATTCTACTCAAAACAAGGTCATTTACACCATGTTTAAAGCCTAAAAGTCCACAGGAAGTGGCTAAGCTAGCGGCCATAGCCACATGATGGTGTGTCCGAGGGGTCCGTGAATGCACCTCGTCGGAAGATGTCAGTGGACATTTAAGCTAAAAACACGGTGTAAATGACCTCATTTCGAGTCGAATTTTAATGTCGGGGCTTGCAGACACTTGGATGACCCCCACACGAGCCGTATGGAGGCATGTTATGTTTTTTCTGTTGTTTTATTATGTCTAAAGAAGAACTCACTATAGACTTCAATTGTAATGGATTCTGCTGCAACTAAGTTTACCCCTGAGACACTTAATCCACCCCTCCATTGGCATAGTGGTGAGCATATGAGTGAAGTTTCATTTTTCGGTGAACTATACATTTAATGTCTCCCTCATCCCTTCTCTCTCTCTCTCTCTCTCTCTCTCTCTCTCTCTCTCTCTCTCTCTCTCTCCTAAGACTAGAAGACTGCTGTGCAATAAAAGTCTCACAATTGAAGCTCCTTTGTGACTCAAACGTATGACAACATTCAAACAATGATTTCATTCCCTACCGCTCAGTGAAATAATGTCAGGAATTAGCCTTGCAAGTAACAGGTGGCTGCATTTTGATGTCAGTAAGTAGCACTTTGTGACACATATAAACACATATTGTATGTAGCATTCCATTTATCCATCCATCCATTCCCTAATCCGCTCATCATTCAGGGGGCTGGAGCCAATCCCAGCTGACATTGGGCAAGAGGAGGGGTACACCCTGGACAGGCTACCAATCCAGCACAGATATCAGCATTCTCTCTTAATTAATAACGCATGGTGGTCAGGGCTGTACAGTGCGACGTATACGATGCACAATCTATAAAGAAACTAACTTGAAATGGCGTCATTTGTACCATGTTTTTAGCCTAAAAGTCCACTACCTGAAGTAGCGAAGCTAGCGGACGTAGCCACACAAACACGCACCCTGCATGTGCCCTCGAGCGAGAGTGTGTGCGGTGTTTCGGTGTGCCTGTGCGTACATGAACGCGCCTTGGTAAAAGCTTTCTTCAAAGATTAAATCATTCAGCCCCTCCTGAATCCTATTTCTCTCATTCACTAACTAATGCCGACATTATAAGCTGTGTCTCAATTCAGGGGCTGCGTCCTTTAGAGGCTGAATTTGGAGACCCATCTAGGCTGGGCTATTTCCAAGTTTCCTTCAACTTTTGCAGACAAATGTGTCCTTCCGTCCTTGAAAAACAAAGGCTCCAATTGATGAATCCTTCAACCTACCCCAACCTACCCCAGGATTCATTGCACTTTGGTGACAAACCGTTTTTCAAAGTGGTAATGGAGCGAGCAAGCGACGAGATGTCCAATGCTTAAGTATCATGCTTCAACTGGACCGAACAGTCCAAACCAAGTGGAATTAAAAATTGTATTGTCCTGTCTAACTTCAGCTCTGTTGCTAGGCAGCTGATTACAGAAACCTTTCGTAGACCAGACCGTCTCATTTCAGATCTATTATCGTGGGCTGGATAAACTGCATCCTCCGAAGGCTAAGAGGTTCGTTATGAGAGATACATACAGACATAGGCAGGCCATTTTTGCTAGTACACTGCTACACTCTATTCTGAGCCAGCGATGGGACCGCAAGCTCCTCCAAAATCCTTTAACACAATTTACAGACCCTCCATGAGGTGATTGAGTACACTAAAAATAATCAGGTGTTCTGCACACAGACTACTGATGTTGTAATCACATCATCAATCAAGACATAGAAATAAAGGAAGGCATTGGCGAGGGGAGCGCAGGGAGTGGCGCCGGCTTGGCAGAACGAGCAGCTCTCCATAACAAATACAATTAAGGCTTAGGCAACAGGCTCCTCCTGCATCCCCATCAGCCCACTTAAATGTGAGAGGCAGGCACCCGAATGGGTTTGAAGTCAGGACATTAGGACGATTTCTGAGGGGGGAGGAACTTCTGCCGCATTATGCCGCTTTATGGAAGAACAGTTAAGCAGCAGAAACCGTAGAATGAAGCTAAAAGCACCCTCCAACTAGTCCTTATCGACATAGAGGGAATATACACACTGACAATAGATCAAAATGTGCAAATTACCAACAATAACATTGTATTAAAGTACAGCTGTGTGCCACGGAGAACAGCATGCAAACAAACACAAATGCACACACACGCACCGACAAGCTGTATTAATGCGAGGATGTGTGTCCTACTGGAGTAACAACGAGAAAGGGAACAAGAACATCGGATCACATGCACACCAGGAACATCCTGATTAAGTCCTCACTCAATTCAGAAAACACTGATTGAATATTCAAATATCTGGGGATTTGTGGACATTTTGTCAACAGCAGTGCATAAACACTGAGAGCACACGCTCTTTCAATATAGCAAACTAAATTTAGAGAAAAATTAATTGAAATCTGGGGACAGGACGACAGAAAATGTAGCCATACTATAGCAGGGTGGCTCCAAGGAATGGAATGTTAATTAATTAGTCCACCAATGTATTGTCATCATAGTTGACATTGACAGATATTGACACACATCTTGTCTGCTGACATAACAAAAGGGGGTCAAAGATATTTACGCATCACTCCTCATTATAATAATGTTATCACATCAGGGAAAGTGAAGTTGGAGCCTGGACGCCAAACTCGAACTGATCATCTGCCTTTATGAAAAGGTCTGAACATAAAGAGTATTTATCAGTCGTGATACAGCAGACCGGAGCACAAGGTGGAAGGAAGAACAGGCATTTTTTTTCTTTTATTGTGTAAGTTATGAAAGCCTTGAAACTGAAACGACAACCGGGCACTTGCAGCTCATCCAGAGCGTAGCTTGTTGTGGACAGCCTGACCAAATTCTTATGCATAACTTTTACCATGACCAATTCATGCCTAACCTTGACCTTAAACTAACCACAATTCACATCTTATCTCCAACCTTAACCAGGACCTCAGAAATGAGGTTCTGCCTCATTAGGACTGAACTTTGGTCTCTATGAGGTCTACTGGTCCTGACAAAAGAGGTAACACAAACGAGTACACATGCATATCCACATGCTAACAAATCTCAGCCTACCCTGTGTGGGTACATCTGAGGTCACATCACCCTACCAATCAGGGTAATTGAGTCCAGTGAATAAAAGCATTAAAAACAATGAACTAAAACATTAGTCGCTCACTGAAGTCATGAATATCTATAACCTGGCTGAGAAAAGTACAATAGTTTGATTAATGACTCAGATCTGCTTTGTTATGTTCTGTTATCTTTAGTATCACAGTCATTTGAGGACAACCCGCATTAAGTGATTTTGTTTGCTTCAGCTAAACAAGACTCACATGATCGTGATTAATGATTTTTCTATAGCTCAAACAACATGGGGTTTTTTTAACGGCCAAAGCATAGATATTAAAATAATATCTTAACACTCATTAATATGTATTCACGCTTATATTATGTTTGTTTTTTTGCATCAGATAAAACAGCAATTTAATAATAACAACAGATGATGAACAAAACAGTTGAAGTTATTGAAAATAAAATATTAAATTGTATTATTAATCAATTCTGTGAATTGTTTCTATTTTCTTAAGTAGATCCGCATTCTACTTTTTGAATTTACAATGATAAATAATCACAACTTATCACAGAACTAAACCCTGAAGAGATATTTTATTCATCACCCTTGTGAATTTGGACATTGGCTGAAGCCAATTGACTCAAAATACCAGATATTTTTCAGATGTCTATTATTGGATTTATCTTGCTCTCAGCAGTCTAAGAGACGACTTTAGCTGTGTGAGACAAAGGACCACTGCAGCAGATGACGCGAAAAGGAAGAGCTGAAGAGTAATTTTGTTTCCAAAGATATAGGTCACTAGGCAGCACTGACCGGATGACAGACACCCACTCCATATGCAGGGAAAGGATTAGATGATGTTTGCTCTATCGGCTTCATCGCCACATGCATGCAGGTTGATAATGCATGTACCGGGTGGCAGCTATTTGTTCAGGTGAGCCTGACCTCTGCTTGCGAGGGCAGAGTGGGTGGGGAGATATTACATTTGTGCAGCTACTGAGAAAAAGCAGTATACTTTGATTGCAGATGCACTGGGTAGCCATAGACCAAAATATCTGAAAAAAAAGCAGACAAGGCAAACTGTCAAGCTTTGGATTGCCCTACATGTTAAAGTGGTGTGCTTGGGTCTTTTATAAGCATAAGGAATTAACTGAATAGTCCATCTGCACAAATGTAAACTGAAAATGTAAGCAAGCCTGGCTAACTAGCCTACTAACAACGGATTAAATGAAGCCAAAATATCTCAGATATGAACGTTTCCATCTTGCAGATTTGAAACCAGAGTCTGCGCAGTAACATTTGGGGGATGGGCCACGGTAGCGAGGTCCTGCTGATACACGCCCTTGCCCAAATTCAGTTTCACTTGTCATTCATGAGGTTTCACCGTTTTTATAGCATCAAAGAACTAATTAAAACCACAGTTAAAAATCACCATTTGATTATGTATCAGTGTGATGAGAGCTACCTAAATGGCAGAAACCATCTTTGATGTGGAGGAGGCGCAATATGTGACCAATACTGCAGCCAGCCACCAGGTGGCGATCGAGACACTCTGGCCTCACTTTTGGGGAGCAGTAGTCTTTACACACAGTGTTTAATTTTGACACAAGTCACCTACAAACATTACACAAGTCAAAACTGAGTTTTCAACTAAGTGGCAGTGTTTGTTTACCGCTGACAAAATCTGCCATGGAGCAGTCGTTTAGTCACAACAAACTTAAAGAGCCTTGGGCCGGAAATGAATGGCCTGCTTTCATTTACATCTTTGTGAAATCAAAGACACATTGTTTAAAAAAATGACTGGGGCTTTTGAGTGGTGACTCTTCAGCTGTCACTGTAAAGAGCCTACAGCCCTGAATAGGAAAGTTCGACACCCAATGAGGAGCAGGGAGAATGTTCAATTATACAGGACTGCACATTGGATTATTAAGAGGGGATATTCAAGTTAACTCACAATCACCTCACTGTATAATACCCCTGTGGACATCGAAGGAACAGAAGTCACTTCTGAACACTAAATTCAAGACTCTGAGAGCTCACAAAATGTCGTTACTGTAGAAATCTAAAAGTAAAACTGTTTCTTGAAAAGAATATAAGCACACACACACACACACGCAGAGAAGCAGCATACAAACTCTGACACTTTAATGCACAGTCTTCAGCTGATGCCGCCTTGCTAATAATCATCCTAAATATAACTGCCATTAACTCTGTGTTTAAAAAAAAGAAAAGGCTTGTTCCCATGTGTGCAACACTTGTGCGTCAGACCATAAAAATAATCTCTGCCAGGGGCTATCATGACAGCATTTAAAGTGAAGAGTCCTCGTGCAAAACACAAATAACTGTGCTTTGATACTCGATATCTAAGAGTAGGTGTCTTTTGCTCTATAATTAAGTTCTTCAACTCTAACTAAAAAGTAAATAAATAATAACTAAATAAAAAGAAATATGAGTTGTGACACTGAAAACCTTAGCCAAAAAAATTCCAATCTGGTCCCTTTGGCACATTCTAATCCCATCATATATACATATCATAATTAGTTTAATTCATATTTTTACAAGTTAACCTGCCTAATTGTAAATTATTGTGTAGAAAAATCCGGCTTCTTGTGGGTTTTAGCCAACAAAGCTATTATTATATAAATGTTTTATAGAGAAAACAGAAGATCAGTATCAGCTCACAGCTGTTTTTACAACATCTTGTGATCGGGTGGATGCTGTAAACCACACAAAAGATTTGTGAATAATGGTTTTCAATATTTTCTTCTCAAAACATGATTTGATATAACAAAGTACCAAGCTGTAGCTATGAAGTGATTTTTTTCATGGACCGTTTCATGGTATACAGTGGTAAAATTGCCAAAGGTTACTTGTTCCGTTTAATCTTTAATTACCGTAAATATCGTGATGATTTGGTTGATACTGTCCAGTATCAAGCAAAGTCAGCAAGTCTTCAAGATGCAGGCAAAGCAAGCGCAGCATTGGCTGTGTGTTGTTAAAACATGGTGGAAGTAGCAGCAGGCAGGTGGGGGCAGTAACAGCAGGAGAACTGTAATCTCTAGCCATAACAAATCCTAACATCTACTGTTGACAAAATACGTTCGTTTAACAAACACTGATATTTTGTCCCGACTCTGACGTTTGGGGTCGACGTCTGCACTTAAAGGTCCAGTGTGTTCGATTTAGGTGAGAGGGATCTATTGGCCAAAATTGAATATAAAATAAACCAAGTGATGTTTTCACTAGTGTGTTTCATCTAAATTGTACGAATTGTTGTTTTCTTTACCCTAAAATGGACCCTTTATATTTAAATACTTTGTATTTACACCAGGAGTGGGTCCTTTCTACGGAGGCCGCCATGTTTTTTACAGTAGCCCAGACTGGACAAACTAAACTCCTTTTGAGTTTTTATGACAACTGAAGGCTGCCACAGGTTCTCTTTCATGTTTGTAAGGGGAGGGAGATGTGAGGGGGATTCAGCTGCAACATGCATATTCACCAGTAGATGTAAATTCTTACACACTGAACCTTTAACATAACAATTAGTCTCATCTTCTATAAATAATGAATTTTATCATCATTTTAATTGATGATCTATATTATGTCAATATAAAACTTGGTGAAATTACTGTGTACCTGTTGTAATGTTCTAACATTTACAGCACATTTGAATAATACTGCTAATGGTGATAACTATAATTGTCATACAAACTTTTCCCACCGTTTCATCTCTGCCCAGCTGAAACCTCTGCTCAGTCATTGGAGACACTTGGACTACCTGACTGAAGTCTGTGTTTCTCATCTGCACAGTTTGCTTGTATTTATTTAAAGTTACTAATTAATCAGTGGTATGCTGCCGCCCACGCTGACATCACAGTGCACTTTCTCTTGGGTTTGTTTTAGTCCCTTTTGCTTTGGAGGGTTTTCAACTCCCCTAACCTCAGCTCCCTCAGCCCTCCTGAAGAAAGGAAACACCTATCCCTTTCCCTTTTCTCACTCCAACACGTCCCTCCTTTTGGCCGTCTAACTGCTGATGACTCATTCAAACATGATCTCTCTCAGGACCCAGGCACCAGATAAGGCCCCTAAGAGAAGGTGCACGACGTTTGGCCTCGGTCTCAGCTGTGATAAGGGCTCAAAAGCAGACAGAGAATGATTGAGTTACGATTAAATTGAGGTGCCAGGTCTTTGGGTGTCGGTTCAGATAACCTATGAAGACTTTAACACTCTGCAAAGCAAATGTAGCCACCATTTTATTGTCTCATGTATCCCCAAACCCACTTTATACATTTGAATTCTTTTTTAACTGCATGTAATTTCACCCATAACAAGCCATTGAATACATTTTCCGTGTCAGTGTTAATACTTGTCTCGGGGAGTTCTACTACAAGCAATTAGTTAACCAAGACTTCCATCTCTGGTTGAGGCTAGCACCTCGAGAATGTACTTACTGGATATTCACACAGATCTTTGATCAAACTGTCAACTGGCTGCATTTGGGCTAACCTGGCACCAGATTTGGATAAGTAATACCTCTTGTTCAACCAAATTAGGGTTAGGAATAGGCAGGTAAAAAGACTCACTTCACATTGCCAATAGTGGAGTTTGGCTTCCTGTCTGGGTTTTTTTTGTGCCCGGTGAGTCATGTTCGATGTCATGAAGGTGCCAGAAACTGGAAAGCTCTCACCTTGCTCTCTTGTCGGTGTTGCCTCTTGCCAGACATATTGCACATTGTTTCCAAGATGTAAAAAAACAATTAGCACACAAATGTCTGAGGCTATTTACATGAAAATGCACGGAAGTTCAACGTCATAGCGTTGCAAAGAACAAGAGCAGCAGTGGCTTCTAGACTGCCAAAATAAGGAAGAAGAAATTAGCACATTCACCAGGGTGTCATGTTTCCATCACTGACGATCAGAGCCGGAGGCGACAAAAACCTGTGTCTACTGCAGAGTGAATATCCATTCCTGTTGCAGGCAAAAGTCCGGTGGTTGGGGGATATTTTGACTGGTGGATAAGGGACTTAAAGTTGCAGTGTGTAGAATTTAGTTAGATAAAGTGGTGAAGTTGCGTGTTGCAGCTGAACACCCCTCACCTCATCCTCCCCTTCCAAATATGAAAAAGAACCTGTGGTAACATTCACGTGTGTTTAGTTTGTCCAGTCCGGGCTACTACAAGAAACATGGCGGCCTCCATAGAGAGGACCCCCTCCGATGTAAATATAAAGTATTTCAATATAAAGGGCCAATTCTAGGGTAAATAAAACAATAATTTGTATAATTTAGTTGAAACACACACGTGAAAACATCACTAGGATTAATTTAAAATTAAATTTCTGTCAATAGATCCCTTTCACCTAAATCTTACACACTGAACCTTTAAGAAGAAGGTGTGGAATAATACATTTTCACTTTTCCAATCTGTCCATTGTGAGTTTGGCATTGTTATCAGACTGCAATCAGTGGAGTACTCTTCCATTGACCCATGGTGCCCTCTGGTTGGGAATCACTGCCTAAAAAGGAAGCAAAGCTCTGCATTTTGCAAGTCAATTCCTTTTCGCTGGCTTCAAAAGAGACTTTAAAATGCACTTTTACAACAGTACATTCAAGCCACAGCAGAATATGGTTTGCGCTGCAGTCTTCCAGCTGCGGTTATACAGATAGTTCCCACATACTGTTATCTAAAGCCTGGCACCATGTCCCATTGGTTTCAGCTGAGACGTCAGCCTGAGGCGAGAGATAAAACAAGAAGGAACAGGTTAACCACTTTTCTTGAGAGCCTTCATGTCAGCGTGACTTGTATCTACAGCAGCCTCCCACTGCATTAGACAGACAAATCTCACTTACGACCAGATCTGACTTTGACATATCTGCTGAGTCTGGGGCCGGGGCCACCTGTTGCTATCCAGAAAAGAAGAAGGTTGACAATGAATGAGGCATCAGATTCGCATGTGCATGAGGCACAGCTTTCATCTTCTGTGCCACATCTGTTAGTGTTGCCACCAATCACGGAAGACAGGAATACTGCTCCTGTTGCCCAGGTAACTGGTTCACAAGGGTTTAAATGATGAAAGATGCAAATGAAAAAAACCTTTTAAAATACCTGTGGCATTAACCTTTCCTCTTCGCTGACTGCATTTAGTTGACGTAAGCAGACTGAGGTGACAATGGAAAATGAGATTCCACTTTGGCATGAAAATAATTTTGTCTTCATAATATATAGGTTTGTTCACGATTCTTTTCAGAAAAGAAAAACTTTACTCGGTAAGATGCTGAAACGCAGAACATCGATCGATCCATCCATCCATACTGCTTATCCCTTTGGGCTGGACCTAATAGCTGACGTTGAGCAGAAGTGTGTGTCAGGTCACCAGCTTATTGCAGGGTCGATGCACAGAGACCGAGGCAGACAACCATTCACATTCACACATACAGGCGATTTAGAAACCAGCAGCAAAACAAGTCCAGAAAATCGAATGATGTGCTTGGAAAAGTCCAAGGCTCAAAATCAAATCACTGTGTCTGTTTGTGTTTCACAACTGAGTTTATGAGTTCAAACGTGGCCGCGGTTTTCC
The DNA here is from genome assembly GCF_009819705.1 of Hippoglossus hippoglossus. Classification (NCBI taxonomy): domain Eukaryota; kingdom Metazoa; phylum Chordata; class Actinopteri; order Pleuronectiformes; family Pleuronectidae; genus Hippoglossus; species Hippoglossus hippoglossus. The sequence continues at coordinate 14,979,052 of NC_047169.1, forward strand.
TCCTTATCATGTTGAGTTTGGAATTATTCATTGTTTAATCCTATAATTGAATAAAGTGTGAATAAAAATAATAGAAATTAAAACGGTAAAAAAATAATGTTACTTAAAAAAATATAGAAAGAAATGCAAGCATTTTTGACTAATTCTGAGCATCATATCAAATGGAGCCTGTCTTTTCAAATAGGATTGCAAATTATAAAAATAAATAAATTAGAGGCCTACATCCTTTTGAAAGTTTTGTATCCTTTTACACTAGTTCACTTTCAGCAAATATGTCTGTAGTTTTAAATATGTCGACTTTGTTTTTAAGTCTTTTCAAACGTTTGGCAAAATAAGCATAGACATGGTAATTTATCGCGAGTGTACTGTTGAACAATGTCCAAACAGATGCCTTACTCAACATCATTATACCATCCATTCTGTCTCAAAGCAGAAAAGAGAACAAGGCTGTGCTTTTCTAAAATACACTGAATTTCAGCAAGTACAAGCTGAGGGGCCCAGCTTCTCAACACGACCCCCTGCACACCAACAGAGGCTTATATAACTGGCTTATATTTTATGTTGATAGAGACGACTATAAACACATCTCTTATAAAAGCAACATTAAAATGCTGATTTATATATCACAATGCTCTCATGCAGAATAGACTCAAACTGGGAGTCTATAATTAAAGTGAGTCAGAAATAGATGTAAAAAAGAAATGTATTCATGACCCCAGAATGATGTAACTAAAAGTTACAGACCCAGATTAAAGGCCCAGTTTAAGGCTGCACGAGTTGAGGAAAATCTGCGATAAGGGATAACATTGTTCAATATTACGTTGATGACATCTTAAATAGACCAAATGAATAGACAAATATTAAAGTGTGCATATAGAGTTCAAATGTCTTCCTTATCCATTGTGCTCGCTAACCTCACAGTCACCACTAAATTAATCTGAGGGTGGCTGGCGGCAAACCGGGGCTTTATCTGGTTGAGCACATGATGTGAATAAACAGCCCATACATCCTGGGCTCCATGCCGAGGGTGTGAGGGTTTCTCCTAAGTGTCTGGAGGAATAAGAGGTAGCGCAGTGAGAGGTTCCTTATCAGGGTTCAGCCACATAATATTATCTCACTGTACCGCTCATTCAATTTCCATCCATCCTGGAACCTGTAGGGCCAATTAAAAATCATTTATCCAAGATGGGGTGGGTTTAATGACATGACTGACAGGGGAGCACCCAAAGGGAGCTCCACTGAAGCATTTTTGTTGGCAACCGCTATGGCTGACACAAATGTGGAGAGGTTTCATATTCTCAACAGTAAGGTACGTCTTCTGTCCATCTTCTGAATTAATTTTGTTCGTATTTGTGTACATCTTCTAAAGGCTTACAGATACGGATGAAACAAAGAGCAGCAGTACCATCAGAAATCTTGGGGGGGCAGTATAGCCAATAGTTGACCATTTTAGGACACAAGGAACAAATTTCAACAATAGCGAAACCTTTTGATTGCAAGTTGGTAAACTCCGTGCTGCCCTCTAGTGGATGTATTGCTTAACAAACATGCAAATGTTTCAACGTTTGGACACTTTTTTTCGTACATAAAGGCAGCATAAATAACCTTTGAAGTCACCATCCTGAAAGTAAAGGAACTAGATGGTGTATTTTCTCAAAAAGAAGATCAAACAAACTGCCGTTCATCATTGTGTCTTTACATTTTTCTGTCGCTTTGCACTACCTCACATGTTTAATTGCTATGATTGGCTGTGCGCCTGCTCTGTGGCCCCAGGATATGAATCTGAGTGGGTGCAAAAAAGACTTAGGTATCAATGGGGAGTGGTAAGAGGGGAGATGAAGGGCTGGTCATAGAGAAAGAGAAAATTGCTTCTGTGTGAATCACTAACCCCTCACTGTGACACCGTTGGCGAGAGCAGCGGGACAGACTCAAAGGGGGAAACAGCAGGAGGCACAGAGGGGGAAATAGTGCAGAAGTAAGAAAGGAAACGAGGAAGCGGGGAAGAGGAGGTACACAGTGATTGAAACTGTGAAGAATACATATTGAAACATTTGCATGAGCAGATATTGAACCTAATGTCCACCCGGGTTATGTGTTATGTGATAGGGCAACATTTCCCACAGAATTGATTCAGTCTGTGGCAGTGGCACGGGTGCACCTGCAACTGAAGACACAACAACTAAAGGCTCTTTTTCATTCCCTATTGTTCATATTGTACTTCACTATTGTACTATCTTAGTTTACAACTTTATTGAAACGTTGAACGCCTGGAGGAAAAGCAAAATGCAAAGTTATATGTATTATATATTAAAATTATACAAATAGCAAGTTTTTTATTGCGTTGCCACCTTTATAGTTTAATAAGCACAACACAAATATTTTGGAATTACAGCATGTTGTTTATGCTGAGCTCTTGCTTGCGCCCAAAATTATTCCATTGATTGTTTTTGTTTGTTCGGGTTTCACACGATGCAGCAAAATGCAAGCGTTAGCCACAATTCCCGTGGGCATTGGGGCTTGTGGAGGGAGCAATTTTCCACATCAGAAGAGCAGACACACTTTTCAATATCTTTTCCTTAGTCACTGTGCTCTCACAGTGTCAGGTTGATTTTTAGACTTAATTATAGTCTCTGTGGCTCAGCGTTCAATTGCCAAAATCCAGACAACCTAAATTGAAGAGAGCATTGATGTGGGCACACATGACTGGGGCAGAGGGTGCTTTGCAGACATGTTTCACCTCAGTTTGTGAGCAGTCTGCCCTGTTGATAACAGGTGTTTGGGCCTGAGATGACACTATTCAGAGCTGAATATTTTTGCATGTTTTTCCGGAAAAAGCCATTTTATTCGATTTAGTTGTAGTGCTCCTAAGGTTTTGCTACAGTTCAATAAAGGTAGGGCTCTCAGGCAAATGATATAAAGTATTTTAAAGAAAAAAAACATGAAAAGGAAGTAGGGTCCAATGTAAAATTGTTTACAGATAATTTCTTTACTATGAAAATACCTGACCTGTTTTGAGATCAAATCATAATGACAGACAGACCTTATACTTTCCACCCGGAAAAAGTATGGCACTAAGTTGGTTTGTAAATGATCAAGGGTCATCGTGCAAGACAATCAATTGTTGTACGTATCTTGTGTAGTGTTCTCACAATGGAAGTCAACAGACGTCGTTTCTGATACGCCTCTCAACCTTGGATGGGGTGACGTCATGCACCGCTTAACTGCATCGATTGCTATGCTTCCCACGTACCGGCCAATCAAGTCACATTCAAGCAAATAGTCAATCCCAGGTGCGAGCCAATCAAATAATTTCAATGCAAATGCATGTCCTGCTTGGTTAAAGGTATGAATATGAATACATGTGTTTAGATGAACACACAGATCGAAAAACAACCTTGTACTTCTATCTTAGTGAGAAAACTCATTGGGATATTGCATTCCCTAGCACCCTTAGCTGAACCTTAAGAGCCCAAATGTCCTCACTTTCCTAAAATATCCTCACTCCATAAAGTCTCGGCCCAAATGCTCCTCCCAAAGGTACCTGTACTAGTACACAAACATTCACAGAAGACACAAAATCAGTTTGCAGCATCAATACAACGTTATGTCCTCCTCAGTGGGAGGAAATAACCCAATCTGAACCCAATGCCACCTCGACAATCAGTCCAATCAGTATGCAGGTGTAACTGGTGTCTGAAAGTGTCTGGATGTGGGTCTTAAGAGAGTGCTTTGCTGCCGCGACTGACAAAGAGCAGCTGCACTTTGCAGACGTTTTCAGACACTGTAGATGAGTCACTGTGTGGGCGCGCGCGCACACACACACACACACACACACACACACACACACACACACACACACACACACACACACACACAGTAAAGGTCATAAACCTTGCCTTCTCCATGTTAGTGGATGGGACATGGACCAAACTAAAAAGTGAGTCATTGTAGGTAGTGCTCATCACACTGTAAATTTGGTTTTAATTTGTTATTTGATGCAATAAGTATGTGGTGAAACTTCATGATTGACAGCTGAGATTGGCTTACGATTGGTTGAGCGTGTGCGTCAATGTGACTTTGATACCATGGTTCCACTACTGTGCAGACTCTGGCACCTGCATGTATGTCATGCTCATGTCAGTTGTGAAAAAAAAGAAAAGGGTATGAAGAGGTAGCTGGAGGCTGGTAAATTCTGATCTGTGTTTACACACACACACACACGAGATTTCAAGGAACAGGCCTTGCTGTGTCTCTGTTCCACTGTAGACACTGATGTGTTCAGTACAAATGCAGGTGAGGAGTCTTTCCTCTGATACTTGAGGGTATAAGCACACACAGTGAGTCAGGTATTAAAATGGGAGAGACTTTCCCTTGACCCGGTCACTGACGTCTGAGCCTTTTTATGTTCAACTGGCAAAATAAAACCACAGTGACAACCACATTGTGCAGTCTTGGAGATTTGTTCAAAAGCTTTCTCAATGTTACCAGCTGAGATGTGTTTTTTCTTTGACAGGTTAAACCAAGTGCAGGCACACACTCTCACACTCTTATCTCTAGATGAGGTAGACACAATCTTTATCAAAAGCCAGTCTCCCCAGAAAACATTCAGACATTCACAGAGTTTCTTCGTACCTGCTGCCTTTTTGCTGACTCCTCATATCAGAAGGTCATCCTTCCCAACGTTGAGGTCAGGACATGATGTGAGGTTGCCTGATATGCAAATGAGGCCACAAGAAAGTGACTAAAAACGGAGGTAGATCTTTTTCATCTTGCATCCCCCTGTATTAATAGATAATTGGTGACCCTGAGAAGAACCACTTCTGGATAACGCAACCAATAGAAAACAGACATAAACTTGTTGAAGATGTGTTCTCCTAAAGTTTAATTTATTCTGCAGTGTTGAGTCCTATGGTCATCTCACTCAAACTAGTGGCTACAGTGCCCCCCCATGATTTCCGGTGGTACTGCTCCCTTTCATCTGTTTCGTCAATATTTGTACAATTTCAAATATGGAAAAAATGTACGTAGAGTACAGACTGAAGGCTCTGTTCCCATTTGCATATACAGTATGTATCCAATGTTGACGATAGACAGCTATCTCTGATATGTGTAGGGCCTGATACATGGAACCATCTTGAACCCTAATGTATCTACAGTTTTACGTCAATATTAACTTGATTAACCTCAAACTATTAGTCGGTTAATTTTGTACCAGCAGGTCAGCGTGCCCTCACTCTGCAACCTGCAACTCATCAAGAAAAAAAAGCTTCCCGTTTCACCCACCAGTCTTGGATGAGATCAGGGAAGGGAGGAGGGTGTAGGTGGAAAGCGATTTGGCAGTGATATTAATCAGTGATGTAGAAATGCAAGATGCGACCTCATCCAAAAAGCTATGGGCAGGCAGCCTGGCGGATGTGTGGATGAAAATGTTGAAATGAATGCACTGTCTTTCATATATTTCTTACTGACTGATACATAGTTTGGTCTAAACTAATAAAAAGATGAAGAAATACCCACAACACGTCCTCTGCTGAATTATTTATGCTGCACAAATGTAATTTTTTTGAACAACTACAATAAATCATGGTTATGTAAATAAGCAACTGTTGGAGTGAAGTTCACAGTTGATAATACATCAGTTTTGTGTTTGTAGCTTGTTTTTTTAACAGCTGCAAAATGACTCCAAAAAATATATATTTAATGCAAGTTTTCTTTAATCCTTCAATATGTAACCTCTGCCACTAGGGGTCACTCATCTAAATCACTAACAAAAAGACCTAGTTTGATGAAGCCGTGAGGCAGCGTGGGTTCATCGGTAAATTGTCTTCACCGTTTTTAATGAAAATCTATCTGACTTGAGTTAGATGCAAATCATGTTCATGGATGAGGAAATGCATTGAAGTTTTATTCATGTTATGCAGCAAATGGCAATGAATAATCCTGATGCATTACAAGTGAAAAATAGCCAATGGCTAACTAGCTAACTGGCAAGCAGTGTGTTTTTCCTTCGACACACTTTGTCTATAGTTATAGCAGAGGTAGGCAAAGCCTATGTATAATATGACAATTTGCAGCTAAAGAGAGAAATCTGTTTTTTCAGCCGCTCATGAAGACCAAATAAAGACGAGAAGGGGAGTGAATATTACTGAGTGTGTATGCTAAACCTTCAGTGCTATCAGGCGTACGGTCCTGGCACAACACGTGCAGCACACTGATGCCCAGGAAACAAGGCAACAGCGTGACCTGCGTCGAATGACGTACTTTACCACTTCCTTTCATCTAAATGTCATCAGAGATGTTCCTCGGACCAGGCTTCTGGGAACAAAGTGAGAAGTTGGCACCCTAATTTGATATATTTCTTCTCAAAATCCCATTTGTTAGCCATCACATGTGACAGACATTTGACCAGAAACTTGAGTAATCGCTGGGATACAAGGCAGTTTCAACATCCTCTCTCATCCCTTACCCTTAAAGAGATGGAAGTCCAATAAAATCCAATGAATCATCATCCCTGATAATACTCGCAAGAATAAAGGCTGTGGCTCGAACAGACGAGATGAAAAGATCTCTTAAAGGATGTCTAAATTCCATCAGTCCTAATACCGTGTACCTCAACCCACATTAGTCACTTACAGCTTATCTTACAGCACAATGCACAAAAAAGGGGATTTGGGATCACGTGCAGGGCCAAGAGCACCTCAGCAAAATTAACTTCAACCCGATTGGCTTCTCCTCTGTGTGATGAGTGTCTGTCTGATGAACATGTGTCCAGCTGAGGTTCACAGTTGCTATTGTGGACTGCAAGGGTCACTGTCTTTACGAAAAGGATACGTCAGGACTCTTGTAGTCACCACAAATGGAACTAAACACTATAATGATCTATGACATGCAAGATTATGTGATGTGTGGCCAATATGATATCGACTGCAATCAGTCTTGAAGCCCTGATGATGAAAGACATTTTTGCAGATTAAATCATGAAAATCACATTGTCATCTTGTCTGGGAAGCGTAACACTGATGTAGAGGGGCTCTTTCATCAGGCTCACAGACACTGTCGAGGCAGTTTGCCTTGATTTGACAAAGACAGAACAATAATCAGTGTCAGCCTATCTGTGAACAGATAACTGCAGCTGCCAACACTTAGGTTCCCAAAGGCTCCTTATCTGAGTTATTGGCCCGAGACTAAGTATCGTCAGGAGGATAAAGAAAATCGAGTCTTGTTTTTGTTCCACTTTGATCTAAACTATATTCACACAATAGAGTAAGAACTCAGGGTGAATAAAGCCGCTTTCAGACATGCACTGTACTCCTGCTGGAGTAGAGGAACTGTGCGTGAGATTGCAAATGTCTGAATCTGAGACTTTCTCCTGCAAGAAAAACCTGTGGAGAATGTCCGAGTGAGACCATGTGATAATATAGCAGGAGATTATCCAGAGGTTATTATCCACAAACGAGTGGCGGGTTGATCAAGTTTCTTAACACATGACGGATGCAAAACTGAAAAACACAAAACAAAAATCTCAGGATCTAAAAGAGGAGTCATACATGTAGAAGACACAGATGAAGATGTCATCTTGGAGAGATGAAATTAAAGAGCTTTTGGTGATAAGTGCTAAAGCCAGTGTTAATGTGCTGTAAACAAAAACACATGATTTCCGCAGTGGAATTACTGTTACGTCCTGCCTCTTGCATGCTGCGCCCCCCCTCACCTGTACACTCCAAGACGTCTCATGAAAAAATGTGAGCAGAGAATCTCCTGCTGCGTCTTTCATGTGTGAAAAGAAAAACTTTAGTGCAAGCCCTGACCCCATTGTCCAGACATTTTCCAGAATTCATGTCTGAAAGCAGCTTAATGAAATGTTTCAAGTGGAAATTCACAGTTTCCCCATGAACCTTCCCCCATTCACATGAAAGTGTCCAACCTGTCCAAAAATCTTGATCCCTCACTGGCCTCCGGCAAAGTGTCAAATGTGTGCTGCAGGGTTAAAGCTGCTAAGGATTTATGATGTAACCGTTTCTTCAAAAACATATTTGGTGATCAATTCATAATGATTGGTTCCTGGTGTTTAGTCATACCATAACAATAGCGAAGTGCTGCTTTTGTTTACGGCAGTCTGAGAAGGTTCTAGATTGGATTTAAAAATACTGCATAGTCACAGTCTGCATTATCAACAAGCTCACACAAGACAAGAGAAATTCAGTCAATAAAGTTTGTTCAAAAGGAAAGAAATGAAATGAACTGCCCTTAAGCTGAAATTCATTTATGTTTGTAAGCAACTAAAGTCCGATTAGCTGTACTTTTTCTTAAATTCTTCAAACTTATATCTCCAGACAAAGTTACAGAAGATCAAGTATATGTGAGGGATTACATAACTGTTTTTGGAGCTATAATATCTACAATATTATCCACAGGGGTTCTTACCACATTCCAGAAGAGAGGGTTGAATATGATGGCGATTATGGCGATGCAGAAGCTGGAGTCCCGAAAGATAACATTCTTAAGGAGTTCTTCCATCAGCGTTAAGTCCATCTGAGAGAAAGGAGCATGAGGAAAGGTTGTGAGCAGAATGAAAATGACAAAAATCCCCCAAAAAGCATTGTTTCATTAAAAAGACAGATTATTACTTACTGTAAGTGTGGCCTGTAATACCATCTTCAATAATAAAGGTATCAAATATGCTCATTTAATCCCACACTGTAATTCAAGAGACCCAGTAAGAGCATCCGTAATTTTCTGGTTCTTTAGAATGCTTATACGGTTTTGGTCATAAATAATATTTGCTTCAATTTTATCAATGTGTTTTTGACATGGGGGGGACATTTTGGGCAGTCAGTCAAAAAGCCAACTAATCAGTTATGTTTGATTCTAATAAAAAACATGTGCATGTACATTTCATGAGCTCTAACCTCAGCTTCTAATTAAAGTGAGCATGATGTGAGTAAAGGGCCTGTTTAGCTGTATCACATACTGCATAATGTAAATGTGTGCGCTCAGTGTAAATGTCCATACACCACACAGACGATTGTAGGTTCAGCCACAGAATTAATTCAATCTATGGAGGTAATGGGGCACACATGCATTGGCACCACGGTCACTCTCACATGCAACCGATTCAGATCTACAGGTACACAGACTGAGGAGTTCAGGTCAGCACGGACTTATTACTATTTAATTTACTGTGTAATTTACTGCTGCATCACACCACCAGTAACAAGCTTTCATACAGTCATTTCATTGTATGAAGGGGAGAAGAGTGATGACAGGAATGACGCAAGAATATATTCTTGTAACAGATACATGCAGATTAACCAGTAGCATAAAAGCTGTGGCCGATTGTGGTCGTACTGACTTCCCTTATCGCTCTCTGTGTGTTTTTTTAGCTTATACCCACTGACGCCAGAGATGAAGAGCAACTAAGTGTCTCTTAAACAGGAGCCCTCAGTTTGCATTGGGTGTTATGTACGAAAGTGTTGAGGCCAGAGGGGAAGTACAGCTACAAGACATTCAAGTCATTTTTCAGTCTGACTGGGCCAATTGCATAAAAAGCTGATGGCCCTATGTATATTTTTAGGGTTAGGGTTTAGGTTTCAGTTAACTCTGATAGAGAAACAAGTAGAAGCAGCAGAATATGGTGTTTTGTAAAAAGGGATGGTAGTTCCTTTAGTAGCTAATACTCTTTATTAAACGTGTTCGATCAAACAGACATTTTGACATTTGTGGGTATTGCTATAGGAAACTTAGAGATAATGATTTATCCTAAAAAGAGCATAAATGTGGCCAGAGAGTCTTTCATTTGAGTTTGGAAAACCAGGTAATTTCAAAGGGTTCACATACTCTTTGTCGAATTGACAAAACGTCAGACGTTATCATACAAAAGTCTTTAGCTCGCCCCCAAATTTCAATTGTTTAAACTATATACATGTCCTATAGTCTTATTTTTTCAAATTAATAAGTTTTAATTATAAAAGAGCTCTGACCAGGACTTCATTAGTTGAGAAATAAGCTTGTTTTACTGTGAAAAACATAGCTTTTTGCAGCAACACTGAAATACAACACTGAATTTTATTTTAATGAAGTGTGCGTTTTCCTTTACAGACAAAAAACTAATTATATAACAGTTACAGGGCTAAAATTAATATGTAATGTTGCATTAACTCTTCACCTTAAAAAATTTGATTTCATGTATTAATTTAGACAGCTCTTCCATTCACTTGTAGTAATTACCTTCTATTTTAAACTACTTACGGTGGTGATACACTATGGACGGTGATTAGCTTTATCATACTGGTGGCAAAGAAAATGATTTCAGCATAACCAGTACCATGATTACTCCAGAGGAGGTTTTTACTGCTTCACTGCACAAAATGATGATAGTGTATCTCTAGAGATAGGGAGGTCCCCTGATGATTTAACCACAGTGAACTTTATGGCTCAAATCCTACATCCATCTGTGTCTTGATTGCAGGGGACGGTCAGTGTATACAGGTACTGTAAGTGGCTGGTAATACACAACATGTACAACAACTGAAAAGGCAAATGATTTAATTGTGTTTGTCAGTTACAGGCCACTACCTGAACTGCCTCTGGTTGTTTTTGTGAGGGTATTTTTTTTTTCAGTGATACAGGCCACTTGAGTTTGAGGGCTCTCACCTTGAATAAGTAGCTTGACCTTTCCTGAGTTATGGCGTTAAATAATTGTAAGGGACATGTTTGTGTAGAACATTATGATGTCACAGTGAACCTGACCTGTGACCTTTTTTGGATACAAAATGCCCTCACTTCTTCATTTTATCCCATTAGATATTGGTGCCAAATTGTGTTGTAATTGAACTGACTTATGTCAAAACACATGTTTTGTGATATCACATTGACATTGACCTTTGACCTTCTCTTGAACTCGAATCAGTTCATCCTTGAATCCAGTGGACGTTTGTCCCAGATGTGACGAAATTCCCTCAAAGTGAGATATGGTGTTCATGAGAAGGGACCGATGGACAATGACAAAACTGTTTCATGCCTCCTACATGGAAGATTAAAAACATTTACGGCACAATGTAAACTATCAGCTACAAATGCTAAGGGATATTCAGTTTTTTGTTAGTTTATTAGTTTTGTTTTGTTGTCAATGACAAATGACATGACATACATGGGTTTGCTTTAAGTTTCCTTTAAATAAATGAGTAAAACTCAAATACTTGCTATTCTTTGTCATATATGATAGTTAATTGACTACATTTGAATTCTGGACAGTTGGTTGCACATCTGAATATGTCACATTGGGCTGTGTGAAAATATAACATCTCTCGCATGTTTTAAAGACATAAATGATTAATCAACAAATAGCTTTAGCCTTGTATATGCATTCAAAAGAATAAGTGCATAAATTAAATGGGTTTAAAAATGTGTAGTTCATTAGGCACATGTTTTATGTTGTTGTGTTGTCTGTTTAAAACATATCTCTGTGCAGGTTACATCAGAGGAGTCATTAGAAAATAAAGACAATATATTTAGTTGTATAAGAATAAGTTGTATGGTATAATTTTGGTATTCAAATAAAAAAAGAAATATATATATATATATATATATATATATATATATATATATATATATATATATATATACACAAAGTGTTGCTTTGTATCGTATCCTGGTATTTGCTTTGGATTATCAGAATTAGCTAATTGTGCTTTTATTTTAGAACATTTTATTCGATAATACATTGATCTTTTTCATAAAGACATTAAGAATGATTTAAATTAAAAAAAGTAACATCTGTACTGTACTTAAGTGAAGTTGCGTTGTATTGTATCCAAAAAATATGATATATGTGTGTGCTTTGAATTAGCAGGATCAACAAATGGTGCTTTTATTGTGGAGAACATGGAGCCTCCACCGGCTGAGTTCCGGAAGAGGAGCTCGGTGGAGGAGGAGGAGGAGAGGAGCTGATCTCTCGGTCAGACCTGGACCTGCAGCCTCTGAGGACACTAACAGCCTCGTGTGTGACAGTCACACTCGGGTCAGCTGCCGGAGGGGCTCGGTGTTGTTTACCTTGGAGTAATCCACGTTGTCCAGTCCTCCGCAGCAGTCCAGCGGCGCAGGGCTACGGGCTCCGGCGGGTTCCTCCTTCTTCTGGCTCCGCAGGTCGCTCATCCACACCGACGGGACCTCAGCGTCTATGTGTCTGCGGGGGAACGAGATTATTGCACAACAGCGAGGGCAAAGTTCTCCATTTCTAAAGTACACGTAGTGTCCGTGGAGAGAGACACATGTCCACTGTAACCTCAACTCCGCTCAATGCATTCTGGGAAGTGTAGTTCACTCGCACTGGATCGAGCCCGTTTCCAGATATCTCATACTTCTTCTTATAATTCACTAATAACTTTAAAACTTTATTTTTTGGGGGGGGGGGGGTCTTCATTTTCATACAGCTTTGTTTTTCTTCCTGGTTTAGTTTTATTCTCTGAAGTAAATTATCACTCACCCCCCCCCTGCAGTGAAACCTGCTGGCTGAAAACAGAACTGCATGACCCCTTCACACGAATGGCATTTGTACAATAAAATCTACACAGGTCAATATAATATAGACTATCATTAAACATGAAATCATTGCTTATTTATTGGTATGTATTATTGATGTGTGAAATGATTGGTATTTCTTGTATTTAAAAAAGATCTCACACTGTAAAAATCTAACCTCTCCCTGTCCCAGGCTTTTCTACATCCAAGCTTGAAGTTTCTCTCCTTATCTTTTTTCCTTCCTTCCTCTGGCCTTCTTTCCTCTTCTCTTTTTTCTCCTTTCTGTCTCTTCTCTTCTCCCTCCTTTTTATATATTCTCTCACCCCAAATTGGCCTTCTTTTACTCAGCCTGTTTTTCTTCTTTTTCCTTCATTCTTTAACCACCTTCTGTTCCTCACTTCTTTTTCTACATCCTTCCTCCCCATCCCTCTTTTTCCTCCTTCCATTTTCATCTCCACAGTCCTCTCTGCTTCCTTCCTTCTTCTTTTTGTCTCCACCTCCTTGCATCTCTGTTCAGTTCCCTCCTTTTCCCTTCCCTCCTCCACTCTCTAATCTCCTTTTTGCTTCTCTTCCCTCGCTCTTCCTGTGTTGTTGTTTTTATTTCTCCTGCCTCATTTTGAATTCTACTGTATTTATTTTCACCTCTATCATTAATATTTTTTTGTTTTTCCTTTCTCTGTTCCACCCCTTACTGTCTCTCCTGTTTACCTCTTCATCTTAATAATTTCCTCTCACTCATACCCTATCATGTCCTCTTCCTCTAACCTCCTATATTATATTAAATTATGTATGTGCGTATATATATATATATATATATATATATAAAGAATTCTGTATTCTATATTGTATTTTAATTTCAGATCTTGTTTTTTCTCTTTTGCCTTCCTTCTTTTCCCTCTCCTCTCCTCCACCGCCCGCTGTTTGTTTAGAGTCGATCGGTTAAGTACAACACACCCCATGTGGAGGGAGAAATAGATGGGAGCGCTGAAAGCCTCACAGATCCCTGACCGAGCATACTGTCCGCTCATTAGACCGCACGCTGTCAGAACCGAGAACTTCATCATGTGAAATGAAAAACGAACATGACATCCAGCCAGCAGGAGAAGATTATGGCTGGAATTGGGACTCTCTCCTCCGTCTTCCCTCGCTTCTCACTGCTGCAGCTAAACACCTGTTATCCCAGCTGCAAGTACACATCCAGACAGAAAAAATATTGCAAACCCGACAAGTTGTTTTTGTTTTTTTAATTGAGACACAGCTATAGATGAAAGTATGAAAGGAGTCTAGAGGGCCTTACACAACAACAGTTTGACAACAACACGTTGCTTTGTCTTTTTTAATAATTTTCGAAGGCCCTCTAGACTCCTTTCATACTGTCATCTATAGCTGTGTCTCAATTCAGAGGCTGCATTTGAAGACTGATTGCATCACAGAGGCTTAGCAGCTCAGGTTTGGTCTCCACCAACCCCCCAAGGGAATATCTGGCTCTTTAACTAACAGAAGATTGAATATATTTATTTTATCCTGCATGGATCTACTCTGTTGCCATATTATTCTGGTGCCACTAACATCATCTCCTCCCTATATCAGTGCCTCCCCGTTGCACAAAATATAACCTCTGTGTTACGGCAAAAGGTAGATGGCTTGGATGGAATATGGGTCAGTCAGACTCTGCAAAGCAACACCTGCAACAGAACTTTTATGTGGAGAGGTCGGCTCATCTTGAACTCCATCCTTCAAGATTCTTTACGCTTTATAGCTGCTGGAGCCAGTTTCCCCTCCAACCCATCCTGCTTCCTCTGTTTCTACCAGCGTCTATACTTCTTCCAATGCCTGAGAGTAGTGAGTAGCCTAACCCTTAACCCTAACACATATTTAGACAGGTGTATTGTCACACTTTTTACAAAACATGTTCAAAAGTCTTGATCGCCACCTAGTAACTGCTACAGTGTAGGTTTATAAATCCTGCCTCCTCCATGTTATTTGAAGGGACATGGACCAAACAAGTCAAAGTACACGTCAAATACATTTTTCTATGATATTTTCTAATTTGAGGTAGTTCTTATCACATGGATGTTAGTTCAAGTGCAAATTTTTCTAGTATGTTTTAATTGATTATATAATAACTGGGTGAAACATCATGATTGACAGCCGGTAGTGGCTCACGATTGGTCGAGCACAAGTATCGGCAGGGCCTTGCTACTGTGGCTCCATCCACCGATCACTACTGGACTCTGGGTCCAAATACGTCAGATGTCAGTATCTGAGATATTTTGGCTTCATTTCTGGAGCAAGTAGAGGCGCGTCGTCCCATCTTTTTGTACAGTCAGTGCTGTTCACAGGTTCTGTCCCCTGTTTTTTATACAGGTGAAGTCACTCCTGTATGTCTACATTTAATGATGCACAACACATTTGACAGGTGCTTGCATAAAGACACAGGCGCACATAATAGAAAGTCTCACAGGAGAGTAATTTATCTGCTCAGTCTGCTCCACACACAAACCTCCTCCACAGGTAATCATTCACACGGCTCAATGTGTTTGCTTTTCCGTGGATTCAACAGGAAGACCGTGTGTATTGTGTTTTCATTCACACACACACACACACACACACACAGAGACTATTATCAAACAACATAAATGTGCACACTTTTTCATAGACAAAACACGGATGAAAAAAGAAGAGGTAAATAAAAGACAGGACAGCAGAGGTAGACTGTATCCAATGAGAAATCTGTTTTGCACTCTTTTCTTTTCCATTAGATCGACATGTGATAATAGACTTTCATTGATTACACTCATGGGCTACTTTGGAAGTTTATCGTTGAAGCTGGATAGAAAGTGACCAGCTGCTGTCAGAGGCTGTTACTGTGTTTAATCGATGGCGCCGCACTTCAGTGAGGAGTTTGCAAACAGTGGGTTCACTACGAGGGGGGGACGAATTCAGTCATTTCTCCAGCAGGTTTATCATCAAACTGATTCGTCCTGGCAGCAGGAAGAGCAACACTCTGTTTCCATCCCAGACAGTGTAGTACCAGAGACTTTAACATAATACCTGAATGACCCATATGAGTGGGACAAGACTAGTTCATTGTCCTTTCACAATTAACTGCAGATCGACAACATTGAAATGTACTTGAATGTCTGTGACACATTAAACAGAAACACCAATACAGCATTTTAAACAAGGGGTTCATGTTTTACAGTTATATATGCTATTTTACAAATAGCATTTGTGCACATTCTCCCATCAAGTTTGTTTTTTTATAGATTCCAACTTTTGCACAACAAGTAGTGTACTTAAATTCCAGAACCGGTTTTGTGCCTACGCAACTGTTGTAAATGAGGCCCCGGAGCTGCTGCTGCTCTGTTAGCATTCTCTCCACCAGCAAGTATTCACTAATCTCAAGGTTTCCAGCACCAGCTATTTTTGATCCTCACTGTCGTACTATGTGGTTTGATTGAGCTTTTATCAAACCACATAGTACAGCAAATTATAAAACAATTCCTCCACCAAGGCTCCTCCTTGCTGCACAAATTTGGCTTCTCTGGCCTCAGTGCCCAACAAACATGTTGGTGAGAGGTAAACACAAATGTTCAGTGAACTTTGAGTGATGTCACAGATTCTTCTCTAATATTTTCCATATTTAATTTTTTTGTGGGTTCTAAACCGGCCACAGTGATCATAGCTGTGGTTTGTGACGAATGCAGAATGTGTGACCCAACTCTTTTTGTTCTGATTAGACCAGCAGGTCCTCAAGAGCGTAGTAAAACACAAATTACGTACATATTACGCATAAACACAGTCAGACAGCGCATGGTGCAGGTAAACACTGTCTATCAAAACAGCAGCTCGTCGACATCATTTCCTCCCGCTTCCTCTCTTGTTTGCCGTCAGACGCTATCAAAGAAGACGAGAGCAGGCAAGGGCACCAAAACAACAACCAGCGGAAGGCCCTACGTTTGCCTTCCCACGATCCCTCTGTCCCCGGTGAAAGCACTGAGTCATCGAAGACTAGTGATAAACATGCCTGATGTTATTCCTAAACAAACAGACTCTGTTCTCACAGAGACGGGTAGGTCAAACAAACGGTGAACACTTGACAGCCAATTACATCGTTTCTTATTTCAACAGAAAGCAGCCTAACTGGAACCCCATGTCAATGTTGTGTTTACAGCTTCTTCCACTGCCTCCGATCAAAGGTGTTGGGAGTAAGATGTCTCTGTTGCTGAATATGGTTTCTTGCCAGGAGCGGGCGGTGGTGACAAGAGACAATGGTACTTTTTCAGGGCAGACTGGACACTACACTGACTCAGTGTCTGAGAGTGAAGGGAACAGAGGTAAAACATGTTTTCCACCAGTGGAGACAGCTCTTGGTGAGTCAAAGAATAAGGTTTGATGCTGAATCTGCAACAATCCTGCCAAATTACGAACTAAAAAGCTATTGGCTGTGCAGTAATAGCAAAAAGTTACAAATAGTCCCTTTTATAAATCAACTCACTGTGCTGAAGCTGACTTTGCTCAATGTACATAATATGTGGAGGAGAGACATAAACTCTTTTGGTCATAATATCATATTTTGAGTTCCTCTTCATTTTGGTTTTCATTCGATCAAATATACAAAATCTAAACTCTACCTCTTTGCTATGCCTGAAGTAACCATTATTACCCTGTGCGCCGGCAGACCTCCGACCGGCGATGACACTCGCACATGATACGCTCTCAAAAAACTATATATATCTATATATAGATATATATAGATATATATACACACGGGTATGATCATCCCTTCAATGCTTTTCATAAATTTCAAATTGGCTTGGAGACAAATGTCTTGCCTTCCATTCTTTTATTTTCGGTGCCATATTTAGCATCAGCCATCTTTTCCCCCGCAATCCACCCATTTACCCAGCTACTAACGATCCATCCACCTATCCATTCACCCTGCTCTGTGTTTATCCATCCATCCTTCTATCTGAAGCCTGTTATGAGCTGAGCACCATTATTTCCAGTTTCTATTGCTGAGGACATTATGAGCTTCATCCTGCCGAGCTGCTCCCGGCCAGCCAGTCCACTGCAGTGTCAGACCACCAGTGTAATTGATCTCTATAGTGATAATGCAGCACAGGAAGCTGATAAACACAGTAAATTTATCAAGGGAAACAATGGAGATGATCCTCATCACTGGTACTGCATGTCTCATCTACGCATCTGTTACAACCATGTGTAATCACTTTAATTGTTTCTTACACACAAGAGTTAATTTAAATCAATGGTTGGCAAAGAACACTTTGCTCCATACTGACGCTTACAGTTACGTCTGCCGACGTAATATTAGCCAGTAAGATGCGCTGATAAGTGTCCAGGGTTTCTTGTGATCCGGGAGGAAGGGCGTCATTGGGTTAAATATGTCAGGCTCATGATGTTTGTTGTTTTGGTACAGGAGGTAGTGGCACATGCTGCCCACTCTTCCTCTTTCCCATAAAGGCAAGCAAACTAAATATAGAAAGCTTTATTAGATTTAAGTTGTAACCTCCTGCTGCGGTGATGCAGTGGAGGCTGAATGTACTTCTTTATTATTCCAACAGCGTTTAATGAATCTTAAACACAAATCCTTTCTTTTACACGTGGGAGAAAATGGAAGCACTAAACACAGCAATAAAAACAACATGATCAATTTAATCGTCATATATTCAAACAGTGCAAACATTATTATCAGTAATGGTGTTTTGGTTTGTCTAATAGCCAACTCAAGAAGAATGATTACTAAATTAAAGTCGGCAGTCATACATTACAGCAGCAATAATTTTAATATAGAAAAATAGTTATAGAACTTTAAACAGTAAACAGTTTCAAGAAATGCAGATAGTGATGAGTAATACATGTGAACAGTTATTGTACATTTTTTAAATGGCCTTGTCTATATAATAATAATAATAATAATAAGCATACCAATAGCATAATGGAATATTAAAATGATTACTACATTAACACATTGATACAGTAAATATATCATGGTAGTCAAACATATTTTGCAGTGGCAATTATTATTTGTTTTGAAATATACATATAAGTATAGTTATATAACTATAGTAATTGTTATAGATGTAATAAAAATATGAGCAATGATAAGAGAAAGTAAAAAGCGATGAGTAATAAAAAGTATGAACAGCAGATACTTTACATTCTTTGCATACAAATACTATAATGGATAGTTAGCTCAATAATACAGCAACAGTAAAATACAGCATATGAGACATTTAAAGACTGTAATTAAAAGGACAGAACCCAATGGTCCAGCTCCCCACATGCGTACAGCAGCCTACGCAGCCACTGTTCATTTATAAGCAGCAGGTAAATAAAGGTCAAACAGATTAATGAATGATTTTGATTGATCTTTCTGTTTTTTATCCAATTTCGTCATATAACCCCCTAATGTCTCTGCCCTTTTGTGCTTATAAATCCTCATGACATGCATATTCTTCATAGTTACAGTGGCAAAAGAATGTACATCATAGATTTGAAGGAAAGGTAATTTTAGTTATTTGTCTTTGTCACAGAGAAAATTGTAAATGCTACAGCGTATTTATCTTCCTTTAAAAATGTATGTATTTACTGCTAACAATGAATCTGATCATTCCCATTTCCTGCAGCTGTATCAGAAAGCTCTGAAACTAACTTGTGGAACAAGGGAAGTTAGCAGTTAAAGAGAAAGATGTCTCCCGCAGGATGCAAACCTTATCAGAACGGAGAGGAAGGTTAATATTGGACCAGGTGGCCAGAGAAACAACTCCAAATTAATGATCATATTCAGCATATCAACGTGTGATAATTTGATAATATGTTTGCTGCTTTTTCTCCCACCGCCCTCAACCTGGATTTGTACTTTAGCATTGAGGGGGTTAAATTGGCAGTTACATGCAAAGGCTTCAAGGTTGTGTCATAAGCGTAGCAGCCTGGCTGACGTGTGTCTCCTAAAAAGCAGAAAAAAAGAAATTGAAAGGCTTTATTAGTCTTGTCCTTTACAACAATGAGACATCAAACAAACCCATTACACTACAAACCTTCTGCTCTAGTGTGCTGCTGCTCTTATGAATGAATGACTCACAGTGATTGGACAACAGTGGACTCTTATTCAGTTGCAAGACAGTCAAACTGAACTTCATTCATGTCAAAGCAACACAATGTAGTTTTTTTTAAATAACTGCTGTACAATATTGATGCTGCATAAACCTATAACAGGGAGAATGGCATCACGGTCATTGCCGCAGCCCTCTGTGAACGCTCGGTATTGCGCTGTGTTACTCTGGGGTGCTGGAAGTGTGGATATTGGAAAGGATTTCACTAAATTGCGAGAGCTAAAAAAGATAAAAGGATGCGGGATAGATCCTGATCTGGTTAATCAACTGGAGGGTATTTTTCAGATTAATGTTTCAAGCTGATCGGGCGGTGGGGACGACATGCGTAGCCTGAATCCTGCCTGCAGAGGTTGGTAAAATATAGATTTATTTTATAGGCCGGTGGCATTTGTCACAATGCTGCTGTTGGTCAGTGTGTTTGTGCAAGCGCGTTTTTAACAGCAGTTGGGAATTTGTTATTCGAATTAGGCAAAAACTACTGAATGGTTTACCATGAAACTTAATGGAAGGACGTGGTGTGGATTTTTCCATTAACCTTTCAGGGAATAATTCATTTTGGGGACTGGTACTTAGAAGTAAGTGAAATTTGGTGTGGGTCTGAATAAACTCTGGATCCAGTGAATTTGAATGTGGTGCTCCTGAGGTTGCTGGTACCACTGTGCAGGGGAAGGCTTAAATCATAACTTGGTTTTACAATGTGAGCAGAGAATTCATTGTGTCAATGAATTTTTCCCTGAAAAATCCGCGAAAATGTCATATTGGCTTTTTAAATCAACCCAAGAGATTAAAATAGGCCTGGATCCAGCCCCTGATTCAGATCGAATCCTAAATTTTGTGTAATCAGTTCAGATGTTTTTGTGTAATCTAGCTCACAATCGGTACTGATAAAATACCAGTTAATGCAGGTTTTAAAAGACGCCTCAACCTGTGGTTCCACAAGTATAGTGTGAGTTAAACACGAATTAAGTTGTACATATAGTTGTATTCCTTCATATACATAATTAT
Organism: Hippoglossus hippoglossus; assembly: GCF_009819705.1. Lineage (NCBI taxonomy): Eukaryota > Metazoa > Chordata > Actinopteri > Pleuronectiformes > Pleuronectidae > Hippoglossus > Hippoglossus hippoglossus. Next base: position 14,999,715 of record NC_047169.1, read on the forward strand.
AAGCTATGGCTACTTTTACTTTCCTTCCCCCCTAACTCCATCCCTCCTCGCACTCCTGTCACTACAGTGCAAATGAGGCGATCTGAAATGTGACTTTCAGAGTCGTCTGTGAGCGTGAGGCGATGCAGCTGTTGGCTGACGTCGGAATGGGCCGTATCCATCAAATGTGTACAGAAAATCAAAGTAGAAGTCTGCTGCATATTAAAAACTCTATTTATAGTTCATTCATGACTGAATTGTGAGTTATTATAGTGCCGTTATTATTGATGCAGTGCTGGTTGAATAGCACAGGAGTACGTGGTATACCCGGCCCACGAAGACCGAACAGAAATGAAACGATCCGTGATCTGCGTCACCAGCTCGTCCAGCTCTCTTTGCTTTTGCCGAGCATCAGAGCTGAAGTAGGACACGGCCTTTAATGCCCCTTTTTTTTGTACAGTGTGTACTGTAATGGAAATTTTGCATTTTGTATGTGACGATTGCAGGAACAGACTTGTGTATCTAAAAGGGCAACTGTGGGTTAACTTAGGGTTTACCATTATTGCTCAGGGACTTTATGGTGTCGCTGAGCATATGGTTTTGGGATTTCACTCAAGGGGTCACTCCAGGGGTTTTGTTTGTAAATTAAGCCAGGAAGTCTCCCACCCTAATAAGACATCAAAGAAGGTAATGGATACCTTCTTTTCCCTTGTGGGAGGGGGCTATGCGTTATAAGAACACAACTCTCATGTCTGTTCTTCACTCATTGTACATGTCACACCAGGTGATGGGTATTTTGAGTCCATCTGCAGATGTAGAATTAAACTTACCGAAAGACAACTGTTTGACTTTGTGCTTGATTCACAGAAAATTGCCACTACAGTACCCTTTGGTTGAGTTTAAGCCTCAAACTCAAACATTGGACATCTGAATGCTTGCCTGCGCCATTACCTCTTAAAAACAGTTTTGTCACTGAAGTGCAATGAATCCGGGGATAGGGCCACGAAGGATCCACCCGTCGGAGCCTTTGCATCTCGGTTATGAAAGGAGGCATAGTGTCAGTGGATCATGACGATGGATTGTGTAAGACTGCTTGATATGCAAGCCTCCTCATATAATCTACCATTACTGACAACTCCTCAATTCATTTACTTTCCATTATGTTACAAATGTTTGTTATGGAAATACTCTTATTTTGCGGATGTTCTCAGTTACACGTGGCATCTCTTGCACTTTTGTCCGTCCTGGGAGAGGGATCCCTCACATGTGGCTCTCTCCGAGGTTTCAATGTTCTTTTTTGCCTGTTAAAAGTTTTTTCTGTAGTTTTTCTCCTAGTTTTTGTTGAGGACAGACGATATCGCACCTTGTTAAGCCCTATGAGACAAACTGTGAATATGGGCTATACAAATAAAATTGTATTGATTGATTTTGTCACATTTCATTCTCCCATTAAGAAAATGTGATAGGAGAAGAGTTTTCTTCTTCATAATCTTTTCCTACGCTGTCACCAAGACACGTGCGTCACCTCCCCGTGGGAGACTCGCTTGAGCCGACCCAGGATAGCAGATTAACACTGTTTTCTAATTCGAGCATAGTAATTTTATGAGTCTTTCAAGCATAGGCCTCTGTCGCAGTGACGGAGGCTGCTCGCAAAGTGCCTTTTAATTTTGGCTGCCAGTCTAAGAGAGAATGAGTCACATCGAGCACAAAGCAGCAGCAAACATGTTTTTACTTGAATTCCTCTCCCTTTCTCTCTCTCCCTCTGTAGGTGACACACAACAATACACACAAAGTATTGTATGTATTTCACTTCTGTAAAGTTTTAATTGTTTATTTAGTTTGTATTTCACTCACTCCTTTAGTCTCTCTGGCTTTACTTGCCGTTTCCTCTCTGACTTTTTCACTAACTCCCTCCGACTTTTACATTTACTCGCTCACTCATTCACTTACTCTTATTTTTCACATTCTCTCTTATGAACTCACTCACTCGCCCACTCTTTGACTTTCTCAAACACACACAGAGACACACACTAGTATTCCATGTACTTGAGTGTACTTCAGTTTTCCCATATCCCATAGGTTCAGTCGGTGGAGACTGATGTGTCTACTCGAGACACAAAACCCTCATGCAGGCACTTTATTCACTTTGCCGCGATTATGCACACATTTTTTGGTACTTATCTATGTCAGCTGTGGTTTTGTGAGGATGTGTGTGTGTGTGTGTGTGTGTGTGTGTGTGTGTGTTTGGCAGAAGAATGGCCAACAGCCCTGTAATCACAGACCACATTTCTACAGGACAAAGGAGCCATAAGGAGCTGCCACTCTGCTTTTACAAAGTAATCAGGAGCCACATACGGAGCTTAGCCACAGTGTGATCTACAAAATACAGTACATAATGTTTGCCATTGTATAACACCCAACACAGCTGTATTCCATCTCATTAAATCATGAAATGTGTTTCTATATTTGGCATAAATTGTATATAATAAGCCAGTGCATGCATTATGGTTATGTGGACACTATGCACCAAGCATATGTGTATTCCTGGGCTAACATAATAGGAACTGCTCATGGGCATCCTATCGACAAATGTTCTAACGGGTTAAATGACAGTCACACACTGATGTTCTATTCTCGGTTCGACATGTTACTGGTATTTAGCACAAGGACGAGTTGGGTAAGGTGTGAATCCTGTGTTAAATGGTGCGAATCCACAAAGCAGTTGTTGTAGTCTTGTAGAGCAATAATTGGTGCGTGTCTCCAACAACGTGGGAGCATGTAAAGGACTATTTTCTACGTATCCACCTATTTAGTTTTGAGTGCTTAGAAGATAACAATTTAGTCCCATTTTATATATATATAAATCTCAGAAATAGGAAGTAGATTCAAAGTGGATTCCTGGGAATCCCACTTCCCAGGATTAAACTATAGTCTGCAACAGTCGCCTCATCTCACTTCTCAGTGTCTTCTATTGTTCCAGATTGACCAATAAGTATCTTAAGTGACGCTCCTGCAAAGCACCCACAAGCTCATCGAGTCTGACTGGAAGAACGAAACAGCAATTTGTCTCAGAGAAAAATACAGAAGGAGACGAAATTCGAAGGCAAGAGGAGAGAAATGCCTTCACGTTACCCGACATGAAAGGTCATCCATCATGATTTCATTACAATGCCTGAAGCACAAAGTGTCACACTAAGATGTGGAGTTGGACCCAAATACATGACACTCGTTCAGGTAACAAAACAAAAAGGTATTTTTAATTAAAACAAAGGCTCTTACAGAAAAGCAGGGTCAGAAAAAGAAGTCAAAAACAGAAATAACCTAAAACAAAACACTAGAGAATCAAAAGAGTAGAAACACAGAGCTGGTGTGACACAAGGTGAACAAGAAGAAGCTAAAAAACAGGATGTACCAGGAAAAGACGATGAACTGACCAAGACAAAGGGAGGCACAGAGACTTATATACACAAGGGAGGCAGGGTTGATTTAACACAGGTGATTTAGGAACAGGTGCAGACGGTCACAAGAGGGGGAAACAGGACAAAGACAGGAAATAAAGCTGGAGACACAAGGAGCATCATTTCAAAATTTAGCTCCGAGTCAAGCAAAACATTTGCGATAACCAAACCCTGTGAACTCATACCTCCTTTCCTTTGTGGCTGTGATCTCATTTTCACATATGCAACCACGGAGCTTGGACATTATCTTGCAGCTCAAAGACAACAGGGGAACAGTTAGCAGTTTCTACAAACTAGAAACCAGGCCAGTCGTGTGTGTGGTGTTTATCGTCCATGAAGACGGTGGTTTAGGATTTATGCTTGTGTCTCTTATCTTGAAGCCATGCTTTGGATCCGAGCCATCAATTACTGTCTCTTACCATCATCCACTGTTGCGTCAGCTCAGCATCTTTCCTGCTGTGAAGTCTGAGGACAGAGAGAAACAACAAGTGAATCAAACTGCTTTTCGTCCACAGAGGAAAAAAACAAAGCTCCAAATATAATTAAAACGTAACTACTACAACAACAGGGTCTTTTCACTGTGAATGTGACTGGAAACTCAAACAAATCAACAAAAACACATTTTATATTTCCTGACAAGAGTGACACTCCGTCCATCTTTTATTTGATTGGAAAACATTTTTTTGCGGTGAAATGATTTCGCAAATTATATTCACTGAAAGTGGGTTTCCCGCCAGGAACCTAAAATGTTCTATCCAATTCATGGTTTTCAAGAAACCTGTTATTTGAAAGTATCTTGAAGAATTGCCACGGCGATCTTTCATTCATAGTATAACATAACATTATTCTTAGTGCCACAAAGTGTAAGTGTTGGCATGGAGGTGGCTGGGAGTGCACCTCCGCCTGTACCAGCGGATCAGTCAGCGCAGGTGAGAGCTGTTAGCTGAAGGTTTAAAAGGCTGCAGCGGAGAAGGAACAGAGACAGACACGAGACACACAGGAGACACATGGGAGGAACACGAGCAGAGACTCAAGAGAAGACCTGGCTGAGCTGAAAAGGAAGCAACCTGAAAGGGGTTATGCGTTGGACACTTTAAGTTTGAGGTCTGACTTTATGTTTGCTCACGTGTGTGGTGTTAATAAAATGCTGAAAAGCAACAGTTCTGACTCTGAGCTCTGAGCTCCATTTAACTGAAGAGCTTCTGGATTTTTGACACTTTGATTATGGACATTTTTCTTGTGTTTGCATTTGGTTTGTGTTCGGTTGTTTCTTTCGGAGCTCTGTTTCCCTGCATGATGAGTTTTGAACTTCGTTTTTTAGACTTTTTTAAAGGACATTTTTGTTATTTTCACCTGAACCTGGCTCCTGCATTTGGGTCCCCTACCTCCATATTGTGACGACAAAATCCAATGTGCCTTTTGATTTATTAAATTTAGTTTTATTGTTACAGTTATACAAAATCTTTGTTCATAGTTATTACTTAGCATGTATAGGCCTGCAGTGTCAATGTGGGGCGTTTGGTGTCCTGTCCTGTCCCCCTACAACCACTTTTGAGGAGTCCCGTCGTTGCAAAGGTGTGTCTCCCACTCAGTTATGTACGATTATCATATTTGCATCATGTTGTGATGATTATGGACCCCTACGTCTGTTTGTACGCATCCCCTCTCCTGTGACGTCTTTTCAGTGATGATGAATGTGACCGTCGAGCTCAACAAAAGTCCTTCCTGTCTCATGTTTCCAAATTAGAGCCTTGAGCCTGGAAAAGGATCGTTTCTGTACTCTTGGAATCTTGACACAGCTTCGAAACGTTGGTATTGAGCATCCCACCCCTAATAATTTCCCTTTAAAATACGATAATTTCAGCGCTTTGCAGAACCACGAGACTTTCAATTTGGATAAAACAGCAAATTAAATCTATCCAAAGTATTATTAGGCAAGTAGATAAAACAGTTCCAAAGAAAATAAAAGCTAATATAAGAAATAACTAAATACACAGCTAAAAAGCTTGTGATTAAATGATTGACCTATTAATCTGCATCATATAACCAGAAGTTCAGGTAATAGTCTCAAGTAAAGTCTTTTCCAAATAATTATAAGCACCTTTTCATTTTCCATATCACATCACTGCAGGAGTTTAATTACAGCTCCCATGCAGTGGTCTCCACTTTGATGTTTGCCTTCATTAACTGTATTAATCAGGGCAGAAGAATTAGCTTGTTAACTGTGTGGGTGTTTTTTTCCTGCACGTGAAATCACTTTTCATCAGTGAGACTGTGGGCGCTTGGTTTTCAGCACGTGCTCTCTCGGTTTGACGTCTTCATTCTGACATTTAATGTTGATGGAGACTTTATCGCCACCTACTCGTTTTTTTGAGTACACACAGCCAGAGACAAAGGTGTTGCTTTTCAGCATACTTTTTAATCGTCACCACACATGTAAACAAACATCAAACAAACATAAATTGTCCCAAGCAACCTTTTCAGGTTCCTCGGCTCAGCTTCCGCCTGCTTCAGCGCTGTGTGGCCGGCAGGAACAGGAGCGGGCCCCGACCCCGCCAGCAAACGCTTCTCCAGCGTTGTCCTCCTCTCTGCCTGCACCTGGAGAGCCTCCAGCTGTCATCTGTTGTCCACTGCCTGTTCCAGGTACATGGCCATGTACTCCTCCGCCACTCGTATCAGTGCCATCTCCTACTGCAGGTCCACACTCTGGCTGCGTCGGGCCCCACGTTGGGTGCCACTCTGGCAATTGACGATGCCACCGGGGTCTCCCACACACAGCCAGAGACAAAGGAGATGTCTCTGAGCCACCTCCATGTCCACCGAGTGTTTTTTAAGTTTTTTTACATTTTTGTGTTCACGTCTAGATGGAGATCTTTTGTTAAACGAAGGTCGTGCGGATTGGTGATTTCTTATTTTTTTAAATATCTGTTCAACCAAGGAACAACACGTTTGTTCGGACACGGAAATATCTCACCAGCAGAGACAGTGAACTGCACGCGCACACACACACACACAGGCTAACACACGCGGGTGTAAGGCTGCGGCTCATAAGTGGTACCTGCTTGTGTTTCCATTAACACATGTTCATGCTCGGAGACGGAGCGTCGATCTGGATTGACTGAGCCGTGATATCGGAAACTATAGTGCGCAGAATGGAAAAGAGAAGCACAGGGTTCAAGTACCTGCGTGTGTGTGTGTGTGTGTGTGTGCGCGCACTCCCATCATTTCTCACCAGGCTTCCTCAAGCTACGATCGAGCAATGGAAAGAGTGAGGTGACCTGAGAAAGAGGTCAGTACAGATGCATACATTCAGTCAAAGCATGAATTGTGAAGTAGCTCGTGTTAAGTAGCTCATGTTAAGTAGCTCATGTTAAGTCTTCATCTTTAATGAGGTTGTAATAAAAGTGATATATACAGTATACACCATACACCTGTTGCCGTAGAAACAGTGGCCATAGCAATGGCTCTACTGGGGGACATGTGATGCCTGGTTTTAGGTAATAAGTCATGTTGTTTGGTCAGAGACTGCTTCAGGCAGGTCGAGCTAATACAGACAGAATTCAGTGCTACAATCCAGTGATAGTTTGTGGTCATGAAATTCAAATTTCAATCAATCTGTCACATATTCAGTGTAATCTAATCTAAATAAAGAATCTTTAGACTCTCTAAAATGTAAAATTATATCTACTTGACATTAGATCACAGCTATTTAAATGTCTGTATAATGCTAAACACCATATGAGTTCTGATGATGATATTTGTATATTCTATTTTATTAGTATATTATCTCAAGGCACTTTACATAGGAGGTGCGATGGAAGTTTTCTGGAAGCTGGTGAAAGGAGAACTCAGGCGGCAGCTGATGTCTTACACAGAAGGGTTTATTGCAAGCTTGATGTGCATCAAAGACCCGGGATGAAACAATAGCAATGTTAACAGAGTAACATGAGCAATTGTCAACCCCCAAGTCTGGAGATGTCTCCCGGAGCATCCCAATTTATGTCCCTCACCTTGCGTCACCCATCCCAACGGCACATCCACTAAAGCATGCATTAACCTTAACCTTTACGTCTAGCCACTGATGTCATACGCAAAAGAATTGGAGTTGGTGCCTCTCTGTCTGGGCATCTGAATTAGATATGAAAGTCCATGAGTGTATTACAATGTACTGCTAGTTGGCCCTTTATCTATAACCTGACCTTAGGGTACTGCTTGGAGAGAAGGGAGAATCTGTGGAATGAGTCGAGCTGTGCTCTCTTCGTGGTGAAACAGATTTACTGTATGAGGACGGTCAAAACTTCTCTCACAGTAGGTATAGGCCTTAGAACTTGATGAGAAACCCAACAGTTCCTACAATGAGCAGACGCTTTGGCGACTGCGGAGAGAAAAAAACTCCCTCACCAGATTCAATTTGGGCAGCCATCTGCCTCAACCGCTTGGGGCTAGCGGAGAAAAATGGTTAACGGAGGAGAGGTGGGTTGAAAACAGGGGAGAGAAGAGAGAGGAAGAGAGAGATGTATTTATGAAATATACTGTGTATGTATTTAGGTCTGATTATTATATTTATATTAATGTAGTTCTTATGATTATATTTGTGTTTGTATTTAGATCTGATTATTATATTGTGAACTATAAGTTCACTATGCTAATTGCTCTCTGTGACACAACTTATTGAAACAGTTGTGGCTCGTACACAACACTGGAGTTTGTGAAAATCTGCTCTTTTAAAGGCCTTCGTAAAAATGACTTAAAACACTGTTCTTTCTTGTCAATCTCTACACAGTCTATGAATGACATGAATACAAAACGCAAAACAAATGCATATATTACACTAAGAATAATTATAATAGAATGTATACTATAGGTCACTGAGGTCTAAAAAGGTTCAGTTTTGTTCAGACGTGCCCCGCAGGCTCTCCCGTCGGGTACAGGGAGCATATTCAAAAGTGCGGCAGATGCAGACCGGCAGGAACGGATGGAGACAACGGATTTGCTGCCTGTTCGAGTGTTCTGTACCCACTGATCTTTCGAAATGAGACGCTGCCATGATGCAATGGCTAACCGCTGGAAACTACTACAACAAACATGTGCTTTATATTCAGCCGCGTTATGAATACATGAACCACTACAGTGTTGTCCCCTAGGTTAACAGGTTTACTGTGTTCCCACAGGGTAATCCCTCTGTGACTCAAGTTACTGGGAAGCACAGTGACGTACAAATTCTGTGTTTGTGTGAATGTGTTCTGTACAACATCATGCAAAATGTCAATCTTCTATTTTAGTATTACCCACTTAAATTGTCCTGAGGGACATATGAAGGATTTTGTTGTCCCCTTAGTTGTATTTCTAGGTGGCATTTTGCCAGAGACAAACTCACAGATGAATAATGAATACTGTCCAAATTTAAGTAAAATATCAAGATTAAAGTAGTTTGATCATGCCAGGCAGACACTGGACGCTTTTAAACTCACCTTTAAACATTGTCCTTTAATTGTGAGGGGAGTTTAAGGGGGTGTAGTCGTGATTCCGAGGAGTCTACAGTCTGGTTGGTTGGATCGATCCTTGCGTTTTCATCATTCTTGAGTAAAATAAAGTAAATAAAGACATCCCTGGCCCTTTGCCTCACATTACACAGGCAGGATCAAAAGTGTGGTAGGTTAATAAATTTACTCTGTCTTGTTTTAAAATGACTGAACCACAAACTGTGGCAGAGATAGAGACGGGTAATAGAAAGAGGTAGTAACTCCATGAAGTAGCAAGGTCTCATAACCGAGCTACGACCAAAAAGGCAACTTTTGCTTTCTCTAGACATATTTATGTACTGGACGGATGTGACACTACATGTGCACATGAGTGAATTATATAGTGTATTTCTCTTATTTGCAGATTAAGGGTAGTAAAGAAAAGACATCAGTAAATATATGCAGTGTTTATAAAAAAATAAAATAAACACCACAGACCCCTGACCAACAAAAGTTTAATAAAAGATGTTGCATGTTAATCCTGATCCTTGATTGTCATGACAATGCAAATGACAATTGCCTGCTGGAGCGAATTACATGTCATCGCTGACCGAATGTGGGCACTGCAAGATGTGACGCACACGGAATCCAATGTGTGGTCTGTAGTCCGTTTCAAGTTGTGATTGTGGTTGACTGTTGGACGAGCTTTTTTTCTGACTGCCTCTCTATTGTGGGGCAGTTTATAATTTTTATGAGCAACATCATAAACTACCGGCTGGTTGGATAGTGCTAATATCAAGGTTTCCTCCAGCCACACAAACGTTGTTGCTTTTGGTTGAGACTGTGACTTCATTGGTCAAAGTTCACCAAAGTTTAACCGCATGAGAAGCCACTCTCCGAATTTGCGTCGCCACAGTGTGACCGAGGCAACCTTCCCCATTGACATGCAGCTTCTTTTGACACGCTTACATGTCACTGCGCAGTGGCAATGACACACCACACAGATGCAAATATTTGCACACTTTGTCTATTTTATTGTCTCCAAATCTTTCTGCTGTTGTTCTCTTCGCTGACGTGCCAATCTTGTCACATCCCCAAACTCCCCTTACTGTTCATGTGCGTTTTTGCATTTTTGTGGACGGGTAACATTCATTTCTTACTCTTTCTGACCTGAATTTAAACACCATATAGAAGATTATGTAGATTATGCTTTCCCCTCTGTCGGTCGGTTGGTTGGCTGGTCAGCACGATTATGCTAAAACTCTTGTTAATGTGGTATTCCTTGGATTTGGTGCAGATCCGGGTCGGGGGAACAATAGGAAATAGGGCATTTTTTGACATTTTCCCAGGGAATAATTCATGGATATTCCTGGGAAAAAAATCTTGCACATGTAGGCGGATTATATCTATGAGTGTGTGAAATTATGTCCATCAGAATTTGATGGGACCGTTGGGCCTTGGCGGAGATATGTGCTTTACTGAGTGCCATTTCTTTATTTGGTTATTCAACCATTCGCCTACAAGACGTGAAATATCAGGAAGAGGAGCAGCAGAGAAAAGATAAGAGAGAGAGTATGAAGGTTAAGAAAAAGAAGATAAAGAGACAAGAGAAGGTACATAAAAATCGCATTGATTGAGGTGAGGGATACACACACATACACACACACACACAATGTTGGCCTCTATAATCACCATCTCCACTCATCTGATTGCCAGGCTGACAGGCACGGACATTGCCAGCCACCTTTGTTGGTGTTGCTATGACAACTGTCTATATTTACACCCGTGGCTGGATTCATGCAGAAGTTTTTGCTGGAGGAAAGGCAGCTCTGCATCAGAACCAGGTGTCTGGAGCCGCGCTGTATGTCTGAGGTGATTCACAACACAAACCAGACCTCTTCTCACCGCATGTGGTTTGAGCTCCACAAGTTCAGATCTGAACCCCCGAGGGGGGAATTCAGCGGCTGACTCCACCGCCTGTGACTGCTGCTGGAACATGCTGCCCGTTCTCAAGTTCAGCACCATTGCTTCACTCTCATACCGTACATACAGATACAGTAGTTCATTGTACATAGACAAATCTTCCTAAGAGAAAATGGATGATTAAAATGGATTCTTGACAAATTTCCAGTATTTTACAGTTTAAGGTGTTTTATTGTGCTACATAATTGGAATTTTATCTTTTATTTTATGTCTTAGTTAAAACATGTTTTTGTATGTTTTAGTACGAGAGATATGTTGGTAAATCATTCACACTGTTTAGTTTGTGGCTATTGTTTTCTAATCTAGCCAATTCTAATCTAACTCTGATAACCAGGGCAAATTTCCTCGACAAAATTCTTTGTACCTTTTTGGAAATAAATTGGATTGATTTTACACAAAAGTTCAGAAAAGCCAACACTGTGGTGTTGTGGACCACTGCGTCCAGAGGCAAAATTACGATTGAACATTAGCCAATTTCAGAAATCCTAAGATTTTCACCCAATGTTACGGAGTAAGATGAATTAAACCTATGACGCAGTGAACTCTACCAAATTAAAACCAGAGCTAAAACATTTGGGCCACGGCCAATACTGATATTACAGAGTAAAAACTGTATAAAAATATATATATATATAAAAATATGTCATCTCCTCTGCTCTGCTGTTCTCTGCTGTCCACTGTCCTGCTTGTGGAATGAAAACGTACATTTATTGGATTTCTCTGTGTCATTGTCCATGTACAAAGCGAGAATTAGAAATGCTCTGCTCTTCAAACATTTGATTTGCAATAAAAATGAGCTTGTTTAGATTGTGTTATACATACTGTATTTGCAGCAACTGTTGTGCGAAAAAAACAAAACTAAATGTTTGCTGGGATTGGCTCCAGCTCCCCCGGCAAAAGTGGTATAAAAGATGGATGGATGGATAATTCCTCGGCTCGAAGACAAATCCTTGCGAACTTCTTAACATTCCTGGTAACTTGGCTGTTTATGTCAGGAAACCGAACTCGCAACAACTCACACAAATAAAAAGACTGTATTTTCAATACTTTCGAACTTGTGCTGTTTGTATTACCGTTTGTATTAATGTGGGACAACATCCTGCATGCCTTTTTTGGGAATTCATCCAGAGTTAATTTTGTAGTAATAAAGGCCCCAGGGGACAGCCACCGAACCCAGACTGATGCATGTCGGCAAACTGCAACTTATTCCAGTCAGTGACTCATATTCTAACATTGTCCCAAGGCATGTGTCTTAATCTTAATCTAAATTTAGCAGCGTTGTGAGTGATGAATATGACTGACATGCCTGTGCATGGCTGCAAGGCTCAATACTGGATTCTTCAGATATTACTTTAGCTGTTGAGTCATGAGGCCTCTACTGTTATGTACAGGGGAACGCTCTGAAGGTAAATTATTTAAAGCAATGTTATTGGGTGTGTTTTGTTTTCATCAAACCATAGACTGTATATAAAGACGAACGACACGTTTCCACCTCCACCTGCTGTGATTGAAATGACAAAGACAAAATATTGCAGATACTGGTGCTGCCATCTCCGTTTGAGAAATGAAATGTGAAGAATAAAAAACTGGCATATCTTCTGTTTCGCTTACATGGAGGAGGCAGGGTTTATGACTCGTACTGCTGCAGGGGGCGATACAGATGTTTTCGCTTCACTTTTCAGGGGTAGTTATCGTCGATCTGAATATACACTGTGCATCAAACCTACAGTAAGTCTTTCAGTCAATTACAAGTATTCGAATAAGTTAGCATGAGCAGAAATATGGTGGTGTTAATGAAAGTAGTGTTAAGTTCTTGTTTGTATCTTACCACTTAGTCTCCAGCCATGCTAACAGCTCTGTGCATGTACTTCTGCACAGCAGCCTTTTTACTGCTAACATTGCCCAAAGCCGTGAATATTGCCAGAGCTCACTTTCTTCTATTAATCTCTCATCTATTTATCTCCCATACGTGGTTTGATCGGAGCTCAGATAAAAGAAGTTAAACTGGAGATATGTGTGTTCAAAAGCAACATAACACATTTGTAATAGTTTTTGTCTAATAAAAATGTGAAGGAATTATGTCAAAATTATAGACAACTGCATGTTATGATATGTAGTATTTGTGTTGACATAGTCGGGCATGTGATTAATCTTATACGTCAAATTGAGAGGAATTGATTGTTTGTATCACCCTCTCTATTACATATTCGTTTATTCCTATTACCTCCAACAACTGTTTGACTGGTGTATTATTCGCTGTGGTCTACCAGGGTTACACCAGAATACTAGCCGTCATGATTCTTAGCTCTGAACACTGTAAGACTGTCGTGACTGTTTTGGATTTTTGGTTTTGTGGACATTTTTGATCATGGACACTGCCTTGTTTTTCTTGTTTGGATTGTTATTGTTATATTGTGTGTGTGCAGCTCAGAGTTCTCCATTTACTGTTTTATTTTTTTTTTATGTAATTATGTGTGTGTCTCCAGATTTATTTCCTGCCTTTGTCCTGTTTCCCACCCTTGTGATGGTCTGGACCTGTTCCTAATGTTTTTCACCTGTGTTCGATAATCCCTGCCTTCCTTGTGTATATAGTCTGTGTTTCCCCTTCTCTTTGTCAGTTTGTCTTGTTCCACATCAGTTGATACTAGTATTTCCTCATGTTTTAGTCTTTTTAATTTACTTCCACAAACCAAGCTCCTGCATTTGGGTCCGTTTTTATTCAGAGGAACAACATGAATGTCTGTGTAAAATGTCATTGTTGTCCTTCAGGTAGTCGCAACAAACCTATGGTGGCACAAACGGATGCGTCAGGGGGTCACCAATGTCATGATGATTAATCTGAATGAATTCATGGCCATACATTCAATAGGTAGATGTATTATTATCGTCTGAACATCCAAGCAACCACGGCTAAAAGCTGTTTTTAGGAGTTTTATAAGCCAAAAGAGGAAAATTAAAAACGCATGCCAAGTAGAAAAAGTAAAGGCCTAAGAGAATTAAGTAGGAACTGAAATATGGAAAAAATAAAAAGTATTGGGACAGTATTCCCACGATAGAGCATAATCACATCTAATATTAAATGTTCACATCTTTTATTCCTGTGGAAAGTAACTAACTGAAAGAACTTAGTTTTTTCAGGAAATAACTGTTCTTATTCAGGGTTATCTTTTCTGAGTCATTTTTAGTCCAGCAGAATCCCCTGCAGGAATCACTCCTCCACCAGATTCCTGATCAGCCACGGACAAAGATGCATCGTGACTCCATTGTCATCAAGGGTCCAAATCCATCCTCACATGCAGTACATAGTGGGTACACTTTTTATCCAACAAAAGGCTAAAAATACTGACCTTGAAATCATACCCCACCGGCATGGCACAGAGAGAATACACTCTCCCCTCTGGAATAAGTGAGGCCCCAGAGGAGCACAATCAAAACAAAATGTTTCCTCTAAAGCCTGATATCCTAATTTTAAAGCAGCAGGGATTTGGAGCAAAGGCAAACATTGGATACAGTCAATAACAAAATAAAATTGGCCCAAGCACTGGCTGTTTGAACAGAAGCTCCTTTTTATTCATCCATATGGAATGGGATTACAGCTACATCCCGCAAGGTCTCAGACTAAGTTATTCTCCTGGCTCCTGTCATGGAGGTGACCACCAAAGACAGCTAATGTAGCAAAGTCATTTTATTGTTGAATAGCTTGGCTGTTCTTCCTGTACCCAGACTTGGAAAAGTTCTTTGCTTCTCATTTCCAGTCAAATTGACCTTTGCAGTGGACTTTTACGCAAACCTAGAAATACTGCCCATATCACCCCTGCTCTTAAATTCTCTACACTGGCTGCCAGTAAGCCACAAGACTTTAAAGTTGAATCGCTTATTTTTTTATCTCTTAATGGAGCTGCCCTGGAACCAGCTACCTGATGGTCTTTGTCCCATCCACCTCAGCCTCTAAATCCAGAAGCTTTTATTCACAAGTGCCTTTAAACTAAACTCTTTTACAAAATCATACCATCTTTGCATTTTATTTTATTATTTTACACATTCCCATCCTTATTATCTGTATTGTGTTACTCCTTCAACTGATTTTAAACAGCACTACCTCACACTGCTACTGTGAGTTTGTGCTCAAAGATATTGTTCTTTAGGGTATGTGCTTCATGTCCGGCACCTCTAGCTAATAATGTCATCCAAAAATCATTAGACAATATGATAAGTGCGGGACCAGTGTGGTCATCTCTTCATGGTCTGCACGCCGCCGTTCTCATCAAGAGCAGCACGCAGCGCCATTTAAGAGAGAGATTGAACAATTAACAGGCATCTGCTGTGCTAATCAACTTTAATCATCCCCCTCTCTCTCTCTGGCAGCTGAACACCAACCTGTTCAACCCCACAGTCCTCAAATTAGGTAAAAACAATGGCTGAATGCTATTGTCCATTCCAAAGACTGTAAAGATGGGTGTCTGCAGTATAGGTCATAAATCCTCCTCCATGTTAGTGGATGGCAAATGGACCAAACTAAAAAGTCAAAGTACGTTCAAAATAAAATGTTCTGTCATTTTAGTTCTCATCACACTATATGTTCAAGTGTTAATTTTTCTGGTAAGGTTGCCTTTTAATAAGTTATTCTAATTAGTTATCTGATCCTATAAAACCCGGGTGTTGACACGTCATTGTTGACAGCTGAGACTGACTTGCAAATGGTTGAGTGCGTGTGGTGGGACCTCGTGACCACAGCTCCATTCCCAGAATGCTACTGTTCAGACTAAGATGGCAGCATTTGTATCCAGGATGTTTCGGCTTCACATATTTACGCATGTCCTGTAGGAACACAAAGCTATGGAGGGAACTATCACGGATATCAATCGGCATTAACATTAGCCAATGCAGCTTAATGTGCGTGGCCATAGTCCTATAGTCGGAAAAATAAACTACTGGAAGCAAAGTTGCAGACAACAATGAATGCTTTTTTATTAGGTTTTTTTTTGTGTGTGGGGGGGGGGGGGCAATTTGCCTTTATTGACAGAACAGTTAATGGATAAAAGACATTAAAAAGGTCCATGGCAGACCCGCATATGCACCTGCGTTACCAGGTGAGCTGGCAGGCGCCCCAGCCGTATTTGCTTCTTGATTTAATCTAATCAGTCACCAAAACAAATCGCATCAGCTTCAGCTTCAACTACAAGCAGTGAATACTGCCTAGTTGTTAGTCAAAGGAAAGAAATCCCTGGTCTTACTTTCTACTAGTGCTGGTTCTTGTTCTTTTATCCCCAACAAAGCATACTTCTGCAGAGTAGACAATCTGATTTATATTCATACCAGTAGGTACATGGCCACTGTACAGGAGTTATGGAGTTTCAGGTGCATTGGAATGGACAGAGATGATTTCTCATGTGCAGCTAAAACTCTCATCCTGACAGAGATCTTTTTCCATTTCAAAACCCTGAATTTAACCACACCTGTACTGTACAAATGACCCGTAATGAATAATTCTTCAAGATAATAAGAAGGCCCAGTTAAGTACCTTGTCCATATCATTTCACTGTAAGTATTTGTTGTGCCATATTCCCTTCCTCCACTTCGTTTGTGGTCTTATCTTATCAGGTAAATGTCAGAAAGGGTGGAATCATGGATGAAAACATACAAACAGTAGATGCACGTGGCCAGTCTTGACTGCTCCACAGAGTGAGTAAACAAACTGATCAGAACGTGTGTGTGTGTGTGTGTGTGTGTGTGTGTGTGTGTGTGTGTGTGTGTGTGTGTGTGTGTGTGTGTGTGTGTCACAGCTGGAGGTTATGCCCATGGTTTGTTGACGTTCTTCAGCCGATTGGAGAGAAAGCTTATCTTAATGGGATTACATAGCTGGATGGCCGGTGGTCACCATAACAGAAACCTGGGCTCGCGCACATGCATGCGCGCAAACACAAATACGGAACCTAATGTCAATCTATCCACATGTGCAGATGACAACTAACTCATCCACATTAACGTCTGCCCAGTCAAACACCATTAACGATTTTAAGGAAGTGTTTATTTCCAGTATTGATAATGAATCTGTTTCAATGAGGTCATTAGGCTTCATTTACAAGAACTGCAGAAACATTTCCTGCGTCACCAACGGTAAAACTTACGTGAAGTGTCGGGGACCATGTCATAACAGAGGATCAAAAATGATTCCTGAACTGCCAGTCCGGTTTAGTCCAATCCAGTCAAACTTTGGTAAATCCAATCCAGTGTATTTAAATCCAGTTTCATGCTTTGTCAATTGTCAATGTATGCAATGCCTTTTTATTATTGTAACACTTATAAGATAGTAATTATGCTGCTGAGTTCACAGAGTGTTGTCACAACAAGCTCTAATGACTCAAAAGAAGACAGAGTGAAAGCCTTAAAACCCAGACGACAACAAAGTGACCCAGCGCCTCGTAACTCAGTACTCATCACTGTCTCACTTTAAAAATAACCCAGGGCTGAATATCGGGTGGTGTTAATGTTACAGCTCCACACTATTGCGCAAACTATGATCCAGAATCATTTAAATGTATATAGTGGGTAGAAAGACCTAAGGATTTCCAGTATGATGCTTTCCCAACAAGTCCTTTCCACACACACACACACACACACACACACACACACACACACACACACACACACACACACACACACACACACACACACACAGATCACATGGCTTTGTTTGGGGTTCCTGATCATTTTAGCCCAGTAGAGTGGACTGCTTGGCAACTCACAATGGGTTAAGCAAATGTACACACACACACACACACACACACACACACACACACACACACACACACATTGACCACTACAGAAGAGCCACTGGGGTTATGGTGCCCTCAGGTAGGGCTAATGACACAGAGAGCAACCGGTGCAACAGATGGCCCTCGCTAAGTCATATGAGGGCCTCCGCTAGCAAGTGGTACGAGTATGACTGTGTACTATTTACTTATTCACACCATTGAACACATTTACGCACATTCATGCGGCATGGGCACTCCTGGAGCCGATCTGTGTACCCTGCTCCTGTGGATGGAAATAAAAATTGTGGAGCAAATTGTTTCCACAAGGAGCAAATGTATCAGGAAAAAACCATTGGCCAGTGAGCTTTGCAACATTAATGATATGTGTGAAATCGGTGGTAATTTACTCGTGACTTACCGTTGCTTAAGATTTTTCTTTTTATGTTCCTAATGCTGCCTCTCAACATATTGCTGGCCAGCTACAGTATGTGTTGTGTATTTACGCCATCTCCTAGCAGTTTTGCCAGATGTATGATAATTATCTTATTTCTACGATAATTCGGCCCTCTGTACGATGTACGATCAATAATGCATTATGTAAGATAATTTAAACATTTTGTGACAGTATTATCAGTTGTAGTTGGCCTATACGTCTTTACTTACGCATCTCTTCTCACGTGACATCTTTTCAGCCTGTCTCATGTTTAAGACTAAGAGCCTTGTGCCTTTTACAACAAAAACCCCTGGCAACACATTAAAAAGCAGAGGAGGTAAAGGCACACACTGTTTTGTAGAAATGTTTTACAGTGACATGGCCTTAATGCTAGCACAGATATATTTAAAGGAAATAGAAAACATGACAGAAACTCTGTATGAGGCATTTCATTGTTTTCAATCCTTATTCATCTTAAAGAGACACTGTTGCACATGCTTAAATATTCCTCTAGTTATTGTTAATAAAGTCTTTTTCTCATAATTTCTCACTCCAAGACATTCTTCAGTGTAAGACGCGGCCTGAGTGAGCGAGGAGGACTGACTGTGACTTCTTTGCCATGCTGTGATACAATAGTGACCCCTGTTGAGCATATGAGACATTACAGTGTTACAAGTGTTACAAGTAAAAACTACTGCAAAGCTTGTATGCACTGTGGGAAACTGGTGTTCATTTTTTATGGAAATTGTTGCAAATTCATGTTATTTTGTTAAAAGGACTAAAGTGATGGCGTCTTTATCATGACTCTAAACAGAAATTATTGTACGAATATTTGAAAACGTACTATAGCAAAATGTATGATCCATAATTTTGTGCTGGGTTAAAATCCCTGATGAAAGGGGATGATCAATGATTCACAGTTGAATGGAACGTGGTGATTTCGAGTAAGGTCAAAATTTTTACACAGCTATCGGAACTGTAAATTATATTTAATTTAGGTAATTTTACCAAACTAATGGGTCACATTAGCAGACAAATATCTGCCTTGTATTGCCTATCTCCTAATAGGTGCCAATGAATCTAGTGAACAAGAGAGAGCAGCAAAACATATTTTGGGTCATTATCATTGTGTTCCAGACTGGGGTGTTTTAAGGACATTAGACTAACTGAGTCACAGCCTGTCTGAAAACACAGTGTTTATCACGTATGCATGGAAACATATTTTCCACACACAACGAAGGAAACAATAACACACACACACACACAGAAGACAACAGCAAACGAAATTGGACAGGAAAACAACGTGGATTCAGTAGATTTCCATTGTCATCATCACGCTCAGCACCAGAAGGGCCCAAAAGCCTGAGGAAACTCAAAGATATTAAACTTACTGTGTAAATAGTGTAGAAAAGCGAGGTTAAGATATCTTTATTTATATTTGGGAGGTGGAAGTTTCTTAAGGTGTCTCGAAGCAGCCTCAAAGAAAAGAAGCTGACATTTCTAAATTACAATATCCTGATGTTCATGAAGCAGATTTGTTCCATCTTTAAATGATTTCATCATGTAACTAAGTAAATGTTGCATTGCAATATCTTCTAAATGACATGCACCACCAACTATTACACAGGACACCGGTATATTTACAAAACACCCTTCTACCAATTCAAATGTGTTTTTCCACAATAAAGGTCCAATTACAATACTTTGCTAAAAAATTCTTAAAATTACGTCTTTGTTGAAAAATCATGAATCTATCTATGAATCAGCGAATACTTTTATTGTTGAAAGCTCGTCTCCAGCTCCACGCTAAACTGAGACTGGAGGCTTCAACTGTCCCACTCCAGTAGCTTTTTACATCCCCTAAAACTCTTCTTTGTTCCTTAAAGGTGCGTATTTAAAAAAGGTTTGTCACGTAAAAAAATTTCCCTCATGGCTTTAAAATGGCAAAATGTATTTCTACATCGTCCTTCCTCATTTTCTGAATGGGATCTATGAATGTATGGCCCCACCCAGGCTCCCCACCTCACAGTGCCACTTGCAGTTTCGGAGCCTTTTCCAGTTACTGAGCCCCACCCACAAGTGACAGGCTGGATTTCTTTGTGATAACACATCATGGCATTGACTGCTTATTTCACTCAGATTATATTACTTATAGTACAAAGGGGGACATATTAACATTTTTTACATTTTGGTTGGATATTAGGCAGAACAAACTACTTGGTTAGGTTTGGTAAAAGATCTGGATTTAGGTCAAAGTGGGTAGGCCTATACTCAATTCAGGTTACAGGGCCTTAATTGCCATGGTTACAAATATGAACATGCAGTAAGGGAACAGTCATGGATACAGGAAGCAACACTGACTACTGGTTTCACACAGGAAACAAACAGCACCCCCCTGTGTTTGACTCATCCACCCACACACAAACTCCTCACCTCCTAATTATGAGCAGAGATGACATGGGGGCTTGGTGGCAGGCTGGTGCTGGGAAGGTGCAAGCGAGGGAAAGTCTGGCTTTCCCGTCACTGATCTTTTTATTTCAGCATTGAAAGTGAAAAATGTGCTCTTGTGCCTTCCCTTCCTACAGTGGGTCATGATGCTCTTGCTCTCTGTTGCTCACCTGTTCCCTTCTGCTGGTCAAATTGTCTCGTCTCTTCCTCCCACGGATTCTTCCATTCCCTGCAATTTTCTGTTCCAACCTGTTACAGAATGTCATGGCATCAAATACTGGCTGACCCATCAAAGCAGAGCTCAGTAATTACTGATTAAAAAAAGAGGCGCTCTGGTTTAAATGTCCCTGCGCATAGTTCCTCTCCCCAACACTGTTACACATCATTCGTCCAGGTTAATCTGGCCTGGTCATGAGTCTGATCCGTCCCAGCTCTCTCTCCCTCCTTGAGTGTTCAAGTTTCATAAAGATTTTAGCAAGGAAATTAATAATAATGAAATAGAACTTGAATGATTGAGACTGAAAAATTACTTCAGGGCACAATGTTATTTTCTACCTGCAGTAGTTGTTTCCTGCTTGATTATATCTCAATCAGGAGAGACTTGATTGGAAAAATTAACATGTCCACATGTTTCTTAGGGTTGTGACATCACAAACCTAGTTGTCTAATCTGTTATTTTTCTGACTAGCATTGTTAAGGTGGAAATCTGCCTTGAATAGCTTGCAGTGATTCCCAAACAATGGGTCGGGACCCACCTGGGGGTCACGAGACACAGAGGGAGTGTTGCAGGATTTTTTTTCTGTAATCAAATAAAATGTAAAAACAATTCTAAAGATCATTTTTAGCCATAATTACTCCAGAAGCTAAAAATACAAATTGAATTTAAAATAAAACCAGGCAAATACTCATCAGCCTACTGATTTCCTTTGTCTCCATGTGACTCCAGAGGTGATCATGACAGATTGCCGACAGCATCATTTTCAGCACCACAGGAAACATTTTCTTTGTGAACAAGCTTAAATAAATATAATTCTGGATGATGTGGATCGCAAGTCTCTGGTACTGTTGATTTGGGGGTGGTAACGTTTGTTAACCTCCGATCTAGAGAATGATGTTGAGGATCTGAATGAGATGAGTGGACTCAGCTGGATATGGATACTGGAGGGGACTGAAACGACAGCTAACAGAGAGAACAGATTTCGAACAGTAATGACATGATTGGCTAAAATCTGATTGGATTTCTGTAAAAAACAGACAGGCAGGTTATTAGAAGAGGCGGGGAGAGTGAAAGTGGTCACATAATAATGATAATACATAGCATTTATATCGCGCTTTTCAAAGCTCTCAAAGATGCTTTACATAGTGCCGGATAAAATAAGGAAACAATCAATATACCCTTTAATACAAAGAATGAAGTATACTAAGGAAATAAAAAGTAGTTATTGGAGGAGTCGTGGCAAGTCAAGGTTTTTTTAAGTATGGGGGTGACTGCGGCAAGCTTTAAGGTGGAGGGGACGTAACCAGAGGTTACGGTATTGGTGATTTAGTGAGCAGAGTGTGGGGAGACATGCTTTGACGAGGGTGGAGGGTAATGGGTCCAAGGCGCTGGCAGAAGACTTCATACTGGCTACCACTGAGGATAGGTCAGATGAAGAGACTTCCGTGAAGGATGAGAGGGTGTGATCTGTTTGCTTGGGGGGGGGGGGGGGGGCAGATTCGGGTCCAAGTGGGATGGGGGAGCCCAGCTGGTTCTGAATAGTGTTGATTGTTTTGGGGAAGAAATGTAAAAATCCATTCCATTTGTCAATGGTGAAGGAGTGAGAGAGGTTGTCCATTTGTTTGAGGAGTTTGTTGATGGTGGAGAAAAGTGTTCTTGCACTGTCACAGGTATTTCTCTGCGTGAACCGTGAGACCTGTTCTCCTGATGCGCCGCCCGAGCTGGTGTCCCTTGGATTTCAGCTGGTGCAGCTCGTCAGTGAACCAGGGTGCGGATTGGGTGAAGAGATAGATCTGGTTTGAATGGGTGCGAGCTGGTCCAGGAAAGTGTGGTGTTACACAAGTTGAGCAGGTTGGTGAGAGAGACGTTGAGGGTGAAGTTTGTGAGGGATCCCTCTCCCAGGACGGAGAGAAGTGCAATAGAGGCCACGTGTCATGAATGAATGAGACATGGAGAAAGTGTTCGTGATTTAACTCATGCTAACTTGTAACATTTCTTCACAAAATGTTAATTTAAAAAATAAAAGCACAACATATTCCTGGAGCTGTTGAGATATTTACTATTCTTTTCTTTGAGCCAAAGGTGACATATCATGAGCAAAGCTAATTACAGCTAATAAAAAAAACAATGTACTAAAAAGGTTTCCATACACTATGGTGCAAAGTATGAATCTCTGTGACAGTTTTTTTTAATGGTACTTTAATTTTTGGTACCTTTTTTTAAAACTAATTCACAAAACATAATTCTACAAACAAAATACAAGGTCTTATTTGTTTGCTTTCATTATGAAATACTGTGATCCATTCTCAGTGCAGGGTTAGACTTGCTTTTAGGTATAAAATTAGACATTCAATTGTGAAGGTTATAGAGTCAAGAGCTAGGGAATGCATTATGCCAATTAGTGTCCTTGTTAAGATCTAACGACAAGATTGTGTGTTTGTTTTCTAGAATGGTGACTTTAGATTCTGAATCTCTCTGCTGGCACACACTATTCATTGGTGTCCAGAGGATAATCTGTGTTGCATCGCTCACCAATCTCCCGCTGATCTTACAGTTGTTGTGAACTTTGTCTCTATGATAGTTTGGCTACACCAGAGGCCTGCACTACGAAGCAGGATTTGTGGTTATCGGGTAACTTCAGGTTTAGTTCAGGATTTCCGGTCCAATGAAGCTTGTTCACTTTGTATCAGGGTAAATCAGCAAGGTAACTTATGCTGAATGGCTAACCTGCCCTGGAGCAGGTTAATTGGGAGATATCGATCACTCTTAAAGCTCCGCCCACTAACCAATACATTCCTTTGAAACATGACATCCCCCTTCTTAGAGGATCCTGTGGAGAAAAATAATAAAATAAAATGTAATGAAAGGATCCCGTGGAGTTTGGTGCGTGGATTGTTAAAGGGTTTCTGAGGAGGACAAGGGTTTTCAGAGACTGACGAAATCTGCCTAGTTTGATGAGTATCTTAAGGATAGATATAGATCCTCATTGGAGGGAATGATAAACCTCTACGTTTCTTTATCAGTGGGAGTCACTGATTTTGCTGTTGTGGGTGTGTTAGTGGCGGGATAACCAGACATATTTTTATAATTTTATCCTTCCATTTAAGTAGATTTATCCTATGTAATTAAATATTTATTTGGAATAGGGGACAGATAGTTCACAGACTTACCTTGTGACTCCAAAGTTGGCCACTTTTTCATTATGGCACTCATAACTTGCCCCAATAAATATTATTTTAAGAAAGATCCTTGAGAGGTGACACAGATATTCCACCTCACTGTTGTTCATGGGGACCCCTTCTGTGACTTTGTCTAGTTTCAGAAGATTTTACAGTAAAATCTCTGAGAAAATTAAGGGCAAAATTGGGTTTTGGCCATAGAGATCATATGGAATCCAGGTCACAGGTTCCCCAGCTCATCTGGAGCAATGGGATGCACCTGGGATCTCCCTCAGCTGGTGGCAATGGGCTGAGGCTGGGAGGGTTTATAAGGGCGTTTGGTTTCCTTGTGCTGTTGTTTTTTTTTGCTGTCAGAGGATCAACACCTTCAGTTGGTTCTCTGAGTTTGTGTTGTTGGTTTTGTATTGTTGTGTTTTGATTATCCTAAGAATTTGTCTTGTGCCCACTTTTATTTGCACCCCCGCTTTCTCTGTGACGCTCACAATCTCTGATAGGTGTCACAGATATTTCACATCTATCTTGTTCATTGTGACCCCAACTGTCAGTATGTCAAGTTTCAGAAGATTGTACTTGAGAATTTCTGAGAAAATTAAAGGTGAATTTGACTTGGCGTGACCCGGTTTTCACTGACAGACCACATGACCACAGACACTGCACCGTTGTGCACAGCTGAACAGATCATAAGTAACTTTTATTTTGGCAGGTTCAGGACTATGATGTGGGCAGAAACTTGATTTGAATATCAAATTGATTGTTAATTATCAAAGTAAATACACCAGAACAATCTTCTGATGCAAAATGGTGAACTGAAGATGGCTAGATTTATTTTCGTTTCGTTTTTTGGGTGCACTGCATATTGCTAATAAATGCATATGTAAGATCCAAATCCTGTGGAGTTTTAAACTGAGCACCTATTAGGCCTAATGTTAATTACTGCAGCAAAATCTTTGTAATAAGAACATGTTTTCATACACTATCACCTGTATTCAAGTCACATTGGTGATTCTTCATATTGTAATAACAAGTGACTGCCACACGATGGTGCTGCAGTACCACATCCAAGATTCGTGACAGTTCATTCACAGACCAACTCCTACATTGTTGATTCTTTAATGAGAATACTTGAGATTGATACAATACAAATCATTTCAGTTAAGATACAGATTACAAGTTAACAATAAATTGACATCTCATTTATTTTGAATTAAATTTAAGCATTTTGAATCTTTATTAACAGGATTTTCAAATAAAATGTGTATTATTTTTAACATCGGCAGAACCAGCTACGATAGAACATCTGACAAAAATAAATAAAATGATCTGTTTTTATTCAAAGCAACATCTACTCGTGAATCCTCCATCTTTCTTCGTCCCTGAAAACGACACACAACAGCAACATCTTTCAGCTCACTCCATTTTCCTTTTGGGGACTGAAGCCATAGCACAACATTAGCTCAGCACAGTAATAATGGTGACATGTCTATGGCATGAAAGGAACTAGAGCTTGGTGATTAAAGATGAGAAAAAGAAAACTATTATCTCAATATAATTTTTATCAATAGCAATATATAACAAAAGTTTCATATATAGCTTATTCGTTGTGAGAGCATGGTGATCTGCTTGTAAAGAAGATTTTAGAACTCTAATCTTAACTCAGGAGAGAAAATCTTTAAACTAAAACAAATGTGATATTTATTGAAATCAACTGATATTAAAATCTTTATCTTGATATCATTTTTTGGCCAAATCGCCCGGCCCTAAGGGAGAGGAAACCGTTCAACCAAACCTAAGTCGAACAATTTCCTAACTCTTCATTTTCTTTTTAAATGAAATTATTTTTACACGATACAGTTTGGTTTAAAATTCACTGTGATATAAACAAAAAGTGGAGAATAATGTACAATTTAACAACAATATTAACACAAAATAACCTCTAGGTCTTTCTTTGAGGCTTCTCACCACCTTTCATCGACTTCATGGATTTGACGCATTAAATAACTGATAACGAAAGATCCAGAAAAAGACCTTGAGTTAAAGTGAGCAGCAATATCTTCCCCTTATTTCCCATAATGCAACTCAACTGATTTCCCCCAAATACGTACAATGCAAAGTACAGTAGTGGTCAGTGAACACCTACATGCATTTACTAAATGAACATGGTCGAATAATTACAGAGAGAGATGTATTCACATTAAATAGAACTCATCAAAGCTTTAAACTCAAACTGGACAAATGTCAAAGAGCTTAAAGGAAATTTTACAGACAGTTGATCACGAGGATATAGTATTTAAAAACGGTTATTATATTTCAATCCTGTACAAAAACAGCACACAGTGCCATTTGACTGTTTAACATCAGGAGCAGAACTGTATCCGTAAAAACATGTTCATCTATTTCTATTACATTGAGAAGATTGATTCAATATTTAACATGTCTGTGTCCATATACTTGAGTTTCAACAAGACGGGCGTTTACAAACTACAAAGATTTCAGAACACAAAAGTAAAATCACATTTGAAATATGTACATTGTCACACTTATGGAAAATGGCACAGAATGGATTTAACTTTGGTGTGTGTGTGTGTGTGTGTGTGTGTGTGTGTGTGTGTGTGTGTGCGTATACTTGTACTTATATCTTTGTAGAGACCATTTACAGCATAGACCCCCCCCGCTTTGGCTTCTTGAACCAGTGGTTAGGTTTACGACGATCGGTTGGTGAAGGCATCATGACCTCAGGGAGCTATTTTAGTAGGTAAATGAGGGTTCTAAACTTCTGACCTCGAGGATCAATCAATCAATTTTTTTTTTTGTAAAGCCCATATTCACAAATCACAATTTGTCTCATAGGGCTTAACAAGGTGCGGCATCCTGTGTCCTTATTGATTGACAAGTATTTTATTTGTTTCCCACCGAGGTAATTAGGAGTAGGCATTGTGTCCAAGTGGTTATGGTTGGGTTGAGATAAGAATGTAGTGTTTCGAATGGGCAAATGAGGGGAATGGGCACGAGGGGGAATTATGTTAGGATTAGGGAATGCATTACACTAATTAGTGTCCTTACTAAGATAGAAGTACAATGTTGCGTGTGTGTATAAACATGCATGTATATGTGTAAGCATGTAGATAGGAATTTATATTACATTCACAGTTGCAGAGGAAAGGTGGGTTGGGAGAGAGAGCGTATTGGCAGTATCACCACAAAAATAAATATTACAAACACTGAGAATCCATGATTATTCCCAGACACGCAAACTCAGATTTATAACATACTCTTAACAGAACATACATGTGTACACACACACACACACACACACACACACACACACACACACACACACACACACACACACACACAGATAGCATGTGGTCTACGAGCGGCAGCAGCCAACAGTCCTCATTTCTTTGTCGACGTACTCCTGAAGCTGAAACTTTGGCAGGTCCGGCTCCTTCATGGTCCTGTGCTTCAGTTCTCTGAGACACAGACAGGTGATAATGTAAGGCCAGGTTAGCACTGCTGACAAAGAGCGGTGGCAACATACAAAAAAATGTATAATGAATTCATCATGGCTTTTAACACCTTTCCAACTGTAAAACCTAATTACTTGACTGTATATGGGATTATTAGCAGAGGCCCTTTTCTTTTACATTTAGAAATGTGACCAATCATTTTTGATTTTATATCGATTCCTCCCCTCATCTCCTCCTGCTGTCAATGGGCCAGGTCGCTCAGCCAAGTCACTGGCGAGTTGGCGGCATGTTGAGGCGAGTCACAGATTGCCGTGGAGGAAGAAGAGCGCCATCTTCCACTGAACTGCCACAGATCAAATGTTTGCCATCTGACAAGACATGCTGCCATAAAGAATATGAACTGTAGGCCTTGTATGAAGATGGACGACACGATAGCAGCCCAAAAGTGAAGCCAAGGCGTCTTGATCGCCCCCTGGTGGCTGGCTGCAATATAAAGCCCCTTTTCCACTGGTTAGAACCCCACTAACATCTTTCTTTTGTCTGCAATGGGAATGGATACTCCCGGGTCAGATGACTCTGCAGCAGACACAGGTTTTTAATCGGATCCGGCTCCGATCGGCAGTGATGGAAACATGACACGGCTGAACGGGTTCATTGCCACTTCTTTATTTTGTCTAGATGCTGACGCTGAACCTTTTCCAGTAGATTGAATGTTCTGGAGTTGGCGTGCGTGAGTAGACATGAACGTTTGTTTGTATTTATTGTTTTTAACATCTTGCGAAGAGTGATTTTCTTCCTTAGCACTGGCAAGACAGCAAGGTGAGAGAGCCGATCACTTTCTGGCACATTTTGGCAAATTCGGACATGAATCACTGGGGAACAAAAAACAGAGAGGCAAACTCCGCTACTGGCATGGGAACTGGGTCAATCACCTTTTTATTTTGGCAGCTTTAAAAACCTATGGATACTTGATTTATTGTTGAGGCTTTTACTTTTTCCCTTGCTTTTGCCTATGCAAATTTCTTATTTTGGTGTCTTGGAATGTTTTGTTTGTTCTTACTCTGAAATATTGTAAATAGTGACTCTTTTGTTTCCCGAAGTCGCTACATTTTGTATCAGCAGGTTGTTCTGTGCCCGACTGAATGCTTTTCTTGGCAACACCCAACAAACCTGTTACCATAACAAGGATACAAATGTGATGCAGCTCCCACACAAACTGTCCAACACTACATGTTTGAGTAAGATGGTATTCTCACTTTTAATTTCATTTATTAAGATTATTATTGAGACAAATAAGATTCTTTGAGGTTTTGTCGTCTTGTAGTTTGTGTTTCTGATACCTGGATGTTGGACTTTGACATTTTCTATCGTACCATGGCTGCAGGGAACAAATGCCTCTACATCATCTCAAAAATTATATTTTATATCTTCCTGCTCTCATATTACCAGACTGATACTTTTCTTTAAGACATTAGCGCTGAATGTTTTTTCCTTCTGCTCTTAAATGTGTGCATATATGTTGCAACAGTCCTCGTTCACTGAAACAGAATGTGAACGTACTTAAAATGCAATGCCTCTTTAGTAGGTTTAAAAAAAGAGAGAGGTCGAGGTTCGGACACCACTGATTGTCGTGATCAATTTGTTAAGGTGTGAAGTCACCAGTCTGATTGCTGTGAACAAATACTTGTGCGTGATGAATGCGAATGATGACTGACTAACTTCTGATTTAGCTTCTACAGATCTGTGCTCTTCCACCACAGCATTTTCTTTCAACCATCTATGGTTAAATGTGGGCGTGAATGGGGAAGAATCCACATATGCACGTCTCCAGATGGATTTTGATTTGTTAAGGGAACATTGCTTTCAGGTGGGCTTAAGCACGCTTTTATAATAAATATATCTGGTAATTTGTTTGGGCATTCACCATATGTTCACCGTTTTATAAATGAGGCCCCAAGTGTTCCTGATCTCATTAGTGATGCACCGTACTCCTCAACAGACATTTTGAGACGTCAGACAGAAGCACGGGTTTAAATAATGAAACTAATCACAGTGAAAAAAAGTACTAAAACAGAGACTCCAAAGGCCCTCATGTGCCCCTTGTGTTTTCTCCTCCTTATTTTCCTCCTTCTCCTCCTCTCTATATCAGGGGCACGTTATGAGTGTGATTATGTGGAGGGTGATTTAAAGGAGGAGCTCTCTCTGTGCAATTTCAGTTCCAGCAGCTTTGTCATCGTGGCAGAGTTTTTATTGTTTTTACTTTTGAGTTGGGGGTCTATAGACCTGTTCTTGTTATTAGTTTTTTTTTTTTTTTTTTTTGTTGGTCAGAGGGGGAAGTCTCTGGGTCCGACAGCCCCCTGCGGGATTGGCCCAGGTCTTCCCATTGTTTTTCTTTTCGGACAGGCCTCCACACTCTCAGTTTAATTTAACATCCCATTTTTTATTTTATGTGTCTGGGGTGGCAGACGCATAAAGTTCAGTTTCCATTTTGTGGCTGTTATATTTTCAAAAAACTCACTGTGAAACATTTGACAGTGACATCAGTTTACTTCATGCATGCCCAATGTTGCTTTGTGAATTGAGCACGTGCCAGTAACAACAACAACAACAAGCCTATATACCAGTTTCTCTGTTTGGTTAGCACTGGTTTATTAGTCTAATCACAAGTTTGCATCTAAATTTAGCATCACTGCAACACATTACCGGCATTCACAGGCATCTGCCAATATTACTTGGACCATGGTGTTTTTCTCTGGTACTTGATGGATAGTTGATAGATAGATAGATAGATAGATAGATAGATAGATAGATAGATATATAATTAGTTATTATTACACCAGTGCATCATATTAATTACTTTGTGACGGCCTGCCATAGTTTTATTTTTACATGTGATTTGTCCGATGGGTGTATCAGCAGGGCTTCAACACAGTGGTACCACATCATGATCACTACTGCACAGACTCTGGCTTCAAATGTTATCACCAGCACAACATGACAGTATATTGAATGGAGCCAGGGTGTGTTTTATTGCTTCTTAATCTAAAAAATACGTATTTCTTATCACTGGAACGGCACAGCACACCAAAACAACTCAAGTTCTCTGTTGGCTCCTTCAAAGTAAAGTTTTCCTTCAATCTGAGGACACGGGGACCTTTGCCGTGCTCTTTACACTGGGCTGTTATGTGTGTGTGACTCACTTGGCCACAGCATTGAAGGCCAGCTCCACATTCAGTCCAGATTTGGCGCTCGTCTCCATATAGGGCACTCCAAACTCCTGCATGGAGAAAGAGAGAAACATCTTTTATTGTATAGAATTTGCTCTATTGTGTCGCTCCCTATGGGTGATGACCAGTGACGCAGATACAAACATAAGGTTAAGTAGGGATTCAGGATTTGAAGTTTTGGTTTGGATCTGTGGTTTTAAGTACCTGAAGAGGTGGGGGGGGGGGAATCTGCTGATCAATACCAAGCGAGCACAGTATGTAACTGATGAAAGTATAATAACACTCTCACATGCTTATCGGAGCAAAACAACCTGGGAAATTAGGTTACTACCCCCCCCCCCCCCCCTCCTACCGCAAATCATTTATTCCAAACAATAACAACATTATGTGTTCATGAATACATAATTACACACACTCATCAAGAAACAGCTGCTGCACGGCGGGGAGTTTCACGTGCACGTGGCCGTGTGGGAAGATTCATAACAGCTTCTTTTTATTCGTGTGTCACGAAGCTCACCTTTGCCAGTTTCTCTCCCTCCTCCCGCTTCACCGCCCTGTCATGTGTGGAGTCGGCCTATGGACACACAATAGACACACAAGTCCTGTCACACAGAGTCGGGGGAGATGGATGAAGCTACAAAGGGAATTCGAAGGATTCAGTCATCCATGTTTGATGCATCCGTGTACATCGCTATCAAATCGTCCTGGATTTGAACATTCTATTACACAGATTAGATATTTTCCAAGATGTCTTGTCATAAAAATGAAAACACTAAAGCTGCAATAACTGCTGTCCACTTTGAGGGAGAGGAGCTCTATATGAAGCTAGAAATACAAGATCTGCTCTAATCTTCCAAAGCTGCTCCCTCTAATATACAAGCTTAGACGGGCTGAGACATGTGCATTCGTTTGGAGCCATGTTTCGGCTACTTAATGAGCGTAAGGGCAAGGTTTATTCTCTTTTAGCTCTGTTTTGGTCTTCACCGACTCCAGAGGAAAATAATATTTGTTTTCAACTTGTTCTACCAGCTGTGGCTTCTGTCTGCCTGCTGTTTGATGCCAGGCAAGTAGGGCACTGCTTTTTTTCCCTCTCACTAAAGACAGCAAGGTAGCTGGAAATAGAGGTACTGAGGGGACTGTAGCACCCCCTACCTGCGAGTGGTTATTTCTTTTTAAAAAGCAGCGCAGAAGTAAACCTTATATATACACACACACACAATTATTTGTGGATATATGATTTCATCAAAACGTTCAGTGTGTTTTCTGTGTGGCCTTTCTGATACACAAAATGGGACATAGATGAAGCAAACTGGAAGTATCAACAATTTTAGTGGTGGTGGTAGTAGTGGATTTGATATGCCTCTAAAATTTTGATTTCAATGTCTTTTAAAACAGACATTTAACTCAATTTTTAAAAAGAAAAAAAATTACAGCATTATATAGGATGAGAGCGGTAAGAGAGAAGCAAAAAAAATTAACTGATACAATAAATAAAGGTTTGACCTAAACTTTGATAGTTCAGAGCTGTAGAGCTCAGTGTTCATTCTCTATGGATTTGGACTAAATGTTTTCATTTACAGTGATATCAATTCCTATGCCTTGTGAAATGTCCAATATTTAGTTTTTTAAAAATACCTGTTACTTTACCGACATGATTCTTCTACCATTCAAATGATAAGTTTGAACTAAATAGTCCATCTGTCCTTACAACCTGATTTCCCAGCATCCCTCCCTCCATGATCCCTCCCTCTGAGTCCATCTGTCTGTCCTTCTCCCGGAGCTGAAAGGTCTCACCTTGTTGCCCAGCAGCATGAGGACCACGTCCTGCTGAGCGTACTCATGGATCTCTGTCAACCACGCCTGGACACAGTGAGGGATCCAAGGGGGGGGGGGGGTGGAGAAGGATAAGGAGAGAGAGAGAGAGAACAGCAGAGATGGGCATGATGGAGGGAGGTTAGATTGCGGATAAAGCGAGGCAACAGAGGAGATGGATGAATCGACACAGAGGGAGCGAGGGAGAAAGACAAAGGATTAATTTATTGCTGATTGGCTGCAGTTCATCTTGCCCTGCACTCCTGCACCAGATCTTCACCCTCTTTAATCCTCCTGCCTCTCTACTCCTCCATCTTCATCCAATTACAGGCCAGTGCTCTCGAGGCTCTCTGTTACCTGT
This sequence comes from Hippoglossus hippoglossus, assembly GCF_009819705.1. Lineage (NCBI taxonomy): Eukaryota > Metazoa > Chordata > Actinopteri > Pleuronectiformes > Pleuronectidae > Hippoglossus > Hippoglossus hippoglossus. The sequence goes on from NC_047169.1 coordinate 15,032,496, forward strand.
CTTGGTTAAAAAGCACTTAGTGTCTATGGAGGATCCCACACAGACACACAGACACAGACACACACACACACACTTTCTTCAGATATAGATCTCATTGTGAGTTCACTATAGCATATGTGTGGTACACATAAAAACAAATCTATCCAGTGGTCAGTGATGTCAGAAGAGAGCGGAACGGTTGCAGACTGGCTTATCGGGCAGGTCTGTCTTTATTGTCTGTCTATGGAACAAATCATTTTAATATTAGCAAACACACTATTAAATTAGAATAATAATTCATATTATTCCCCTGGTGCAATGGTTAACGGTAATGCTACCTGGATGGGCTGTGTTTATACGGAAAAAAACGGAAGTGACATTTCTGAGAGGTTGTGATCACAGACTGTAATTAAAGATGCACGACGCGTCTCCACGTCCTCCCTCTATCCAGAAATAAAGCCAACCTGTCAAATAAGTCATGAAAACATTCACTGAAAAACATTTAAACAAACATCAGTATGATAAGAACTACCTAACATTTAATGAATGAACGCCTGACTGATCTTTGTGGTAGACCGACAGCAATTTAAAGTTCAGATAACAGGAGCTTGGATTGGAAGACCAACGCCTCGTTTCCACAGTTTTGTTTCATGTCTGCAATTCTCCCTATAACCTGATGACAAATGGACCGAGACACCACAGCAGCCACGGGAAAGGCAATGCTGTCAGTACAGATATGCAACAACAGTGTTTCTCATATGTGTTAGTGTCATCATGGAAAGGAATAGAACAGGGAAGCAACCTCTATTGAGAGGCTGTCAAATGAGCAGCAATAATGGAGGGAAATAAAGTTTGCATATTGAACTGGTAAAATAGATCTCTGCTGCTTAAGATTGGTGATTAAAACACTGATTATGTCAATCATTATTATTATTATTATTATTATTATTAATATCTATTGATTGTATATGAATGAACTCTCCCAAGTTTATTTAACTTCGATTATTTTTTTTCCAGCATTGAAATGTGTTAAACTGGCGAGACAAGTTTATATATAATTCTACAGTTACAGTTTGACATAAACAACTGATAAAATGAAATAGCCTGTTAGCGGATTAGCTTTAAAGCTAACTTCCAGTGGCACAAAGTGTGTCCGTCTGAAATCCATCAAAAAAGTTTGAACAGGTACAAATTCTAGCCAAAGAAAACAACAACCTGGAGGTGGGCGAGTTTTGCAACACATCAGAGATCACAGGAATAAATAAATGAATGAAGGCTACAATAATTTACATTATAGCCAGGCAGCTGCCCTACTTTCATGTTTGTAATTATGGAAATAATTTCAGTTATGGTAATTACCGCCCCCTTAACATTTGCTGAGCAGATACTATACCGTACGTGTGTGTGATTAAATCTAAATCCAGTCTTGCCCTCAGCCACCTTGAGAAGTTGCAATATTTTGGCACTAAAATGAATTTTGGGATGGTAATGATACTAATTAGTGAGCCACAGAGGACGGTGGGATTTGTATTAACTTTCCAGCCGGCTTAACGTTCTGTTCACAGGATATCTTGAAGGACAGGTAGATGGTACGAAGCATGGACGTGAATGAGAAGAAGATGGAGTATTGACAGGGAGAGCTTATGTAACAGCAAGTCAGGGTTAAGAGCGGTTCAAGGAGAACAGAAGATTCTACTGTTCACAGTATCAGGGGAATGGAGGTTTCATCAGTGTAAAGGTGAAAGGAGAGATGTCCTTCACCATAATGTCAAGTGTGTGTGTGTGTGTGTGTGTGTGTGTGTGTGTGTGTGTGTGTGTGTGTGTGTGTGTGTGTGTGTGTGTGTGTGTGTGTGTGTGTGTGTGTGTGTGTGTGTGCAGTTGTGTTTACCTTGATATGCCAAGAAAGATCTTCGCTTCCGGAGGACACACCCGACACACTTTAAGTTATAATTAACTTCAAAGTATATGAAATTCTATAACCTCCAGTAATGTAAGATGATGTCCTGAAGTGTTATTTTACTTGTATTTGAATTTATGAAGGACACATAATTATCAAACATGTTTTGACTGAATAAAGAAATATCCACCAAACCCAATTGTCCATCAATTTTCTACTACTTATGTTGCTGATTTATTGTTTATTCTACAAATGTATTTTACTTTTAGAAACGTTCAACATAAACCAAACTAAATACACTAAGTGTGCAAGAGTTCGATATGACGCGTTTTCTGACGCTTTATTGTGTCTCTTCATGTGAGCCCCATTTCCAGTGTGCATTCCATCATTGTATCAGTGCGAGTCCTCCTCTGCAGTTGAGGTGCAGCTGAACCCATGCTTACCAACAAATCAGTGAAATGATGCAAGGTCTATCGTGCTGATACCAGTTGTTCTCATCAGACTTGGTGATCTACAGCAACACTGAAAGGCAGTACCACCCTTGCTATTAATAGACAACTCAACTATTTACATTGTTCTGCTTAATAAGTCCTAAATGAACCACTAGTTTCACCGCCTCACAGTTGTGAGCCTGCCCCCATCAGTCAAGCTGCAGGAAATAAGGCCACGCTCCTGAGTTATGGTGTAAAACATTGCTAGAAAAGTTTGCAGAACATTATGATGTCGCAGTAAAGTTGACCTTTTGAATGTCATTACTTCATCATTTTATCCAATTATACAGATGCCTTAAATTTTGCCACCACTAATCAATAAGTTCTCGAGTTATGGTTGAAAAAAAAATCTGTTTTGTGACATCTGAGTGAACTTGACCTTTTACCAGCATAACAGCTTCAACTCTGGGTGCAAATTCAAAGAAATCCCCTCAAGGTGTTCCTGAGGCGTCCCATTAAGCACGACCACAGCTGTCGCCATTGTGGAGGTTTGCGAAGGACGGTTCTAAATTCTGACCGTGATTTTCTTTGAGTAACTGGCAAGAGAACTGCAGTGCACCATGGGAAAACCTGAGGGGATCAGCCTTCAAATCTTTCCATTTTCCTCGGAGCTTTACAGAACATCTCCACTGAGCTTTTCAGTGCTCAACTATTCTGAGAACAATCTGTCATCTTTTGGAGGGAAAAAAAAGACGTGAGATCGTCCTCCTGCGCTTTTCTATTCTCACCTGAATTCTGAATGTTTTACTTCACACTGTTGGACTTCATCCTTCCGTCCCCTGCAGCTTCAAAACACGAGTTTTAAAACTTTGTAGAAAACAAGTCAAGTAACTATTACTGATGTTTTTAAATGGAACAAACTGAACCACTGTACAGTGGAAGAGGTAGTGACAGAAAGAAGTACAAGCTGATGTTTGTACCTGTACCAAGTAAAATCATATAGTTTACAACCTACACTGCCCCACCCCCACGATTTCCTGTGGTAATGCCCTTTTGGTCCGTATCCCTAAGATTTCAGAAGGCACCGTCCCTTTCTGTGTATGAAGCACATGTTGATCTGACCATAGACTGTGATAAAGGGATGACGTGAAGCCAAATCATGATTGCCCCCTGGTGGCTGGCTGCAGTATAGGTCGCAAACCTCCATGTTAGCAAATGGGACATGGACCAAAGTAAAAAGTCAAAATTATGTTTCTGAAAAATGTGATATTTATTCGTTATTTGATTCTATAAAGAACGGGGTAAAACATCATGACTGACAGCTCAGACTGACCTGTGATTGGTCGAGTGTATATCTGCGGGACCTTGATACCGCAGCGCCTGTATCCGGAATACTGTCCCGTTTGCAACAATAAAAACGGGACAGTCTATACACACACACGCACATTTCCTCCTGCAACACCCTTCTATCTGCATCATCAGACAAAAATCACAGATGAGAGCTAATCCCCCCCCCCCCCCCCCCCCCCCCGCGTGCAGGTTTACAGTATTCTGCACCGGCCCTCTGGGGGTTTACATCATTTCATTACACAGAGATTAATGTACCAAGCTCCACACCTCACAGCCCCGACTCTCGACGACATGCAAACCTGCCAATTACTCACACAGCCTTCGAAAGATCTCAGCGGTTTGTGGGTGGATTAGGAGGAAGTGAAAGAAGGAACGCGGCTTCTGTGCTGATCAAACTTCAAAGGCCCCGCTGTCAGCGCCGAGCATTAGAGTTCATACATTCATGTGTTCCGAGCTCGGGAGGGGGGGGGGCACGTGTGCATGTTAGGTCGACATGTGATAGCTTTTGACATGCTGTTGGATTTACAGCTTCGGCTCAGCTTTCAGGTCGACAGTTTGCCTCTGTGTGAAGCCACGGCTGTAGGCTTTACACAGAGGCTATACTGCAGGATCAAACGAGGGGTGATTCAGCAGTATATCCTGCTCTCAGCGAAGATGCCAACTTCAAAAATGTGACAAAATTGCAAAGGAAAAAGTTAATCTTTCCAATTATAGACATTGTTTGTCACCACATGTCTCAGACTTATTTGCATATTGCTGCAGCCTCCTGAAGTCAGTATCTCCTCAAAATAGATAAGCAAACCACTAACACACTTTTCTCTCAGAAACAGGGATGCTGGAAGTCAGTCAGAATTGGGGGGGTGAGAGGATGGCTATATAATGACCTCATAAAAAAGATCCCATACAGTGAGTGGTCCATTCAGACACGGAAGAAACAATGAAAGGCATCATTTCCATTCTAAAAACATGGCTTTATTGAAAAGAATTCCACCTGGCTATGGACGCAGGGAGCCATGCATAGCTCCACTAAGTCCTCTTACAGGGATCATTTGGGGTATTTTTCAAACAAATTTGGACAGTAAAGTTATTTTTATTTTTTTCCTCATTGCGTCTCTATCATTCGTGCTGTGCGCTGCTCGAACCGCATCAAGCCAAACCAAGCGGACCGCAATCTCCTCCAGCTCCATAAATTGTCTAAGTTTCAAGATTCTGTTGTTTTTACCCAGTCTGAGTTTACACGTGTCCAATCACACTGTGTTACTTTTCCCTCAGGTTCTGGGACTACAATGAGTAAGCGACGCAATCCTTTTATATAATCAACTGCTCATATTGATTAGTTTAACCCGGGACAAACGGGATCACTAGAAGTTTCCACAATAGAATTTAGTCGTTGATGGAGCCATCTAGCAATGTTTGCCAAAAACAGTCCACATTTGTTTTGTATATTTGTGCCACTTTTGCTATTTTACAAGTGGGCAACTGAAGGCTCATATCCATTTAGTTTGAGCCAGAAGTGCTGCATCATTGCCTGACGTGGCCCACACACTGTTCGGGAAGAGGAAACAGATCTGCTCATACGTCAAGTGAGAATGCATGAGCAGACCATCTGTGTGTGTAACAAGCCTCGTCCTCAGTAGGTGCGTATTACTATCTTAACATGCCTTAAAGTAACAGAGATGATTCCAGACCATTGGTCAATTGCTTTCTACAAGAAAAGAAAACAATGCACCAACAGCAGGGTCTGATTATGCCTCGTTTTAAGACTAACTATGGGTGCTCAGATGGGCAGAAGTGCGATGCCTTTTGTGTTGGGTATGATATAAGATAAGATGGGACTGTTTTTATATGTGGCTCTTACAAATGCACAACAATATAAGTGTAAACCACCAACCACTTTGTCACTATGAATTATGTGTTACGTCTTCTTTTCAAATTATCACACATATCGCACATCAGGGCTTTTGAGGTCCGATATATTTAAGAGAAAAGGAGCAGCCGTGCATGTGAACACGATAGAAAATGTCTTTACAACCTACACAACTCTGTGTAGAGACGTGACTGAAAGTCTACAGGCCACCTAGCTGCTCTGAAAGCCTGCAAGTAGCCACAGTTGTGCTGTGAAATGAAATCTACCATTAGCATGCTAATAATTTCAATAAGATGGAACTGTATTAATCCTGATAGAAATTCTTAGGTAGGTCTAAAAATATCAAGTGTCATGAGGAATGAGACAGGCCCAGTGTCTAAATATAGAGTAAGATCAGTTATTTAAATATAATGGAATCAACCACAAGCAAACTAAAATAGGAATAACAATCTTGGAACCTTCCTATGAACAAAAGGTTATAGCATTTCATCTAGGAGAAGTTTAGATAATTCAGTTTGGAACAAAGAAGCACTCCTGCTGACGGGAAATAAAATGTTGATCAATTTTGCTCTGTGGTCTATCTGTGAATGAGGAACCCTGAATAGCTGCTTTCAGACATGCAGTGAACTCCAGAGACCCTCCGAAGGGGCTGTATTTGTGAACACAAATGTCCGATTGAGAGCCTGCAGACTTTCTCTGGCCAGCGTGCGCAGAATAAAGTCTGTAGAAGGTGTGGAGGATCTCCTGCTCCTCCATACATTCTAGATTCATCGCAAGCGGGGTGTGTCGGGGTGAGGTTTCTAACAAGAGGAACCATACACATAGAATAGACAGACGAATGTCCAGAGGGCTTTTGGGGACAAGAGCCAATGCCTTTGTTGATGTGCTGTAAACAAAAACAGGTGAGAATCTCACGCTGCATTGTTCATGTGCAATTTTGTGGATATCCTCCAGAGGCCCTGTCTGAAAATGGCTAATGTGTAAAAAAAAAAAAGAAACAACCTCATGTGCACAGATTTCACTGGAGATTTTTTAGGGTTGAAGTAAACTGACCCTTTAATAAATGATTACTGCTCATCAGTTCACAAAAAATAGAAAAACATGTATTTGTACTGAAGAAGCTGTGGATTATTACATAAAAATAGTAGTTGTGTCAAGGTCTGTTTGAGAAATGTGACTAACATGAACAAACAATAACTCGCAACTGTGTTGTAAAATGACTGGGCGTTAATTTGAGGAAGTTGTGGTCATATTGGTGGGCAGCTGGGTGGGGTTAGAGCAGATGTTAACAAAGAGAGAGGGTAAGAAATGACTCCAGACTGGAAAAGAACTGAGATCAACACAGCACCACAGGTACATTACTTTTGAACTCTTTACATCTTGGCCACGAAGGCTTATGCTAATATTATACAATAATATCATATTATATTATAATGATGATTTTCAAATTCTGGGATTTAATTGTTTCAGATTTCCAAGTTTTTAAGAATACACTTTATATTGTGAAACTTTTTTAGAAGCGTTAAATAGGCTAAATTAATTACAATGCACAATATTGTTTATCCAAACCAACTATTTAACTTTAACTTTATTTTTGAGGGGAAAAATATTCCCCCTATAAGTAAATTTCCTAAACACAGGGGTGTTACTGTGACAACCTTACTTCATATGCTAATATGTACATTATTATATTAGCTAATGGGAGCTAATGTTAGCAAAGCTAACAGCCAAAGTAAACCTGCAATATAAGCACATGTATAAATGTGTGTCAAAATCACCTGAAATATGATGTTGTTTAGTAGATCACTAAACTGCCAAAACTTGTGTAACGTCTGGTTTTGCTGTGAAAAGCCACTGGTTGCAGAAGTGAAACTGTACTTGAGAAATCGAGATGGGCGTCTCTTGTTCCTCTTTTTCACATTAACACACACACACAGGTTTTTTTGCAGCTATCCCTTCCAAGACTTTGCATTGACTTTCATTCATTGTGGACAGCCTTAACAAAACATGATCCCAAATCGTTAATCTAACTGTTAACCTTAATCGGGACCTCAGAAATGACGCCTCATTAGGACAGAGCTTTGGTCCCCATGAGGTCTACTGGTCCTGACAAGTTCAGTGTTAATGTTGAAAAGGTCCTTCTCAGCTGTTTGCACGATGAGAACACTTTGCAAAGGTTGAGAGAAAAAAACTATTTTTAGGACGAGACGTCCAACAGAACCAGACTTGGTTGGGAGGGGGTCGGCAGGCATGTTATGAGTCTGTTTATATAGACTGTATAAAATGATGGACAAAGCATCTTCCTCCCACAACAAAAATGAGGACACAATACCCAGAATATAGGTTCTGACATCTTGCGTTGGTGACGTCATTTGGAGCCTAAAGCTGTGTCACAATGCAGGGGGCGCCTTTTTTTAATGTAGAGTTCTACAGGGCACATGAAGACTTCCTTTGTGGGCCCCATGGACCCAGAAGAATTAATGGTCTCGTCTACAGTGCTGCATATATCTATCTATCTATCTATCTATATCCACTCACTCTCTACTTGTTTCTCTTCACAGGTTTTTATTTCATAATTTTACAATCACCAGACCTACCAACTACCTACATACAAGATGAATAAAGGCTCCATTGCCTCTGATGGCACTGTTAGCGTAGCCTGTGCTAAGTGTTGCCAGATGAGTAAAAAAGAGTCTAGTGGTAAAAATGTGAGCCTTGGAGACGGCATGGGCAAACAAAGGCTAGGGCGAGTCATAACGCAGAGCCAGGAGCCCAGAGAGCTCCCTATGTCCCCAGTCTCCACCTCCAGGGCCACGCCCACTTCTCATCAGAGGCGGTGGTCAGCTGACCTCAGTAAGTGTGGGAGCCCACATGTCATTACTGTGAGGAAGAAGAAGAAGGAACCACAGCCTCCTCAGCGAAGAACGTCTCTTTTCAAACCTCCTGCAGCATCTGATTCCTTATCCAGACGCTCCTCCTGCCCCCACATCAGAATCTTGAGCTCACCATCATCTTCCTCCTCCTGTTCCACCACCTCCTCCTGCTCCTCTCCTCCTCCCATACAGACCTCCGCCATCACCGGCCACGACCCTCTAGGCTGGAAGATGCGTCCCAAGTCGAGCTTCACCACCGCCCAGGCTCGCACCAACAGGCTGTCTCTGCAGATCCCCCTCCCCGTCGTCTTTCCAGACTGTGAGTCCAGGCCTGTCCCAAACTCTACACCAGATAACTCCCTTGATCAAGAGCGCTCCCCGAAAATTAAACCCCCTCTCGGAGCCAAACCATCACGTCGGCGCCACTCGGACACCTCATTCTTCCTCAGATCTCCGGCGACGCCTCTGCCCGTGGTGACACTTGAGGTACTCTGTGGCGTGCGTCTACGCTCGGTCACCCATTCAGACGAGTCCGATGACGTCTTCAGTGAGGGGAGTGAAGTGGAGTCGCAGGTGACCCCTCAGCGAAAAATACCACCACCTGTTCCAGAAAAAACCTTCACGGCCAGAAAAATGGCACAGCTGATTGCTCATTCGGCGCAACGCTGTGCACCTGTTTCCACCAAAACTACAGACGTAATTTACAGCAGAGTGATGAACCCTAAATCCAAACAAGCGCATCAGACTGACCTGCATGCTCCGAAATCTGGTGAGTGCTCTTAACAGCTTCCAAGAGTATTCCTCTTTTAAATTCACACCGCAATTCAGTAGTTAACTTCTATAAAGATGGAAAATGTGTGAGATCCACAGGGGCGTAAACAGTGTGGCGATTTTGGTATAGAGGTTCTGCCCTCTAGTGGTAATGTCGCCCATCTTTATGTACAAAGCATCTCGCTTGCCACGTCGTCGCTGGCTGCAGAATAGATCATAAATTCCGCCTCCTCCACGTTAGTTGATGGGACATGGACCAAATTTGATTACGTATGGGTTTTATTAGTTATACCATGTTATAAAATGGGAGGAAATTTAATGATTAAAAGCAAAGGTTGTGGTCTATCTTCAGTCTATGCTCTGAATCAAAACACAAACATGGCTGCCGGAATGTGGTATAAAGGGCGGACATGCAGACTGGACTTGTGGGTGATTTTAAATTGTGCAAACCCAATTGTTTGAACACAAACACGAAAAATAATTTTAATTTAATGTTTTGAATCCATTAACAAATATCAGCATATGGTGGATATAATAATTGCACAATCCACTGACAAGTTGGGACAAAATCCACTATAGGGCTGTTAAAAAATTAAGTTGTTGTATATGAAGATGATGTACAATATTGTCTTTAAAGTCTGCAGAGGGTCTAATTGCAGATCCCACCCTGATCAGCCTCTGATTGATTCTCTCTGTGAAGCTCCTCCTCTCCGTCAGTCAATGGTAACAACATTTACTTTGTTCCAGCAGGACTGCATCTGGACACCACTTCCTCTCGACGCTTCCCTGGCAGAGAAATCTGAACCTCCAGCCTTCATCCCCAAACCTCCAACACCGTTCACTATCAAGCTGTTGTAAAATAATTCACAGATGCTACATGTACATTTGTAAGGATGGGAAACCGTGCCCTCATCTGAGGTCTTGTTTTTTAATCAAAGTGCTGAGATGTGTGCATGTGTGTTCCAAAAAGTAGTGTTTTGTACAGTATTGTGTTTTTTTTCTCTGATGTAAATATCTGCCGACTCATCTCTCTTAAGCAATTATGACGTAGTTCTTCCTGTCATTCACATATCAAGCCATTTTCAGACATGCACTCCAGAGGATTGTCTGTAGAATTGGGTCTGGACTTTCTCCGGACTTTGCTTTTCACACATAAACAACGGAGCAGGAGATTCTCTGCTCAGACGCGTTCACACAACAACACAAATCTCCAGATTGTTCAGGTGAGGTGCAAGCATTCTGATTGGTTACATGTGTACATGATGGAAGTCAAATTAACCTGGAAATAATAAACTCTTTTAAGAACTAAAAGTTTTCAAAATGTCACTCTCTGCACCATCCACTGTACACAACGTCTGGCACAAACGCAATAAAAAGTGATGGAGCTTTAACACAGGCAGAGAGCCCAGCCCATTCCTAACAGGCGGGTTTAGAACGGGCACTGCACAAGTTAATTCCAGCTTCATTGGATATTTATGCTAAATAAAGAGCTCATTTGCTACATGCACAGTGTCACCTACATCCATCATTTTGGTCAAATCCTTCCTTTATTAAGAACATACATGCTATCTATTGTATAATACCCCAAAAGAGAATATTATGTAATACAGTGAAATAGTTTGCAATATTTCAGCAGAATATATTGTGAAAAAAGGCTTCAGGTAAACTGATGGAAGTGGGAGGTAAAAAAGAAGAAGAAAGAAGTTTGGATGGAGTTACTGTGAATCTGGCTCTGGTCCTCTGAGACGAGCTGGGCGTCCAGCAGAGCAGAGGGAGATCTGCAGCCTGGGAAGCTGGAAGCATTACTGCAGGCTGGTGAGTGCTGGGACTGCACATCATCATACGTGCGCACGCACGCACGCACGCAGACACAGACACAAACAACACACACCATGTGCATGCAAATCTGAAGCTGCTGCATTCTTCCATTATGGTTTACTTATTTAATTCATTTTTTGAACTACAAATAATGTAGGGAAAAATGCTTTGCCGGATGATGATTTTTAAAATTAAATTTTAAATAAGTTTTGTACACATACACACGCTGATGCATCACATACACACAGGTTCACACAGACAATGTGTGATGATGTGGCGAGCCGACTGTTTCTAATGGTTTCAAAACGATATCCTGGCTAAACACTGGTGGATATTTGATCATCCCTCAACAAGTGCAGAATTTATGATGATGACTACAAAGGAAGATGGTTGAAAACAAACAAATAATATAATATAAAATATATATATATATATATATATATATCTCGTGTTTACAACAATGTGATGTCACGTGACCTTAAAACTGAGCAATAATACCTAAGATGTCATTATCAAACCCCTTTGGTGCCAACTGAGTTCAAATGGCAGAGTTCCAATGTTGGCTCATGCTGAATGATCAAACACTCCAGGGTTTGAAATGTGCCAATCACGCTCGGAGTGAGCGACACTCTGGTACAGGTTCTCACTCAGTGACTGACTGAAACTTAGAGTAAAACAAGTCTCACGAGTCTAAATTAGATGGATGGATACACTTCACCTCTGAAGAGGAACAAAAAGATGAAGATGAAAAGCAGAGAAGAGGAGTTATTTTTATCTCTCAGAACTAGGATAGCAGGAAATGCAGCACAATGAGTGTCTCAATTCAGCGGCTGCATCCTGTGGATGACCCGGTCTATGCAGCCGACGTCGGCTGCGCCCTCCAATGTCAGTGTAAAAAGTGTCGGCCGAAATGAGATGTCTGGTCGACCTACTGCATCACCAGCTTGTCCCGCCGTTACCACGTCGCCTAGCAACAAAGCTACGGACAAAAATGTTCTTCGCTTGATTCAAAATGTTGACAACATTCGGCTTTAATTTAAAAATAAATTCTCCTGACGTTTTCGCCTCGCTTTTTTCCGCCATTAACTCTTTGAAAAACAATTTGTTACTGAAGCACAATGAATCATGGGATATGTTTGGTCGGAAAAGATCCATCCAGTGGAGCAGCCAGCAGAATTGGCCCTGGTTAAGGTTAGTAGCAGTAACAAGTCATCCATAAAGAGTGGAAGTCAACGCAATGTCCTAACAAAGATGACTGCACTATCTCAACATGTGAGCGTATCAGTCTCTTTCAGTCCATTATGGTGAAACAATAACGACCCAAGACCCACAGCTTCTCCTTATCTTCATCCAAACCCTTGTTTCTCTTCCTGCTCACGAGGACATAGTTTGGTTTCATACAATCTTCTAATGACACAGTGCTACTCTAAGAAAAAAATTGAAATCCTGTCCAAATTGTTAACTGTTGCCAAATTCAACTTTATTGTCAATGCTGCAGTGTGTACAGGCCATAGACGGGACTGAAATGCTGTTTCACTCTAATCCTCTATGTAAACATAAGTAGAGATATAAGCACTCAACACATATGTTGCACAACTATTAAGTACACACCATATTAAGTACTTGAGTGACACTAGTGTACAACAGAGTACACAGTCAAAAGGAACAGGGTAGGAAGGAGTAGTGCAAACCAGGCTAGTGCAAAACATAGATTGAGCGGTGCAAAATATTTGATGGAAAGTAATGTTGATCCACAGGATGAGTAAAATAGCAGCAGATGTTGGGTAATAGCAGCATTTACAGTAAAACGTTTAATTTAGTTGGCTGCTGATCTTATACAGTATAATCATTCTATCCTTTACTTCAAGAGCAGAACAACATGTGGTAAATACAACAGACAAATAAAACTGACTGTAATTGCGTGAACATGTTGCTGGCCGTGTGCCGGCTGACACTGGGTGTACTGCGCATTGATTTTTGTTTAGCTCTTGTGGGAATCTTTTAAACAACAAAGACTCTCTGCTGCGAGAAGCCTTTCAGGGATTTAATCATTGAATGATTTTTCACAGTATTTGTCCATGCATGCTGATCAATTGTGTGTGTGTGTGTGTGTGTGTGTGTGTGTGTGTGTGTGTGTGTGTGTGTGTGTGTGTGTGTGTGTGTGTGTGTGTGTGTGTGTGTGTGTGTGTGTGTGTGTGTGTGTGTGTGTGTGTGTGTGTGTGTGTGTGTGTGTGTGTGGTATGTGAGTAATTGGAAATCAGCATCCGAGCAGTGTCTTTAGCAAACGGTGAAAAGGAGCAGCTGTGAAGCGCTGATATGAGATGACTCCTGAAAAATCCCAATATATATATACAGTACATGCATGCAGTAATGTGCAGTGTACACACACGCATGCTACCGGGCAGTGAATGTGCAAACGTTTACTGCACACCACAAACTGTCGGAGCATGAATGTGCAAATTAGTTCAGGACACAGTTTCAAGAAGTAACGTTAGAAATGCTTTGACCACTTCAACTTTTTGTTGTGGTTTGTGTGACATGGCTAGAATTGTTGTCGCTCTCTATGTTACATGTAGGTGTTCGCATACTTTTGGACAGTTACGCATGCATTCCTGAATCACATTGTGTCCTTACGTCTTGCCACTGGTGAAAGACGTAAAAGAGTTGGTGAGGGTTGAAGTTGGTGCCTCTCTGTCTGGCACATCTGAGTTAGATATGAAAGTCCCTAAACGTAGACACTACAATGTACTGTTGGTTGGCCCTTTTATCTATAACCTGACCTTGGAACTGCAAAGAAAGAAGGGAGTATGTGTGGAATTAGACAGGCACTGTTCTCCTGTACAGATATAATGCACACTATACATAATGTATAGTGGCATATACAGTAAAGTGTGAGGATGGTTTGCCAGTATATGCATTAAGTCTGACAACATTTTAACAGAGGTGGAGAAAGCTGCTGTTTTCTTCCTCGCACTGCTTTTGCCAATTTCTGATCAGAAGATGAGTAAACCCAGTTTAAAAGAGGTTTAGTAGGAAAGTTATTTAGGCTCAGGCCAGAATTCCTATTTATGACAATGAATTACGCATCCCACCTGTAGGGGGAGCCAGAGTATAGCTAAGAGAAAATCTACGTACATATATATTTATAAACACAAGGCTGACAAGTAGCACTTTAGTTTTTACTAATGCGAATGACAGACATGTCAGGCCCCAGGAAGAGTAGCCACTGTCGCAATTTAGTGGGTAATGGGGATCTAAACAAATAAATAAACAACTTCAATTCACGATATAACTAACCACAGAGAATTTCTTTTTTTCAGACATGTCGTCAAAATGATATTTTGACAATTAAAATGATGAACAAACCCTTTCAGATGTGTGTATACTGTTTTCAGATATTCTATTTGACGTTTCCACAAACTAGTTTGCATATGTCACCTTAATTTTCACATTTTTAAATGTCTACATGTCATTTGACAAACAAACCATTTTGATATCGACTTAATGAGCATATTCTTTTCAGAAATGTGCATTTTTGGTGAAATTAGGACAAGAAAGAGAGAAACTCCCTGAAGTCGGTCCTAAAAGAGGCCAAAAACCTGTTTTGTGAGTCCACCAGAACCTTGAGCTTTAACCACCAAAATCAAATCAGTTCATCTTTGATTCAAAGTGAATGTTTGTACCAAAATTGAAGCAATTCTCTTTCAGCATTCACACTAATTGGACGGACAACGTGAACAAATATTGCCTCCAGCAACTGGCTGTCTCCTAATTTGTGTAATTTGTTGATATGATTGTAACGTTTGAAATTCCCAAAGAAGTGATGAATAGGAAACTAATGGTAGGAGCCAAAAAGCAGCTTGTCACACTCGTCCATTATAATAATGGTAAAAATAAACAGACAGGTCGGCTTGACATCGGGTAAAAGTACAATCCCATCATCATCATGTTCCTGACCAATTAGGGAACAAGTAAATAGGATAAAATGACAGACGGTATCATGATGAAAGGCTTTTTGTTTTATCACCAGCATCACAACAGTAATGACGTAGATTTGAGATTTGTGTGTATGTAAACATATTTGGATTATGTTCCCTAGTGTATCACTGCTTTCATATCAGTGTGCGTCTTATGTGTGGTGCACTACAGATACAATATTCCTTCTGCTTTGTTATGACCGTACAACATCAAACTGTCACATGAAAAGGCCTTGTCCCATTCAAACCTTTGCGTATCACCGATAGCGGGATCACTGTCGGCTGCACTCAGCGTCATGAAGGTTGATTCTTTTCTCTCTTGGCAAAGGTGCAAATTACACAGGATCCAATTTGTTCTCATCATCCCGCTGCTCCATCCTCACCCATTGTCATGAAGGACAGTGGCAGCGTGTCGCTCATTTAGAGAATTATGGCAGACAGATCTCCACAAATTCTGCATTCATGCCGATGTCAATAATTGTAATCAATCAAATTGAATGTCCTTTGGTAATCTCTCAATCCTGCTCAGCAAAGAAAAACATTGCATGCATTGTCTGTGTTTAAAATCCAGAGGATAGTGTATTTGTTTAGTGTTGTTATTGATGCGGCTACTCTGCTTTCCTTCCTTCCTTATTTCCTTCCCTTATTCCTTTGGCACTTTGTCACTCATCTAGAGCTCGATTCCACACACATGGAGTCGGTCGCCACAGGTCACATCATTACGGGCACAACAGAAACATCACAGAACACTAGGTGTGTTGGACTTCATGTGGCTCGGTGCAGCGCTTACTTAACGTGATGCATGCTGGTCTGAACACAATGCATGCTGGTTAGAAATGTTTGTTCGATTTTTCTTTTTCCAGTGCTGCAGAATATGGAGACTGACGAGAGGAATGAAAGAAAGAAAAAACATGGGCGTCAGAATGAGAGAGGGTGAGGGATGGAAAGCTCTGGACTCTCCATCCCTTTATCATCCAGATGTTCTGCAGCCTTCACCCTGAGGCTCTGCTCCTAATGGATTCCCACTATGGGCCCTATAGGGAGACGTCAGTGTGTTCTGTCACAGTGTGCAGCATCGGCCTTGAATGTTCATGGATGTGGTCAGAGCTGCGTATGCCACTCGTATGCATTCATAGGCTAAAGTTCCAACTATTAATCTGTGCGGGAAGAAAGATGTCAGCGCTACTGAAAAGGCAGGAGGAGGAAAAGGGAGAATCGGAGAAAGAAGAGAGGGACGGGGTGGAGGTTAGTCCTGAAAATGTAGACAAATTACTTTTCCTTCTTGACATCTGTCTGTGTCAAGGGTCTGTTTCTCTACAGATACTCTATCCTCAGCTAGTGAAGCCATTTGTACACACACACACACACACACACACACACACACACACACACCTGCATGAGTGCACATAAACATTCACATCACACAAGCATACTGTTCCCATGCATACATATTACAACTACACACACACACCGTCAGGCTCCAGATGTAAATGCATCAGGCCTGCCAGATGGCCGAGGAGCCTTCGTCCCCCTAATGTGTACGACACACTTTCATGATACATATTCTGCTCTTATCCCCACCCTGTTCTAATCAAAGCAGTTAGGCATGGCGAGGGGGAGTGGCGGGCAACGGCTGGAAAATCACAGCTGGAGGTGAGTTCAGAGGAGAGACGGGCCGCGACTACAAAGCAACGGCTCCATTTTGGGGAGAACATGAGCTCTAATAGGCGCCCCCGATGTTTTTCAGTTCCATTATCGTCTTTCATTTGCTGCCACTGTGCTCGTCCTCATTCGCCGTCATTATCTAATGTTCATTATTCCGTCCCTGCTGCGAGCGTGTGCACCTTTTGCACCTCACTTTGAGAACTTTTGGAGCCGTGCACTTTCAGGAGACAAGGAGCTTTCCATAAAGCACCACGCTAACTTTTAAAACCCACATTATATTTCTGCTTTGTCTACATGGAAGCTCGGCTAATAAAGGATTGGACATTACACAGATTGGTCCATAATCTAACATAAACATAAGCACTCATGCAAAATCTCAAGATTATGCTGTAGCCTACACACGACCACACAGCAGTGAGATACACAACACAATCCTTAAACAGGCAAACCACTAATCACAGACCATTTCATCTCATGCAAAAATGCTGTATGATGTTATTGCACCTGCATTGAATATTGTTATTTTCTTTGTTAACCACCATCTTGTTTGTTTGTTTCTGACCTTTAACCCCAGCACCATTTACCGTCATTTTGATCTGTACACACACACACACACACACACACACACACACACACACATTCAGACCTGTATATACTTTCAGAAATTGTTAATTTAATGTTGCACATGGGTGAATACTGCAACTTCGTCTTAGAAGAACTCAAAGTCCTTCAACCTTGACTGTGCGTTTGCTTTGGTTCAAGTTATTCATTTAATTATTAATGAGAGTTCCAAATTGATAGTTTGTAATTTTAATGAGACTGAATCAGTGTAATAGTTACTTCTACCTCCATTTTCAAGGGTGCTGCCCCCAAGGTGACTAAGATATTGTTTAATATTAATATTCTTATGTCTAACAGTTACACCTACACAGCCCAACGAAATTGGTGAATGAATGGATGCACAAGACTCAAATATATTTCTCCCGATGAATCGTTTTGGACGTTTTCAAAGACTCTTGGATTTCTTGTGGACTTTTATTCTGTATTGGATAAAGTCTTTAATTATTTGTTACCCTTCCTCGTGCGTCTCTGCCTCAGTTTAGTGAATTTCTTGTGATCCCTCGTGTTGTCCTTTGCTATCTTCTTATCTCATTACTTCCTGGTCCTCCTGTGTCTTATTGTCAGTTTCTTCTCCTCCATCCCTTGTGATCGCCTACACCTCTTCCTCATGTGTATAACCTGTGTTCAGTTGTCCCTGCAGCCTCCCCTGTGTATATAGTCTCTGAGTGTGTTCTAATAGTCCAATTTGCTGAAATACCTCCGGGTCATTTCACTTATGTTCCTTCCACCTCCTCCTGGAGATCTAGAGACCTTTCCAAGCAAGGTGAAATATAACCCCTGCAGTGTTTTTGAGTCAGGGTCTCCTACATCAGAAAAGGGAGAGACGCCCAGGAGACATCTTTTATCTGAACCACCCCAACTGACCAGCAACTCCCTGATGACTGAGCTCCTCACTGTGTCCAGTCACCGCACAGAGGGAACTCATCACCGTTTGCACCTGAGACCTTGTTCCTTGAACTGTTTCAGACGAGTGCTCTTACCCGGATGTTGTCGAAGGATGCTTTGTTAGTGACGTCATACAGAAGGAGAAGAGCTGCGGAGAGAGAGAGAGAGAGAGAGAGAAGAAAAGACACACATTTGAAATTTGAAGAGTCATTGAAGAAACCAATTATCATATTGTATTATATATCATTCATATATCATAATGTGGTTGTATCACAAAGTTGCTGCAGTGGGCTCACAGGTGCAGCCAGCGACTCAATTCCTCACATGAGAATTGGAAATTGAAACATTAGTGGGACATGAAGTCAACACACTCCAAGTTCATGATAGCGGTGGCTCTGGCATGATTGGTTGACCAATCAAATTTGGTAAAAACCCCCTCGATCTGAAGATGCTGTTACAAAAAGGAAGTAACCCAATACATCCAGTGTGACCCGTGCGTAAGTGTATTGTTTTGTTTTGTAAACTTGTGATTGGATTGCACTGAAATGAAAGAAACAAACTAAAAGACCAAACTTAACATGTATTCTTCCCTTTGTCACAAATATCTGAATCTATTAGTTTCTTCTCTTTGTAATCTAATGAATTTGTAATAGACTCGAATATTATACATTTTAAAGAGGTTTTACAGGCATGAGAGGCTCAATAAGTCCTCCAGCTTTATCCCTATACAGCCAATAGGATCACACCAGTATCAGGTGCTATAGTAACATGGTGACAGCACTAAACACGGAGTTAAAGTTGTGGTAGTTTGGTTAAGTTTGAGAGAAAAAACTACTTGGTGAGGTTTAGGGAAAGATGATGGTTTGGGTAAAATACTACTTGGGTGAAACAAACAGCGACCTCCTGTGTGACAGATCAGTGTTTAATGCTTACAGACAAGGTCAGGGACATTTGGTGCTGTTAAGATCCAACCTCCTACCCATGGGACATATAGATTTTATAATATAGTATAACCACAAACCTCCATAATCTTAAACCACATGTTTCAAGAGAAACAAATTGCCATGTATAAATGCTGTCCAGCTTTTATCTGGAAAGTAGCACAGTTTTTATACAAAATATATTTGTATATTTGTGTTCGTGTGTTTTGGGGTCTTTTTGTTTTGGAGAGGAGGAGACCTACAAACCTCCGGAATCAAGAAATCAAAATGTAAAAATTTCACAAAAAGACAATAACTCAAGTGAATGTTTAAAATGGAAGCAAAATATTTTTGTAAAATCACTGTAGATGTACACCCACAGGTCAAGAATTGTTTTTAAAAAATATTTAAAAAGTATGTAATAGTCATAACAACAGGGTAAATGTAAGGGTTGTGCAGAAATGTAAGGGTAAACAATCCACTAATTGTTTTCAGAACTCAGCAGCACCAAGCATCATTCATTTTTTGCAAAATAAACGAAAACAAAAAAATGTTGAGTAGCACAGTTATATTCTCATTTCAACACACTCTGCAGATATTCATTAAATATTTATAGTTTTGAAGTTCAGCTGGAGATTTTGGATCTTACACAGGAGAAATGCACACAGGGAAAGTTTAAAATAGTTTCCGCCAGTACATGAGCAAAGTGCTGAGCTCTTCTATTCAGCACAGCCTTAGCGTTGCACCTGACAACATAGCCACACATGTGAATACTAATTACGGCGCAGCCATACACGAGAACATCACCTCAGGTATTTTGCAGCACGAACCGGAGGGTGTGCATAATGAAGCTCTTCTCGGACAGAAAAAGTCATTACACCTATGAGGGCAATCGCAGCTCATTTTCTCAGCTGGATCAACCTTCACTTTAGAGAATTAGCTGAAGCTAATTAGCTCCAGAGCACCTCTCCTCCTCCAACTAATGCATCTGGTCCCTCCAGCCATCTCTTCATTCACTTACATCTCACCTCATCCTCATTCCTACACTGTTCCACCCCTCAGCCGCGGCAGCATTTTCACCAATCTACTTAAGATTAGGTCCTGCATCCGTTGACTCCAGCCAGACAAGTCCATGAAGGGTGTTTAATGACTTGTAATTGCTGTGGTCTGTCTCTGTCACACTCAGAAAACACAGAGAGAGGGAGAGAAAAGAGGATGGTGGAAAGAAAAAGGAACAGAAAAGAGAAGGAGGCGCCACCGTTGCTTCCCTTCACCATCCTTAATCCAATTATATCTTCTGTTGACCGCAAGACAGACAAAGGCAGAGAACTTTCTCACAGCAGTGGAGCTTTTCGTCATATGCATCGGGGCTGCAAAATAGTCGTCATTAGACAGAAATAACAATGTTGAAAGACGGAGGAGGCCAGGCCACATGGTAGAGGAAGTGCGTAAATAGTGAGGGAAAAAAGGAGAAGAGCTGCAAACAGGCAAGGAGGAGGAGACGAGACAAGATAACTAAAATACAGACATATGCTGACGCACCTATAACCTCCAGGGAAACAGAGGATGATGGCAGGTATGTTTACAGGAGAGAGGCTGACGAAGACTATTAGTGCTTTCCTGTTGCCTTTTTGGCTGCCTGACTTGACAAGTTCAAAAAGGTAATCAAGCATCAAGCTGGGTAGAAAACATTAAAGATAATGATTATACTTATTTAAATATACTTATTTTTACAAGCCAACTGCACTGTCTGCTGATCCAAAGTTAGCTCGACCGCAACCAGGAAACATTAAGACAGAAGTGTTGCATTGTTCAGATTCTTTGTGTGAACATGCAGAATCTGGAGGTGAGGCTTTGGGGCCTGAAGCCTTCTGGTTTCTGTTCCTAGTTTGACCAATCGTGTTTGAGCAGGCTTTGATTGCCTGCAGGTAAACAGGCTGTGGTGGGTTTTGTGTGGAGGGACGTTTGACTCATGTAATAAAATAAACTATTTGGACTGTAACAGTAAATGGAAGATTAAGTCTTTTCCTAAATATCCACTCTCTACACCAGAAGCCCCAAAATATTGCCAATTGCTCCCGAAGACAAATTCATCGTCAAACAATAGCCGATGTGTTCCGAGATTGTTTGCCTCTAAATCTCATCTAACTTTGGCTCACAAAACCATGTGCTCCACTGCTTTGCTCACTGGTTCACTCTCACTGCTCAAACACCATGATTTTCAGCTACAGCAGACGGCTTGTTTCCAGAGGTACAAGCGGTGGAGACCAAAACTGGAGCTTAAGTAAGAGTGAATATTGGACTTTCACCCGACTGGTGGCCAGAGGCACAACTCCAAATAAAAAATAATGTTGCTTTGTACCTGC